>NC_141877.1:670243727-670546757 GCF_056163025.1 Triticum urartu
GCGGGGAGAGAGGTGGTACGTTCGTGGGGGAAGAGAGGTGGTGCGGTCGTGGGTGAGGGAGAGAGATGAAGGCGGGTGGGTGGGCACGAGGAGATGGGGAGTGTCGTGGCCTGGCGGGCGGGTGGGTTGTGGTTAGGGTGTTATCATAATAACGACGGGGTGTTATCATAATAAGGTCTTAAGGGTTTTATTAGAATAGACCCACCCTATATATATATATACATAAACACTATTCTGATCACGGGATCAGAATAATATTCTGATCACAACATGAACTTCCCGAGTAACGCGCCTGACCTTCCCCGAGTACTAGGTTGAACTTCAACTAAAAGGTGTCCAAATGGGGATTGCGATATACCATTGGATAGCTATAGACATCAGTATCATGACCCAGGTTCAATTTTTGGCAAAATGTAAGCGGTTTAAGAGCAGTTTTGAAAACCGTTTTTTCTTCATACAAAAAACGTGAATCGTATTTTCGATCGCATTTTTAAAACGTTTATCGGAATGAGGCAAATAATATGGTGTTGGAAAGCTGCTGCAAAACCGCTCCTTCCACATGTTGAAAGTTTTCTCTAATTCCCTACGGTTAAAGAGTAATTCGGAAAATCATAAAATTTCGTAAACCAAACACCGGAGTTCGTATTTTTGACGCCATTTCTAAACGCTAATCCAATTGAGGCAAATAATATGGCGTTGGAAAGCTTATGAAAACGCGCTACTTTTTTATGTTAAAAGTTTTTTCTAATTTTGAATGGTTTAAAAGTAATTTAGAAAATGGTACAAGTTCCATCGAGTTTGTATTTTTGAGCTAATTTTTTAACCGTACGTCCAAATGCAGCAAACGATATGGCATTGGAAAGCTTGAAGAAATGCGAAACTTTTTTGTATATATTGGTTCTCCTAATTCACTACGGTTTTATGTCAGTTTTGAAAATGGTTAAAAACGTATTTTTGCCATAATTTCTACAAACTTTATCGGAATGGGGCAAATATTATACCGCTGAAAAGCTACGGAAAATGCGAAACTTTTTTATGTTGATGGTTTTCTCTGATTCCTAGCCGTTTTCAAGTAATTTCAAAAACGGCGGGATCATGCGTTCTTCCTTTATCGCGAAACAGATTCTTCGAAAATGCACCGCGTGAAGAACCTGGACTTCTCGGCGCGTGTACCTAAACTTCACTCTGTTTTTCACGTGATTTCTTTGCTCGTAGGTCTCCATCCACTGCTCGTAACTCTCCATCCATTCACCGGAATTGAGCAGGTGATATACGGATGGAAAGCTGCTGTAAGCACGCAAGTTTCTCATGTTGATCATCTTTTCATACTCGCGACGATTTTAAATGTTTTTAATCTACAATTTATTCAGCGTAGTAGTTGAACTTCCAGCTGTTTTCACGTTGAACTTCTGTGACGTATTTTCGTTTGTAATTTTCTCATCCATTCGTTAATGTTACACAAATAATATTCCTTTTGTACAACATCTCTCACAATAAATTTTTTTAACTTTCTTCGATCGAGGACTTGAACTTATAACAAAAAAAATAGTATTTGCTTATTTATTCTTTTTAATACCAAATGCACATTATGTTGTACGTGGACTTCTCGTAGTTATCAATCCGAACTTCTCTCAGTTACGTGAAAATATTTTGTTTTTTATGAATATTAATCTGAATTTTCTAAAAAAAATTATGAATTTTTGCGCTCTATTTTTCAAAGTTGAACTTCTTGTTATTTTATTTTTTAACTTCTTGTTTTCATTGTTTAATAATGAGGAAAATCTGAGTTTTCTATAATCCTTGAACTTCTCCATCTTTTTAATATGGACTTCCTGGTTTTATTTTCTTAATCTTTTTTGTGAAATTTTGAAGCGCTGTAGTATTAAAAGTTGAACTTCTTGTTATTTAATTTTTGAACTTCTTGTTTTCACTGTTCAGATAAAGAGCATATTTGTGTCTCTTTTTTGTTTTCTAATTTTTTGAACTCCGCAATTTATTAATTGTGAACTTCCAAAGTACATTTTTTGGGTGAGACATGTTTTCTTCTTGGTATATAAACAATGAATTATTTTGCTATTTTAATTTGAACTTCTTCGTTTTCTTCATATAGTAACGGGAAAAATATCTGAGTTTTTTTGTAAAAGTTGAACAGTCCGAACTTCTCATTCTCTTGTTTTTGAACTTCATTCTTTAAAAACAGGGACTATATGCGAACAAAATGCTCTTTATCCAGGAACAACAAGGTACTTCGCATAGGAATAAAAATATATTCACACTAGGGACATAATGTTCTTAGCTCGGGAATAAAAAATTATTTCACATACAAACACAAGTATATTCACCCAAGGAACAAATGGCTTTACACTTTCTGCTTTCCTAAAAAATTTTTGAACTCCTCGGATGTCCGCCTTCGAACTATCGCACATGATAAAGTGGAACTTCTCGACCATATTGTTTTTGTCTACTCTATAATGCTTCCGAATGTTTTTGTAGTTAACTGCAGCCATGCTATGACCTCTGCCTACAACATCTATGTTAGACTAACACCGCTGAATTGGAATATAGACTGAAATTGGTTCCAACGTAGGTAATCCTATCTAGTATTTCTCAGCTTTGCACACATTGTACTGATGTACATGGAGCACTCAATAGGGCTGGTTTTTTCAGTGATTTTTTACAGAAATACATGTAGTTTCTCTGTCTTAGCAGGCGCACATTTTTGTCTCAAAAAAAGCAGGAGTACATATGAGTGCAGAATTGGAATGTATACACATGTGTATGCATCTCCTCACATCACGACTTACCCACGCCTATGGCATTATCTCCGCCACAATTTTCTTTTCTAATCCCTCACACAATTCCTGTCTTCATCTGAACACACAAGCACCAGCTCCACTGAAATCAAATGGGCATCTAAGAGCGCCATTCCGACTCCTAAGAGAGCCTAATTTTGTGCCATCGCCCATTTTAAACCAGATTGCACATCCGTCCAGGAAACATCTCTGTGCCTCCTATAAACAGAGGCATTGAAACATTTTGTAGATAAACATGGAAGAAAACCCCTTTTCCCATTTTCCGAAGGACCTGTGAAACTGAAACCAATGGAAAACATCAGTTTTTTGCACCTGCACATATAGCTGAACTTCAGACATCAAAATTACTTAGAAACAATACAGAACTGGACAGGGGGAGGAATCAACGCTTGATCTACATACAATATAACAGCAGCGGAACAAGATGGTCACTACAGGCGTGCGTTTGAGGAATGAAAAGTTTAGAGCACAGCACGGAGGCATATCCTCGAGCACCTTGTGTTCACTACATGCGTTTGCCTGTTCATGGATCTTCAGCTAGCCAACAACTTGAACTTCAGATCTCATCCAAACACCACTTTTGGAATTTTCACAAAGTAAACCTTTGTTAGTTCACCCAGAGATTCCAGCAAACACAGAACATGTGCTACGAAAATCCTCTTTCAGATTTTCAATTCTCACCATGCATTTCTAGCCACCGGCAGCTGTGTTGTCACTGCCATTATTACTTGATCTGCCATGACAATTTTACTCGACCTGCCATTGATGCTCTACAGCCACGCTGATGGTGAACAATAGTAGCATCAGTGACAGTAGGACTCGCTGGTTGACAAGCTCATCGGAGTTGTGCCTAGCTGATGGAAGAGGGAAGAAGAGGATGGAGGCTGTCGACGACGCGCCGTGCTCGAGGGCGAAGGAGCTCACCGGAGCAGCACCACTCCCACACGTGAGCATCCGGCGGGTTGAGACTGTTGGAGGCTGCTGGAGACGGCCGTGCTCGAGGAAGGAGTTGCTGGAGCAGCACCACCTCCCCACATGAGCTAGTGGTGGACTACAGCGGCAGCTAGTGGCGGACTTACAACGGGAACCTTGAGAACATAAAATTGCAAGAAGAAAAAAGATCATTTTTTTTCCTTTTTGCACAAACAACTGTATGAAGAATCATCACATTTAAACAAAGGTCATTTGACCACAAGAATCACAATAATTAGGTGCTGTTGCAACTGTTGCCACACGAACACTCAGAGGGAAGCTGAGAGAGAGAGAGAGTAGCACATGAATAGAGAGCAGCAGCCTGTAGTTAGAGAAAGAAGCCACAATAATAGAAGGAGAGCAGCAACAGCGCCGCACCATTAGCATTTACTAATAGAGAACAACATCACACGGGAGCACCATTAGCATTAGCAATAATAGAAGGAACGCTCCACAACATCCACATTCAAGAAGCAACAACAACATGGTAGGCATCAGAAGTGGGTCGTTCACCAGCCAGATGACGGGCAGGTCGCACAGAGCAAAAGTAGCAGCAACCGCAACATCTTCAATTCATTTCAAGAAAAAAGAAACCATCACGGAAGCAGCAGGGATTTGAACCACTGTGATTTCTCTATAACAAAACTAATGCATCAACTACCTTCTCCTTCAACTAACATCCACATCACTGAATATAGGATGCAAACAAGGAATCGAAACTAAAAAAAGATGCGAACTGAAGTTGTTAGACAGGACGAACTTCAGTGGCAGTGGGTCTTGGGGATACAACAACGCTCGCGAAGAGACGGGGGGTTGCAATGGTGCAGGGACGACCGCTTGGGGCAGCGCCACTCCGGCGAGTTGGTGTGCCGTGGGTCGCTGGGTCCAATGGCATGGCGCGGAGGCGGTGGTTGGGGCGGGGACGGTGATGGCGCTGTGGGTGGGTGGCCAGGTCGGGGAGGGTGGCTGGAGCGGGGCGGCGGCCAGTGCAGGAGCTGCGTAGGCGGCGGCGCGTGGGGATCCGAAGCCTCGCCGAGCGCTGGGATCCCAAGAATGGCGGAGCGCGGGGATTCCAGGTCCGGCGGCGGCGCGTGGGGGTCCCAGGCTCGGCGGCGACGCGTGGGAATCGCAGACTCGTCGGCGGCGTGCGGGGATCCCGGCTTGATGGCGACGGCGTGCGGGATCCCGGCCCGATGGCAACGGCGCGTGGAAACCATGGTGGTCGAGGATCTGTAGGTTGAGGACGCACAGGTGGGATTTTCCTTTTTTTCTTTGTTCAGTTCTGATGGGTTTCTCAGATCCAAGAACTCCGTCGGCACCTATATAATGGCAATGTGATCAGAATAGTTATTCTAATACTATGATCATAATAGTGTTGTCCTATATATATATTAGTACAAACCGACTTCAACTAGGAGACTTGTGATCCAAGGAATAGTCTAACATCCCCCCGTAGTATCAACGGGAGGCTCGATGACGTTGAGACTGGAATGTATGTCTTGAAATGGCTTAGTAGCAAGTCATTTGGTGAAGATGTCAGCAAATTGAGCCGTAGTAGGAACATGGAGCACCTGAACTTGTCCAATAGCCACCTTCTCTCAAACAAAGTGAATATCAATCTCAATGTGTTTGGTCCGTCGTGTTGGAAATATGCCCTAGAGGCAATAATAAAATGGTTATTATTATATTTCTTTGTTCATGATAATTGTCTATTGTTCATGCTATAATTGTGTTATCCGGAAATTGTAATACATGTGTGAATACATAGACCACAACACGTCCCTAGTGAGCCTCTAGTTGACTAGCTCGTTGATCAAAATATAGTCATGGTTTCCTGACTATGGACATTGGATGTCATTGATAACGGGATCACATCATTAGGAGAATGATGTGATGGACAAGACCCAATCCTAAGCATAGCTCTAAGATCGTGTAGTTCGTTTGCTATAGCTTTTTCCGAATGTCAAGTATCATTTCCTTAGACCATGATATTGTGCAACTCCCGGATACCGTAGGAGTGCTTTGGGTGTGCCAAATGTCACAACGTAACTGGGTGACTATAAAGGTACATTACAGGTATCTCCGAAAGTGTCTGTTGGGTTGGCACGAATCGAGACTGGGATTTGTCACTCCGTATGACGGAGAGGTATCTCTGGGCCCACTTGGTAATGCATCATCATAATGAGCTCAATGTGACCAACTGGTTGATCACGGGATCATGCATTACGGTATGAGTAAAGTGACTTGCCGGTAACGAGATTGAACGAGGTATTGGGATACCGATGATCGAGTCTCGGGCAAGTAACGTATCGATTGACAAAGGGAATTGTATACGAATTGATTGAATCGTCGACATCGTGGTTCATCCGATGAGATCATCGAGGAGCATGTGGGATCCAACATGGGTATCCAGATCCCGCTGTTGGTTATTGACCGGAGAGTCGTCTCGGTCATGTCTGCGTGTCTCCCGAACCCGTAGGGTCTACACACTTAAGGTTCGGTGACGCTAGGGTTGTTGAGATCTTAGTATACGGTAACCCGAAAGTTGTTCCGAGTCCCGGATGAGATCCCGGATGTCACGAGGAGTTCCGGAATGGTCCATAGGTGAAGATTTATAAATATGAAGTAATGTTTCGGCCATTGGGAAAGTTTCGGGGGTAATCGGTATTGTACCGGGACCACCGGAAGGGTCCCGGGGGTCCACCGGCTGGGGCCACCTATCCCGGAGGGCCCCATGGGCTGAAATGGGAGGGGAACCAGCCCCTAGTGGGCTGGTGCGCCCCCTTGGGCCTCCCCTGCGCCTAGGGTTGGAAACCCTAGGGGTGGGGGGGGGGCGCCCCACTTGGCTTGGGGGGCAAGCCACCCCCGTGGCCGCCGCCCCCCCTTGGAGATTGGATAACCTAGGGCCGGCGCCCCCCTAGGGACCCTATATGTAGTGGGGGGGGGGGGAGGGAGGGCAGTCACACCCTAGCCCCTGGCCTCTCCCTCTCCCTCCCGTGACACTTCTCCCTCTCCCTGTGCTTGACGAAGCCCTGCCGAGATCACCGTTGCTTCCACCACCACGTCGTCGTGCTGCTGGATCTTCATCAACCTCTCCTTCCCCCTTGCTGGATCAAGTTGGAGGAGACGTCTTCCCAACCGTACGTGTGTTGAACGCGGAGGTGCCGTCCGTTCGGCGCTAGGTCATCGCTGATTTGGATCACGACGAGTACGACTCCATCAACCCCGTTCTCTTGAACGCTTCCGCGCGCGATCTACAAGGGTATGTAGATGCACTCCTTTTTCCCTCGTTGCTAGATGACTCCATAGATTGATCTTGGTGATGCGTAGGAAATTTTAAAATTCTGCTACGTTCCCCAACAGTGGTATCAGAGCTAGGTCTATGCATAGTTTCTATGCACGAGTAGAACACAAAGCAGTTGTGGGCGTGGTTATTGTCAATTTGCTTCCCGTTACTAGTATTATCTTGATTCGGCGGCATCGTGGGATGAAGCAGCCCGGACCGACCTTACACGTACGCTTACATGAGACTAGTTCCACCGATTGACATGCACTAGTTGCATAAGGTGGCTAGCGGGTGTTTGTCTCTCCCACTTTAGTCGGATCGGATTCGATGAAAAGGGTCCTTATGAAGGGTAAATAGAAATTGGCATATCACGTTGTGGTTTTGGCGTAGGTAAGAAACTTGTTTTTGCAGCATGTGCCATGTGATGTGATATGGCCAAAAGGATGTGATGAATGATATATGTGATGTATGAGATTGATCATGTTCTTGTAATAGGAATCACGACTTGCATGTCGATGAGTATGACAACTGGCAGGAGCCATAGGAGTTGTCTTAATTTATTTATGACCTGCGTGTCAACATAAACGTCATGTAATTACTTTACTTTATTGCTAAAGCGTTAGCCATAGTAGTAGAAGTAATAGATGATGAGACAACTTCAAGAAGACACGATGATGGAGATCAAGATGATGGAGATCATGGTGTCATGCCGGTGACAATGATGATCATGAAGCCCCGAAGATGGAGATCAAAAGGAGCAAATGATATTGGCCATATCATGTCACTATTTGATTGCATGTGATGTTTATCATGTTTTACATCTTATTTGCTTAGAACGACAGTAGCTTAAATAAGACAATCCCTCATAATAATTTCAAGAAAGTGTTTCCCCTAACTATGCACCGTTGCGAAGGTTCGTTGTTTCGAAGCACCACATGATGATCGGGTGTGATAGATTCTAACGTTCGAATACAACGGGTGTAAGCCAGATTTACACACGCAATACACTTTGGTTGACTTGACGAGCCTAGCATGTACAGACATGGCCTCGGAACACAGAAGACCGAAAGGTCGAGCATGAGTCGTATAGAAGATACGATCAACATGAAGATGTTCACCGGTGTTGACTAGTCCGTCTCACGTGATGATCGGACACGGCCTAGTTAACTCGGATCATGTTTCACTTAGATGACTGGAGGGATGTCTATCTGAGTGGGAGTTCATTGAGTAATTTGATTAGATGAACTTAATTATCATGAACTTAGTCTAAAATCTTTACAATATGTCTTGTAGATCAAATGGCCCACGTTGTCCTCAACTTCAACGCGTTCCTAGAGAAAATCAAGCTGAAAGATGATGACAGCAACTATACGGACTGGGTCCGGAACCTGAGGATCATCCTCATAGCTGTCAAGAAAGATTATGTCCTAGAAGCACAGCTAGGTGACGCACCCATACCAGAGAACCAAGACGTTATGAACGCTTGGCAGTCACGTGCTGATGATTACTCCCTCGTTCAGTGCGGCATGCTTTACAGCTTAGAACTGGGGCTCCAAAAGCGTTTTGAGAGACACGGAGCATATGAGATGTTCGAAGAGCTGAAAATGGTTTTCCAAGCTCATCCCCGGGTCGAGAGATATGAAGTATCCGACAAGTTCTTCAGTTGTAAGATGGAGGGAAATAGTTCTGTCAGTGAGCACATACTCAAAATGTCTGGGTTGCATAACCGCTTGACTCAGCTGGGAGTTAATCTCCCGGATGACGCGGTCATTGACAGAATCCTTCAGTCGCTTCCTCCGAGCTACAAGAGCTTCATGATGAACTTCAATATGCAGGGGATGGAAAAGACCAGTCCTGAGGTATATTCAATGCTGAAATCAGTAGAGGTGGAAATCAAAAAGGAACATCAAGTGTTGATGGTGAATAAAACCACTAAGTTCAAGAAAGGCAAGGGTAAGAAGAACTTCAAGAAGGACGGCAAGGGAGTTGCCGCGCCCGGAAAGCAAGCTGCCGGGAAGAAGTCAAAGAATGGACCCAAGCCTGAGACTGAGTGTTTTTATTGCAAGGGAAGTGGTCACTGGAAGCGGAACTACCCCAAATACTTAGCGGACAAGAAGGCCGGCAACACTAAAGGTATATGTGATATGCATGTAATTGATGTGTACCTTACCATTACTCGTAGTAGATCCTGGGTATTTGATACTGGTGCGGTTGCTCACATTTGTAACTCAAAGTAGGAGCTGCGGAATAAGCGGAGACTGGCGAAGGACGAGGTGATGATGCGCGTCGGGAATGGTTCCAAGGTCGATGTGATCGCCGTCGGCACGCTATCTCTACATTTACCTACGGGATTAGTTTTAAACCTCAATAATTGTTATTTAGTGCCAGCTTTGAGCATGAACATTGTATCAGGATCTCGTTTAATTCGAGATGGCTACTCATTTAAATCCGAGAATAATGGTTGTTCTATTTATATGAGAGATATGTTTTATGGTCATGCCTCGCTGGTCAATGGTTTATTCTTATTTAATCTCGAACGTGATGTTACACATATTCATAGTGTGAATGTCAAAAGATGTAAGGTTGATAATGATAGTCCCACATACTTGTGGCACTGCCGCCTTGGTCACATAGGTGTCAAACGCATGAAGAAGCTCCATGCAGATGGACTTTTGGAGTCTCTTGATTACGAATCATTTGACACGTGCGAACCATGCCTCATGGGTAAAATGACCAAGACTCCATTCTCAGGAACAATGGAGCGAGCAACCAACTTATTGGAAATCATACATACTGTTGTGTGCGGTCCAATGAGTGTTGAGGCTCGCGGTGGCTATCGTTATGTTCTCACCCTCACTGATGACTTGAGTAGATATGGGTATGTCTACTTAATGAAACACAAGTCTGAGACCTTTGAAAAGTTCAAGGAATTTCAGAGCGAGGTTGAGAATCAACGTGACAGGAAAATCAAGTTCTTGCGATCAGATCGTGGGGGAGAATACTTGAGTCACGAATTTGGCACACACTTAAGAAAATGTGGAATAGTTTCACAACTCACGCCGCCTGGAACACCTCTGCGTAATGGTGTGTCCGAATGCCGTAATCACACTCTATTGGATATGGTGCGATCTATGATGTCTCTTACCGATCTACCGCTGTCATTTTGGGGCTATGCTTTAGAGACTGCCGATTCACTTTAAATAGGGCTCCGTCGAAATCCGTTGAGACGACACCGTATATATTATGGATTGGGAAGAAACCTAAGCTGTCGTTTCTAAAAGTTTGGGGATGCGATGCTTATGTCAAGAAACTTCAACCTGAAAAGCTCGAACCCAAATCGGAAAAATGTGTCTTCATAGGATACCCTAAAGAAACTATTGGGTATACCTTCTACCTCAGATCCGAAGGCAAGATCTTTGTTGCCAAGAATGGGTCCTTTCTAGAGAAAGAGTTTCTCTCGAAAGAAATAAGTGGGAGGAAAGCAGAACTTGATGAAGTATTACCTCTTGAACCGGTAAGTGGCGTAGCTCAAGGAAATGTTCCCGAGGTGCCTGCACCGACTAGAGAGGAGGTTGATGATGATGATCATGAAACTTCAGATCAAGTTTCTACTGAACTTCGTAGGTCCACGAGGACATGTTCCGCACCAGAGTGGGACGGCAACCCTGTCTTGGAAATCATGTTGTTAGACAACGGTGAACCTTCGAACCATGAAGAAGCAATGGCGGGTCCGGATTTCGACAAATGGGTGGAAGCCATGAAATTCGAGATAGGATCCATGTATGAAAATGAAGTATGGACTTTGACTGACTTGCCCGATAATCGGCGAGCCATAGAAAATAAATGGATCTTCAAGAAGAAGACAGACACAGATGGTAACGTAACCATCTATAAAGCTCGGCTTGTCGCTAAGGGTTATCGACAAGTTCAAGGGGTTGACTACGATGAGACTTTCTCACCCGTAGCGAAGCTGAAGTCCGTCCGAATCATGTTAGCAATTTCCACATTCTATGATTATGAGATGTGGCAAATGGACGTCAAAACGGCATTCCTTAATGGTTTCCTTAAGGAAGAATTGTATATGATGCAGCCGGAAGGTTTTGTCGATCCTAAGAATGCTGACAAGGTGTGCAAGCTCCAACGCTCGATTTATGGGCTGGTGCAAGCATCTCGTAGTTGGAACATTCGTTTTGATGAGATGATCAAAGCGTTTGGGTTTACGCAGACTTATGGAGAAGCCTGCATTTACAAGAAAGTGAGTGGGAGCTCTGTAGCATTTCTCATATTGTATGTGGATGACATACTGCTGATGGGAAATGATATAGAATTCTTGGAAAGCATAAAGGCCTACTTGAACAAGTGTTTTTCAATGAAGGATCTTGGAGAAGTTGCTTTTATATTAGGCATCAAGATCTATAGAGATAGATCGAGACGCCTCATTGGTCTTTCATAGAGTACGTACCTTGACAAGATATTGAAGAAGTTCAAAATGGATCAGTCAAAGAAGGGGTTCTTGCCTATGTTGCAAGGTACGAGATTGAGCACGTCTCAATGCCCGACCACGGCAGAATATAGAGAAAAGATGAGTGTCGTCCCCTATGCCTCGGCCATAGGGTCTATCATGTATGCTATGCTGTGTACCAGACCTGATGTAAACCTTGCCGTAAGTTTGGTAGGAAGGTACCAAAGTAATCCCGGCATGGAACACTGGACAACGGTCAAGAATATCCTGAAGTACCTAAAAAGGACTAAGGATATGTTTCTCGTTTATGGAGGTGACGAAGAGCTCGTCGTAAAGGGTTACGTCGATGCTAGCTTCGACACAGATCTGGATGACTCTAATTCACAAACCGGATACGTGTATATTTTGAATGGTGGGGCACTAAGCTGGTGCAGTTGCAAGAAAAGCATTGTGGCGGGATCTACATGTGAAGCGGAGTACATGGCAGCCTCGGAGGCAGCACAAGAAGCAGTCTGGGTGAAGGAGTTCATTACCGACCTAGGAGTCATACCCAATGCGTCGGGCCCGATGACTCTCTTCTGTGACAACACTGGAGCTATTGCCCTTGCCAAGGAGCCCAGGTTTCACAGGAAGACCAGGCATATCAAGCGTCGCTTCAACTCCATTCGTGAAAGTGTTCAAAATGGAGACATAGAGATTTGTAAAGTACATACGGACCTGAATGTGGTAGATCCGTTGACTAAACCTCTCCCTAGAGCAAAACATGATCAACACATGAACTGCATGGGTGTTCGATTCATCACAATGTAACTAGACTATTGACTCTAGTGCAAGTGGGAGACTGTTGGAAATATGCCCTAGAGGCAATAATAAAATGGTTATTATTATATTTGTTTGTTCATGATAATTGTCTATTGTTCATGCTATAATTGTGTTATCCGGAAATCATAATACATGTGTGAATACATAGACCACAACACGTCCCTAGTGAGCCTCTAGTTGACTAGCTTGTTGATCAAAAGATAGTCATGGTTTCCTGACTATGGACATTGGATGTCATTGATAACGGGATCACATCATTAGGAGAATGATGTGATGGACAAGACCCAATCCTAAGCATAGCTCTAAGATCGTGTAGTTCGTTTGCTATAGCTTTTTCCAAATGTCAAGTATCATTTCCTTAGACCATGAGATTGTGCAACTCCCGGATACTGTAGGAGTGCTTTGGGTGTGCCAAACGTCACAACGTAACTGGGTGACTATAAAGGTACATTACAGGTATCTCCGAAAGTGTCTGTTGGGTTGGCACGAATCGAGACTGGGATTTGTCACTCCGTATGACAGAGAGGTATCTCTGGGCCCACTCGGTAATGCATCATCATAATGAGCTCAATGTGACCAAGTGGTTGATCACGGGATCATGCATTACGGTACGAGTAAAGTGACTTGCCGGTAATGAGATTGAACGAGGTATTGGGATACCGATGATCGAGTCTCGGGCAAGTAACGTACCGATTGACAAAGGGAATTGTATACGGATTGATTGAATCCTCGACATCGTGGTTCATCCGATGAGATCATCGAGGAGAATGTGGGAGCCAACATGGGTATCCAGATCCCGCTGTTGGTTATTGACCGGAGAGTCGTCTCGGTCATGTCTGCGTGTCTCCCGAACCCCTAGGGTCTACACACTTAAGGTTCGGTGACGTTAGGGTTGTTGAGATATTAGTATACGGTAACACGAAAGTTGTTCGGAGTCCCAGATGAGATCCCGGGCGTCACGAGGAGTTCCGGAATGGTCCGGAGGTGAAGATTTATATATAGGAAGTCAAGTTTCGGCCATCGGGAAAGTTTCAGGGGTAACGTACCGGGACCACCGGAAGGGTCCCGGGGGTCCACCGGGTGGGGCCACCTATCCCGGAGGGCCCAATGGGCTGAAGTGGGAGGGGAACCAGCCCCTAGTGGGCTGGTGCGCCCCCCTTGGGCCTCCCCTGCGCCTAGGGTTGGAAACCCTAGGGGTGGGGGGCGCCCCACTTGGCTTGGGGGGTGCCCTACTTGGCTTGGGGGGCAAGCCACCCCCTTGGCCACCGCCCCCCCTTGGAGATTGGATCTCCTAGGGCAGGCGCCCCCTGGGGACCCTATATATAGTGGGGGGGAGGGAGGGCAGCCGCACCCTAGCCCCTGGCCTCTCCCTCTCCCTCCCGTGACACTTCTCCCTCTCCCTGTGCTTGGCGAAGCCCTGCCGAGATCACCGTTGCTTCCACCACCACGCCATCGTGCTGCTGGATGTTCATCAACCTCTCCTTCCCCCTTGCTGGATCAAGTTGGAGGAGACGTCTTCCCAACCGTACGTGTGTTGAACGCGGAGGTGCCGTCCGTTCAGCGCTAGGTCATCGGTGATTTGGATCACGATGAGTACGACTCCATCAACCCCGTTCTCTTGAACGCTTCCACGCGCGATCTACAAGGGTATGTAGATGCACTCCTTTATCCCTCGTTGCTAGATGACTCCATAGATTGATCTTGGTGATGCGTAGAAATTTTTAAAATTCTGCTACGTTCCCCAACACGTCGATCCTGAACAGGATTTCCAGACATGTAAAACAGCTGAAATATTATCACAATATACAATAGTAGCCTGCTCAATCGATCGGTGCAGTTTTGAGAGCAAATGGAGAACCCAAATAGTATCAGCGGCAGCATGGGCCACAACACGGTACTCAGCTTCAGCGGACGAGCGGGAGAACATAACCTGTCTTTTTGAGGACCTAGAAATCAAATTGTTACCGAGAAAAACATAGAAACCGGACGTGGATCGTCGAGTGTTTGGACAACCAGCGCAGTCCACAGCAGAGTATGAGGTGAGAGAATGAGGAGTGGAGTTATTGATGTGAAGACCATGATCAAGAGTACCTTTAAAATACCAAAGAACTCATTTGACATGATTATAATGCAGAAGCCGTGGATCATGCATATGGAGACAAGCTGGTTGAATAGCAAAGGAAATTTCACGATGAGTGATAGTGGGATATTGAAGAGCCCCGATTAGACTACGGTACATAGTAGGATCATGGAAAGGTTCACCGCCAGTGGATAGTTTGAAACTGGTATCAATAGGGGTGCGAGAGGACTAACAGTCAAGCATGCGAGCATGATTAAGAAGATCAAGAGTATAGTGACGTTGGGAAAGAAAAAGGCCAGAAGAATCACGAAGAACAGCAATGTCCAAAAAGTGATGAAGAGTACCAAGATCAGTCATACATAATTCAAAATGAAGAAGGGTAATAATATGATCTAAAAAGGTTTGAGAAGATGCAGAGAGAATGATTTCATCTGCATAAACAAGGAGGTAGGCAATTTTGGAATTGTAGTGGTACACAAAGAGAGAAGCATCAGAAAGGGAAGAAGTGAAACCTACAGTTTGGATGAAAGAAGAGAAACGTTAAAACCAGGCACCTGGAGCTTGTTTGAGATCATGAAGAGATTTCTGGAGAAGACATACATGATTTGGATAGGAAGGATTTTCAAAACCAAGAGGTTACTAACAATAGACGGTCTCTTGAAGAGAACCATGGACGAAAGCATTTTTTACATCTAGTTGATGGATGGGCTATGCGGAGTGATACGTCCATTTTACATCATGTTTACTTACTGTTATTTATGATGTTTTTATCCATAATAATGCTTTTTGGAGTAATTCCAATGCCTTTTCTCTCATAATTTGCAAGGTACACACCAAGAGGGAGAATTCCAGTAGCTGGAAATCTGGACCAGGAAGAAGCTACGTCAGGCTACCTATTCTGCACAACTGCAAACAAGCTGAAACTTCACAGAGATTTTTTATGGAATATCAAAGAATTATTGGAGCAAATAACTACTAGAGGGGCCCCACCAGGTGGGCACAACCCAACTGGGCGCGCCAGGCAGCCCAGGCGCGCCCTGGTGGGTTGTGCTCTCCTCGGCCCACCTCCGGTGCCTATCTTCTGGTATATAAGTCATTTTGACCTAGAAAAAATAAGGAGAGGACTTTCGGGATGAAGCGCCGTCACCTCGAGGCGGAACTTGGGTAGGAGCACTTTTGCCCTTCGTGCGGAGCGATTCCGCTTGGGGAACTTCCATCATGGAGGGGGAAATCATTGTCATCATCATCTCCAACAACTCTCCCATCTTGGGGAGGGCAATCTCCATCAACATCTTCAACAGAACCTTCTCCTCTCAAACCCTAGTTCATCTCTTGTGTTCAATCTTGTTACCGGAACTATAGATTGGTGCTTGTGGGTGACTAGTAGTGTTGGTTACATCTTGTAGTTGATTACTATATGGTTTATTTGTTGTAAGATAATATGTTCAGATCCAATATGCTATTTAATACCCCTCTGATCATGAGCATGTTTACCGTTTGTGAGTAGTTACTTTGGTTCTCAAGGTCACGGGAGAAATCATGTTGCAAGTAATCATGTGAATTTGATATGTGTTCGATATTTTGATAGTATGTATGTTGTGATTCCCTTAGTGGTGTCATGTGAACGTCGACTACATGACACTTCACCATATTTGGGCCTAAGGGAATGCATTGTGGAGTAGCAATTAGATGATGGGTTGCGAGAGTGACAGAAGCTTAAACCCCAGTTTATGCGTTATTCCATAAGGGACCGATTGGATCCAAAAGTTCAATGCTATGGTTAGAATTAATTCTTAATACTTTTCTCGTAGTTGTGGATGCTTGCGGAAGGGTTAATCATAAGTAGGAGGTTTGTTGAAGTAAGACAAGCACCTAAGCACCGGTCCACCCACATATCAAATTATCAAAGTACCGAACACGAATTAAACCAACATGATGAAAGTGACTAGATGAAATTCCCGTGTACCCCCAAGAACACTTTGCTTATCATAAGAGACCGTTTTGGACTGTCCTTTGCCTCAAAAGGATTGGGCTACCTTGCTGCACTTTTGTCACTACTATCGTTACTTGCTCATTACAAATTCTATTGCTATCAAACTACTCTGCTACTTACGATTTCAGCACTTGTAGACATTACCTTACCGAAAACCACTTGTCATTTCCTTCTGCTCCTCGTTGGGTTCGACACTCTTACTTATCGAAAAGAGCTACAATTGATTCCCTATACTTGTGGGTCATCAAGCTTATTTTCTGGCGCCGTTGCCGGGGAGTGAAGCGCCTTTGGCAAGTGGAATTTGGCAAGGAAACATTTATATAGTGTGCTAAAATTTATTGTCACTTGTTAATATGGAAAACAATCATTTGAGGGGTTTGTTCAGGGTATCTTCTGAAGGAAATATGCCCTAGAGGCAATAATAAAGTTATTATTTATTTCCTTATTTCATGATAAATGTTTATTATTCATGCTAGAATTGTATTAACCGGAAACATGATACATGTGTGAATACATAGACAAACATGGTGTCACTAGTATGCCTCTACTTGACTAGCTCGTTGATCAAAGATGGTTATGTTTCCTAACCATAGACATGACTTGTCAGTTGATTAAAAAGGATCACATCATTAGGAGAATGATGTGATTGACTTGACCCATTCCGTTAGCTTAGCACTTGATCGTTTAGTTTGTTGCTATTGCTTTCTTCATGACTTATACATGTTCCTATGACTATGAGATTATGCAACTCCCATTTACCGGAGGAACACTTTGTGTGCTACCAAACGTCACAACGTAACTGGGTGATTATAAAGGTGCTCTACAGGTGTCTCCGAAGGTACTTGTTGAGCTGGCGTATTTCGATATTAGGATTTGTCACTCCGATTGTCGGAGAGGTATCTCTGGGCCCACTCAGTAATGCACATCACTATAAGCCTTGCAAGCATTGTAACTAATGAGTTAGTTGCGGGATGATGTATTGCAGAACGAGTAAAGAGACTTGCCGGTAACGAGATTGAACTAGGTATTTAGATACCGACGATCGAATCTCGGGCAAGTAACATACCGATGACAAAGGGAACAACGTATGTTGTTATGCGGTTCGACCGATAAAGATCTTCGTAGAATATGTAGGAGCCAATATGGGCATCCAGGTTCCGCTATTGGTTATGGACCAGAGAAATGTCTCGGTCATGTCTACATAGTTCTCGAACCCATAGGGTCCACACGCTTAACGTTCATTGACGATATAGTATTTATGAGTTATGTATGTTGGTAACTGAATGTTGTTCAGAGTACCGTATAAGATCACAGACATGACGAGGAACTTCGGAATGGTCCGGAGATAAAGTTTGATATATGGGATAATACTGTTTGGTCTCCGGAAGGGTTCCGGAATTCATCGGAAGGTGTTCCGGATGTTTCCCGAAATGTTTGGGTACGAGAACACTTTATTTGGGCCAAAGGGGAAAGCCCACAAGGTTTTTGGAAAGCGCAAAAGGAAGTTTTGTGGAGTCAAGGGGCCAGACTCCAGGGTCCCTGGCGTCTGGGTCTAGATGCCGGGAACCCTGGCGTCTGGCCCTGGAGTCCGAGAAGGACTCTTGCCTTTCGGGTGAAACCGACTTTGTGGAGGCTTTTACTCCAAGTTTCGACCCCAAGGCTCAACATATAAATAGAGGGGTAGGGCTAGCACCCAAGACACATCAAGAAACACCAAGCCGTGTGCTGGCTGCCCCGTCCCCTCTAGTTTATCCTCCATCATAGTTTTCGTTGTGCTTAGGCGAAGCCCTGCGGAGATTGTTCTTCACCAACACCGTCACCACGCCGTCGTGCTGCCGGAACTCATATACTACTTCACCCCTCTTGCTGGATCGAGAAGGCGAGGATGTCATCGAGCTGAACGTGTGCTGAACGCGGAGGTGCCATATGTTCGGTACTTGATCAGGACAGATCGTGAAGGTGTACGACTACATCAACCGTGTTGATAAACGCTTCCGCTTACAGTCTACGAGGGTACGTAGACAACACTCTCCCCTCTCGTTGCTATGCATCACCATGATCCTACGTGCGCGTAGGAATTTTTTTGAAATTTCTATGTTCCCCAACAGTGGTATCAGAGCCAGGTTTATGCGTAGATTTTATATGCACGAGTAGAACAGAAGTGAGTTGTGGGTGATACCAGTCATACTGCTTACCAGCATGTCATACTTTGGTTTGGCGGTATTGTTGGATGAAGCGGCCCGGATCGACATTACGCGTACACTTACGCGAGACTGGTTCTACCGACGTGCTTTGCACATAGGTGGCTGGCGGGTGTCAGTTTCTCCAACTTTAGTTGAACTGAGTGTGGCTACGCCCGGTCCTTGAGAAGGCTAAAACAACACTAACTTGACGAACTATAGTTGTGGTTTTGATGCGTAGGTAAGAACGGTTCTTGCTCAGCCCGTAGCAGCCACGTAAAACTTGCAACAACAAAGTAGAGGACGTCTAACTTGTTTTTGCAGGGCATGTTGTGATGTGATATGGTCAAGACATGATGCTATATTTATTGTATGAGATGATCATGTTTTGTAACGGAGTTATCGGCAACGGGCAGGAGCCATATGGTTGTCGCTTTATTGTATGCAATGCAATCGCCCTGTATTTGCTTTACTTTATCACTAAGCGGTAGCGATAGTCGTAGAAGCAATAGTTGGCAAGACGACAATGATGTTACGATGGAGATCAAGGTGTCACACCGGTGACGATGGTGATCATGACGGTGCTTCGGAGATGGAGATCACAAGCACAAGATGATGATGGACATATCATATCACTTATATTGATTGTATGTGATGTTTATCCTTTATGCATCTTGTTTTGCTTTGTTTGACGGTAGCATTATAAGATGATCTCTCACTAAATTTCAAGATAAAAGTGTTCTCCCTGAGTATGCACCGTTGCCAAAAGTTCATCGTGCCGAGACACCACGTGATGATCGGGTGTGATAAGCTCTGCGTCCATCTACAACGGGTGCAAGCCAGTTTTGCACACGCAGAATACTCGGATTAAATTTGACGAGCCTATCATATGCAGATATGGCCTCGGAACACTGAGACCGAAAGGTCGAGTGTGAATCATATAGTAGATATGATCATCATAATGATGTTCACCATTGAAAACTACTCCATTTCACGTGATGATCGGCTATGGTTTAGTTGATATGGATCACGTGATCACTTAGATGATTAGAGGGATGTCTATCTAAGTGGGAGTTCTTAAGTAATATGATTAATTGAACTTAAATTTATCATGAACTTAGTACCTGATAGTATTTTTTCTTATCTATGTTGTTGTAGATAGATGGCTCGTGCTGTTGTTCCGTTGAATTTTAATGCATTCCTTGAGAAAGCAAAGTTGAAAGATGATGGTAGCAATTACACGGACTGGGTCCGTAACTTGAGGATTATCCTCATTGATGCACAGAAGAATTACGTCCTGGAAGCACCACTAAGTGCCAAACCTGCTGTAGGAGCAACACCAGATGTTATGAACGTCTGGCAGAGCAAAGCTGATGACTACTCGATAGTTCAGTGTGCCATGCTTTACGGCTTAGAACCGGGACTTCAACGACGTTTTGATCGTCATGGAGCATATGAGATGTTCCAGGAGTTGAAGTTAATATTTCAAGCAAATGCCCGGATTGAGAGATATGAAGTCTCCAATAAATTCTATAGCTGCAAGATGGAGGAGAATAGTTCTGTCAGTGAGCATATACTCAAAATGTCTGGGTATCACAATCACTTGACTCAACTCGGAGTTAATCTTCTTGTTGATAGTGTCATTGACAGAGTTCTTCAATCACTGCCACCAAGCTACAAAAGCTTCGTGATGAACTATAATATGCAAGGGATGAATAAGACAATTCCCGAGCTCTTCACGATGCTAAAGGCTGTGGAGGTAGAAATCAAAAAGGAGCATCAAGTGTTGATGGTTAACAAAACCACCAGTTTTAAGAAAAAGGGTAAAGGGAAGAAGAAGGGGAACTTCAAGAATAACGGCAAACAAGTTGCTGCTCAGGAGAAGAAACCCAAGTCTGGACCTAAGCCTGCGACTGAGTGCTTCTACTGCAAACAGACTAGTCACTGGAAGCAGAACTGCCCCAAGTATTTGGTGGACAAGAAGGATGGCAAGGTGAACAAAGGTATATGTGATATACATGTTATTGATGTGTACCTTACCAGAGCTCGCAGTAGCACCTGTGTATTTGATACTGGTTCTGTTGCTAATATTTGCAACTCGAAACAGGGACTACGGATTAAGCAAAGACTGGCTAAGGACGAGGTGACGATGTGCGTGGGAAATGGTTCCAAAGTCGATGTGATCGCCGTCGGCACGCTACCTCTACATCTACCTTTGGGATTAGTTTTAGACCTAAATTGTTATTTGGTTCCAGCATTAAGCATGCACATTATATCTGGATCTTGTTTGATGTGAGATGGTTATTCATTTAAATATGATAATAATGGTTGTTCTATTTATATGAGTAATATCTTTTATGGTCATGCACCCTTGAAGAGTGGTCTATTTTTGTTAAATCTCGATAGTAGTAATACACATATTCATAATGTTGAAGCCAAAAGATGCAGAGTTGATAATGATAGTGCAACTTATTTGTGGCACTTCCGTTTGGGTCATATTGGTATAAAGCGCATGAAGAAACTCCATACTGATGGACTTTTGGAATCACTTGATTATGAATCACTTGGTACTTGCGAACTGTGCCATATGGGCAAGATGACTAAAACGTCGTTCTCCAAAACTATGCAGCGAGCAACAGATTTGTTGGAAATCATACATACTGATGTATGTGGTCCGATGAATATTGAGGCTCACGCCGGGTATCGTTATTTTCTCACCTTCACAGATGATTTGAGCAGATATGGGTATATCTACTTAATGAAACATAAGTCTGAAACATTTGAAAAGTTTAAAGAATTTAGGAGTGAAGTGGAATATCATCGTACAAGAAAATAAAGTTTCTGCGATCTGATTGTGGAGGAGAATATTTGTGCTACGAGTTTGGCCTACATTTGAAACAATGCGGAATAGTTTCGCAACTCACGCCACCCAGAACACCACAGCGTAATGGTTTGTCCGAACGTCGTAATCTTACTTTACTTGATATGGTGCGATCTATGATGTCTCTTACTGATTTACCGCTATCGTTTTGGGGTTATGCTTTAGAGACGGCCGCATTCACGTTAAATAGGGCACCATCAAAATCCGTTGAGATGGCGCCTTATGAACTATGGTTTGGCAAGAAACCAAAGTTGTCATTTCTTAAAGTTTGGGGCTACGATGCTTATGTGAAAAAGCTTCAACCTGATAAGCTCGAACCCAAATCGGAGAAATGTGTCTTCATAGGATACCCAAAGGAAAGTGTTGGGTACACCTTATATCATAGATCCGAAGGCAAGACATTCGTTGCTAAGAATGGATCCTTTCTAGAGAACGAGTTTCTCTCGAAAGAAGTGAGTGGGAGGAAAGTAGAACTTGATGAGGTAACTATACCTGCTCCCTTATTGGAAAGTAGTTCATCACAGAAACTGGTTCCTGTGACATCTACACCAATTAGTGAGGAAGCTAATGATGATGATCATGAAACTTCAGATCAAGTTACTACCGAACCTCGTAGGTCAACCAGAGTAAGATCCGCACCAGAGTCGTACGGTAATCCTGTTCTGGAGGTCATGTTACTTGACCATGACAAACCTACGAACTATGAGAAAGCGATGACGAGCCTAGATTCCACAAAATGGCTTGAGGCCATGAAATCTGAGATGGGATCCATGTATGACAACAAAGTGTGGACTTTGGTTGACTTGCCCGATGATCGGCAAGCCATTGAGAATAAATGGATCTTCAAGAAGAAGACTGACGCTGACGGTAATGTTACTGTCTATAAAGCTCGACTTGTTGCGAAAGGTTTTCGACAAGTTCAAGGAGTTGACTACGATGAGACCTTCTCACCTGTAGCAACCCATAAGTCCGTCCGAATCATGTTAGCTATTGCCGCATTTTATGATTATGAAATTTGGCAAATGGATGTAAAGACTGCATTCCTAAATGGATTTCTGGAAGAAGAGTTGTATATGATGCAACCTGAAGGTTTTATCGATCCAAAGGGTACTAACAAAGTGTGCAAGCTCCAGCAATCCATTTATGGACTTGTGCAAGCATCTCGGAGTTGGAATAAATGTTTTGATAGTGTGATCAAAGCATATGGTTTTATACAGACTTTTGGAGAAGCATGTATTTACAAGAAAGTGA
This sequence comes from Triticum urartu, assembly GCF_056163025.1. Taxonomy (NCBI): domain Eukaryota; kingdom Viridiplantae; phylum Streptophyta; class Magnoliopsida; order Poales; family Poaceae; genus Triticum; species Triticum urartu. The sequence goes on from NC_141877.1 coordinate 670,266,468, forward strand.
GTGGGAGCTCTGTAGCATTTCTAATATTATATGTGGATGACCTATTATTGATTGGAAATGATATAGAATTTCTGGATAGCATAAAAGGATACTTGAATAAGATTTTTCCAATGAAAGACCTCGGTGAAGCTGCTTACATATTAGGCATCAAGATCTATAGAGATAGATCAAGACGCTTAATTGGACTTTCACAAAGCACATACCTTGACAAAGTTTTGAAGAAGTTCAAAACGGATCAGGCAAAGAAAGGGTTCTTGTCTGTGTTACAAGGTGTGAAGTTAAGTAAGACTCAATGCCCTTCCACTGCAGAAGATAGAGAGAAAATGAAAGATGTTCCCTATGCTTCAGCCATAGGCTCTATCATGTATGCAATGATGTGTATCAGGCCTGATGTGTGCCTTGTTATTAGTCTAGCAGGGAGGTACCAAAGTAATCCAGGAGTGGATCACTGGACAACGGTCAAGAACATCCTGAAATACCTGAGAAGGACTAAGGATATGTTTCTCGTTTATGGAGGTGACAAAGAGCTCATCGTAAATGGTTACATTGGTGCAAGCTTTGACACTGATCCGGACGATTCTAAATCGCAAACCGGATACGTGTTTTTATTGAATGGTGGAGCTGTCAGTTGGAGCAGTTCTAAATAGAGCGTCGTGGTGGGATCTACATGTGAAGCAGTGTACATTGCTGCTTCGGAAGCAGCGAATGAAGGAGTCTGGATGAAGGAGTTCATATCCAATCTAGGTGTCATACCTAGTGCATCGGGTCCAATGAAAATCTTTTGTGACGATACTGGTGCAATTGCCTTGGCAAAGGAATCCAGATTTCACAAGAGAACCAAGCATATCAAGAGATGCTTCAACTCCATCCGGGATCAAGTCCAGGTGGGAGACATAGAAATTTGCAAGATACATACGGATCTGAATGTTGCAGACCCATTGACTAAGCCTCTTCCATGAGCAAAACATGATCAGCACCAAGGCTCCATGGGATATTGCCCAAGCCTTATGGCCTGCCCACTCCGTGCCCGAGGACCTTGGAGATATTGCGGAGAAGCTAAAGGGAGCTCGGCGGCGCTTCCGGTTGTGGAAGATATCGGCCTGCCGACAAGGCGCTAGGGAGGCCTGGGCCATGGTGAAGACCCGTTTTACGAAGTCTGACCCAAACCACATGGCCGAGGTCGGACCAGTGGGGCCTGACGGGAAGGAGATCCCTGTAAGCTTAGTATACGGCCAAGTAGAGTTGGCCGCGAAGTATTCCCAGCAGGACTGTAAATTAGACAGCCTGTTAGATAGTATAGAAGAGGAATACAATTAGTCAGAATGACTGTGTAATTTTGAATTGACATGTGTAATGCCTTCTAGCCGGATTGTAGATCGTTTGTCGTTGCCGACCTTTTCGCTTCAACCTCGGGACCTGACGGTCCGGAGTGTGTCCGAATACCCTAGCGGTTATATAAGAACCGGGGTATGCGTGGAGACCAGGCGTAGGGGTCATCAGTGCTTTATCAGACAAGTGCCCAATTAGTTATGTTATATTACATGGTTAGTAAGAAACATCTTCCAGAGAGAATAGTTCCGTTAAGGGTTCCTTTCGCTGGGAGGCTGGACTGCGTGAAGAGACGCAGAAAAAAAAGGCATCTAGGGGCGCATAAAATGAGTAAAAAGATCATCTTTTATTTCACCGACCAAATATTCCCTTAAGAGCGCTAGCTTTCGGCTTCACCCAGTCTGAGGTACACATCCGGCTGACCCGGCAGTAACAATCGCAGAGGTGCTCCCTTTACCGCCTAGCTGAACAATCGGGAACGTAGGGGTAAGCATAGGAGCCAGGCAACCCAGCTTGGCCAAAACTTAAGTTATATCGATGCATATAATGGTGAAGAAAAAAGGTACATGCGGAAGTTTGACGCATGTGTTGGGCGTGAAGCCCGTATAAATAAGCTTCTGTTAAAGAAGCCCCCAGGTTTAATGAGCGCGAGTGGCGCGTCACTAGATGAGCCTTTAAGGGCTATGAAAGAGAAAAAAATGAGAAGGAGAGAAATGTAAGACAGAAAAATACAAAAAGGGATGGACAGAGGAAGGAGACGAACAAAGACTCCGGCGCTAGGCATAGAATCTTCGGAGACGGGTGGCGTTCCACGGGTTCGGCTCGAGTCGGTTGTTCGATGCATCTCGCAGGCGGTACGCCCCACCAGTCAGGACTTGGTCGATTATGAATGGACCTTCCCACTTGGGCTTGAGTTTGTCCTTTTTCTTATCCGGCAGGCGTAGAACTAGTTCGCCAACATTGTAATTTTTGGCCCGTACTTCTCTGCTTTGATATCTTCGGGCCTGCTATTGATAAAATGCGGAACGGGCTTTTGCCACATCGCGCTCCTCCTCCAAGGCGTCCAAGTTGTCCTGCCGATCGAGCTCAGCTTCTCTTTCTTCGTACATGCGCACTCTAGGTGAGTCATGAATTATGTCGCAGGGCAGAACTGCTTCTGCGCCATACACCATAAAAAATGGTGTGTACCCGGTGGTGCGATTTGGCGTGGTCCGCAGCCCCCATAGCACGGAGTCGAGCTCCTCTACCCAGTGCGTGTTAGATTCCTTGAGGGACCGCACCAGTCTGGGTTTGATGCCGCTCATGATAAGACCATTTGCACGTTCGACCTGGCCGTTGGTTTGTGGGTGATAGACGGAAGCATAATCGAGCTTGATGCCCATGTTTTTGCACCAGAGTTTTACCTCGTCGGCGGTAAAATTTGTACCGTTGTCGGTTATGATGCTGTGGGGGACGCCATAACGGTGTACAACCCCGGATATGAAGTCTATCACAGGTCCGGATTCGGCCGTTTTAACAGGCTTGGCTTCTATCCATTTGGTGAACTTATCCACCATGACCAGCAAGTATTTTTTCCTATGGGTTCCACCTTTAAGGGGTCCGACCATGTCAAGCCCACAGACCGCAAAAGGCCAGGTGATGGGTATAGTTTGGAGTGCGGTGGGTGGCATATGGCTTTGGTTGGCAAAAAGTTGGCAACTAGCGCATCGTTGGACTAGGTCCAGAGCGTCTGCTCGGGCCGTCGGCCAGTAAAAGCCTGTACGGAAAGCCTTGCTAACGAGGGACCGAGCAGCGGCGTGGTGACCACCGAGTCCGGCATGAATTTCAGCCAGGAGGTTCCGCCCTTCCTCTTCGGAGATGCACCTTTGAAGGACTCCGGTAGTGCTTTTCTTATAAACTTCTCCCTCATGGACTCTGTAGGCCTTAGATCGCTGCACTATGCAGCGGGCCTCGTTTTGGTCCTTCGGGAGTTCCTGCCTAGTAAGGTAGGCTAGGAATGGTTCTGTCCATGGGGCGGTAACCGCCATTATTACATGGGCTGAAGGTGTAATTTCATTGGCAGAGCCTCCAATTGTGTCAGATTGTTCGGCGTCGAGTGGTGTGGCTGGGTTCGGGCTGTTATTTGCGGGTTCCCCCTCCCATGCTACGGATGGCTTGAACAATCTTTCCAAAAAGACGTTGGGGGGGGACTGCATCGCGTTTTGCTCCGATGCGTGCTAGGACGTCCGCCGCTTGATTGTTTTCTCGGGCTATATGGTGAAACTCCAGCCCTTCGAACCGAGCTGACATTTTTAGGATGGCGTCGCGGTAAGCTGCCATTTTTGGGTCCTTGGCGTCGAAGTCTCCATTTATTTGGGATATCGCGAGGTTTGAATCCCCGCGTACCTCTAGGCGCTGGATACCCATCGATACTGCTATCCGGAGGCCATGTAGGAGGGCCTCATATTCGGCTGCATTGTTGGAATCCGTGTACATGATTTGGAGCACATATTGGACTGTGTCTCCTGTGGGGGACGTCAGGACGACGCCGGCCCCCAGTCCGGCCAACATTTTGGAGCCGTCGAAATGCATAATCCAATTTGAATATGTGCCGTACTCTTTAGGGAGCTCGGCCTCCGTCCATTCTGCGACGAAGTCGGCCAAAACTTGCGATTTAATAGCTCGCCGTGGCTTATAGGTTATATCGAACGGGAGAAGCTCGATGGCCCATTTTGCAATCCAGCCCGTTGCATCGCGGTTGTTGATAATATCGTTTAGTGGCACTTCCGAGGCTACTGTTATGGAACACTCTTGAAAGTAGTGTCGTAGCTTCTGGGATGCCATGAATACCGCGTATGCAATCTTTTGATAATGCGGGTATCGTGATTTGCATGGAGTGAGGACAGTGGACACGTAGTAGACTGGCCTTTGAAGGGGGAATTTGTGTCCGTCTGTTTCCCGCTCGACAACGAGCACTGCGCTGACAACTTGGTGTGTTGCTGCAATGTACAATAACATTGGTTCGCCGGTGATTGGCGCGGCCAGGACTGGGTCTGTTGCCAATATGGCTTTTATTTCATCAAGTCCGGCCGTGGCGGCATCCGTCCACTCGAAGTGTTCGGTGCGCCGAAGAAGGCGATAAAGGGGTAGTGCCTTTTCTCCCAAGCGGGAGATGAAGCGGCTCAAAGCCGCCACGCACCCGGTTAATTTTTGTATTTGTTTAAGGTCCTTTGGGACATCCAATTGTGACAAAGCTCGGATCTTGGCTGGGTTTGCTTCAATTCCTCTACCGGATACAATGAAGCCCAAGAGCTTTCCGGCTGGAACGCCGAAGACGCATTTTTCTGGGTTGAGCTTGATGTCATATTGTCGGAGGTTATCGAATGTAAGCCTCAAGTCATTTACTAGGGATTCGACATGTCTTGATTTGACGACCACATCATCCACATACGCCTCCACTGTTTTGCCGATCTGGTTTGCCAGACATGTCTGGATCATGTGCTGATATGTTGCGCCGGTGTTTTTCAGCCCGAAGGGCATTGTGTTGAAGCAGAATGGGCCGTATGGTGTGATGAATGTTGTTGCAGCTTGGTCTGATTCTGCCATCTTGATTTGATGGTAACCGGAGTATGCGTCGAGGAAACACAACAAATCGTGTCCTGCGGGGGCATCGATAATTTGATCGATGCGGGGGAGGGGGAAGGGATCCTTTGGGCAAGCCTTGTTAAGGTCTTTAAAATTGACACACAGGCGCCAGGATTTGTCCTTCTTTGGTACCATCACCAGGTTTGCTAGCCAGTCCGGATGTTTTATGTCTCTGATGAATCCGGCCTCCAATAGCTTGGCTAGCTCCTCTCCCATAGCCTGTCTCTTTGGTTCAGAAAAACGCCGAAGGGCTTGTTTGACAGGTTTAAATCCTTTTAGGATATTTAAGCTATGTTAGGCCAGCTTGCGTGGGATCCCTGGCATGTCTGAAGGGTGCCAGGCGAAGATGTCCCAGTTCTCTCGTGGGAACTCTCGCAGTGCAGTGTCTGCATCAGGGTTCAGTCGTGCCCCGATTGAAGCTGTTTTATTGGGGTCCGTTGGATGGACCTGGAATTTGACTATTTCGTCGGCTGGCTTGAAGGATGTGGATTTGGATCTCTTATCGAGTATCACATCATCCCTGTTAACCGTGGAGCGCAGCGCAGTCAGTTCCTCGGCCGCTAAGGCTTCGGATAGCGCCTCAAGGGCTAATGCGGTCGTCTTGTTTTCGGCGCGGAGTGCTATGTCTGGATCACTAGCTAGAGTGATAATTCCATTCGGCCCGGGCATCTTAAGCTTCATGTACCCGTAATGGGGTATTGCTTGGAAGATTGTGAATGCTTCCTGCCCTAGTAAAGCGTGATATCCGCTCTTAAACGGGGCCACCTGAAACGTGACTTCCTCGGACTTGTAATTATCCGGCGTGCCGAACACCACATCTAGTGTGATTTTTCCTGTGCAGCGCGCTTCCCGACTGGGGATTATTCCTCTAAAGGTTGTGCTGCTTCGCTCGACGCGGTTCCAGTCTATTTCCATTTTTGAAGGGTTTCCTCATAAATGAGGTTCAGTCCGCTGCCTCCATCCATGAGCACCTTGGTGAGGCGAAAACCGTCCACTATGGGACTGAGGACTAATGCGGCAGGTGCTCGGGCTGTTCGGAATCTAGGTTCATCACTTGCGTTGAAGGTAATGGCAGTGTCGCTCCATGGATTTATTGTTGCAACTTGATAGACTTCGGCGAGGCTTCGGAGTGTTCTTTTTCGCACATTGTTTGATGCGAAAGTCTCAGAGACTGTGAGAGCGGTACTCGTGTCTTTGGGCTGGCTTTCTGCGGCCTCCGGAATTAAGAGGTCCTCGCCGATTTTGGCCACCTGCCGGAGTATCCAACATGCTCTAAGGCTGTGAGTTGGTGTGGCGTCCTCTATATTGTGAATTCTACAGGGTCCATCAAGCCATCTTTCCAGTATGGTTCCATGCCCTGTAGAGGGTTTTGGCTTTTTTGTGTTTATCCCGGGTTTCCTGTGATGATGCACCCTCTTAGTTCGGACGGGATTACTATTCAAGGCCGGATTATCCCAAAAATTTATTTCGGTTTTCTAGGCGCTTTCCATCGCACAGTATTTTTGTACTATGGACGCCAAGTCAGCGAAGCGTGTGATATCACGACGACTTACGGTGTTAAGAATTCCCTTGTTTGTGCAATTACCGCAAAAAATTGAGATTGCGTCTTCCTCGCGGCAATCCTTTATCCTGTTCATAACCAGGAGGAATCTGGCCCATTAATGATGTACTGTTTCCTCGGGCCACTGCCTGATTTGGGAGAGATTGCTTATGATTGGGTGGGCGGGTGTCGTTGAATCTGAAACCTCACCCAATCCAAGATTCGGAGGCCGAAGAGTTTCCGAACTCTGAAGTTCGGATTCTTGGATGTTGTCCAGTGAATCTGGCCCGTTGCCTGATCCTAAGCTCAGGTCTTGAGTTATATCTCCCCCTCCGCGGGTATCCGGCTTGGAGGGGTCGGGAATTCGGATGTAGCTAGTCCTTAAAATAGATGAAGGGTCACCGCACAGCGTCTCTACCACGGCAACGTGGTGGGTGACTTGGGGAGAGTTAATTTCTCTTAGATCGGGTTTAAGCCCAACCTGGTCGTAATCCGTAGCGACCCCCAGGGCGGCGATGCGATCCAAGAGCTCGTTTACGGAAGAGAGCTCCATTGGATCTAGCTGCTCGACGAGCTCCGAGCTGACATGTAGGTTGCTTTTGATGACCTGAGAGGTCACCGTCGGCGCAATAGCCGAACAGGCGGTCATGAGGAAACCACCTAGCCGGAGGGTTTGGCCGAGAGCCAAGGCTCCCTTAGCAACGGCGCCGTCTTTAAAGACGGGAGGAGGCATCCTTCCTGATTGTGACGGCACAGAGGAACTCTCAATGAAAGCACCAATGTCGGTGTCAAAACCGGCGGATCTCGGGTAGTGGGTCCCGAACTGTGCGTCTAGGCTGGATGGTAACAGGAGGCAGGGAACACGATGTTTTACCCAGGTTCGGGCCCTCTTGATGGAGGTAAAACCCTACGTCCTGCTTGATTAATATTGATGATATGGGTAGTACAAGAGTAGATCTACCACGAGATCAAGGAGGCTAAACCCTAGAAGCTAGCCTACGGTATGATTGTTGTATATGGAGTTGATTGCCTACGGACTACAACCCTCCGTTTATATAGACACCGGATAGGGTTAGGGTTACATAGAGTCGGTTACAATGGTAGGAGATCTCAACTATCCGCATCGCCAAGCTTGCCTTCCACGCCAAGGAAAGTCCCATCCGGACACGGGACGAAGTCTTCAATCTTGTATCTTCATAGTCCTGGAGTCCGGCTGAAGGTATAGTCCGGCTACCCGAACACCCCCTAATCCAGGACTCCCTCACTCTTCCACGAGCAAAACATGATCAGCACCAAGTCTCCATGGGTGTTAGAATCATTACTGTGTAATCTAGATTATTGACTCTAGTGCAAGTGGGAGACTGAAGGAAATATTCCCTAGAGGCAATAATAAAGTTATTATTTATTTCCTTATTTCATGATAAATGTTTATTATTCATTCTAGAATTGTATTAACCAGAAACATGATACATGTGTGAATACATAGACAAACATAGTGTCACTAGTATGCCTCTACTTGACTAGCTCGTTGATCAAAGATGGTTATGTTTCCTAACCATAGGCATGAGTTGTCATTTGATTAAACAGGATCACATCATTAGGAGAATGATGTGATTGACTTGACCCATTCTGTTAGCTTAGCACTTGATCGTTTAGTTTGTTGCTATTGCTTTCTTCATGACTTATACATGTTCCTATGACTGAGATTATGCAACTCCCGTTTACCGGAGGAACACTTTGTGTTCTACCAAACGTCACAACATAACTGGGTGATTATAAAGGTGCTCTATAGGTGTCTCCGAAGGTACTTGTTGAGTTGGCATATTTCGAGATTAGGATTTGTCACTCCGATTGTCGGAGAGGTATCTCTGGGCCCACTCGGTAATGCACATCACTATAAGCCTTGCAAGCATTGTAACTAATGATTTAGTTGTAGGATGATGTATCGCGGAACGAGTAAAGAGACTTGCTGGTAACGAGATTGAACTAGGTATTGAGATACCGACGATCGAATCTCGGGCAAGTAACATACCAATGACAAAGGGAACAACGTATGTTGTTATGCGGTTCGACCGATAAAGATCTTCATAGAATATGTAGGAGCCAATACGGGCATCCAGGTTCCGCTATTGGTTATGGACCAGAGAAATGTCTCGGTCATGTCTACATAGTTCTTGAACCCGTAGGGTCCGCACGCTTAACGTTCGTTGATGATGTAGTATTTATGAGTTATGTATGTTGGTAACCGAATGTTGTTCGGAGTTCCGTATCTGATCACGTACATGATGAGGAACTCTAGAATGGCCCGGAGATAAAGTTTGATATATGGGATAATACTGTTTGGTCTCCGGAAGGGTTCTGGAATTCACCGGAAGGGGTTCCAGATGTTTCCCGAAATGTTTGGGTACGAGAACACTTTATTTGGGCCAAAGGGGAAAGCCCACAAGGTTTTTGGAAAGCGCAAAAGGAAGTTTTGTGAAGTCCAGGGGCCAGACGCCAGGGTCTCTGTCGTCTGGCCCCGGAGTCCGAGAAGGACTCTTGCCTTTCGGGTGAAACCGACTTTGTGGAGGCTTTTACTCCAAGTTTCGACCCCAAGGCTCAAAATATAAATAGAGGGGTAGGGCTAGCACCCAAGACACATCAAGAAACACCAAGCTGTGTGCCGGCTACCCCGTCCCCTCTAGTTTGTCCTCTGTCATAGTTTTCGTAGTGCTTAGGCGAAGCCCTGCGGAGACTGTTCTTCACCAACACCATCACCACGCCGTCGTGCTGCCGGAACTCAACTACTACTTCGCCCCTCTTGCCGGATCGAGAAGGCGAGGATGTCATCGAGCTGAACGTGTGCTGAACACGGAGGTGCCGTACGTTCGGTAGTTGATCAGGATGGATCGTGAAGGAGTATGACTACATCAACCGCGTTGATAAACGCTTCCGCTTACGGTCTACGAGGGTACGTAGACAACACTCTTACCTCTCGTTGCTATGCATCACCATGATCCTGCATGTGCGTAGGATTTTTTTTGAAATTACTACATTCCCCAACATCTTCACCTCGTCCGGAACCTCAATTAGCTACCCCTCAACCTACTGCACCTACTGAAAATATTGAATATGAAATTCCTTCGGGTGTGATAGAACAACTACTAGCTAATCCTTACGCAGGAGATGGAACCGAACATCCTGATATGCACTTGATATATGTGGAACAAATTTGTGGATTGTTTAAGCTTGCAGGTTTACCCGGAGATAAAGTTATGAAAAAGGTTTTCCCTTTATCTTTGAAGGGAAAATCATTGGCATGGCACAGGCTATGCGATGATATTGGATCTTAGAATTGGAATCGTTTGAAATTGGAGTTCCACCAAAAATTTTATCCTATGCATCTAGTTCATCGTGATCGGAATTATATATATAATTTTTGGCCTCATGAAGGAGAAAGTATCGCTCTATCTTGGGGGAGGCTTAAGTCAATGTTATATTGATGCCCCAATCATGAGCTCTCAAGAGAAATTATTATCCAGAAATTTTATGCTCGGCTTTCTCGTAATGATCAAACCATGCTTGATACTTCTTGTGCTGGTTCTTTTATTAAGAAGACTATTGAATTCCGGTGGGATCTTTTGGAAAGAATTAAACGCAACTCTGAAGTTTGGAAACTCGAGAAGGTAAAGAGTCAGGTATTAAACTTAAGTATGATTGTGTTAAATCTTTTATGGATATCGATGCTTTTCAAAAGTTTAGCACTAAATATGGACTTAACTCTGAGATAGTAGCCTCCTTTTGTGTTGCTACTCATGTTGAACTCCCTAAAGAGAAGTGGTTTAAATATCACCCACCTATTAAAGAAGAAATTAAAGAACCAGTACCAGTTAAAGAAGAAACTATACTTTATAATGTTGATCCTATTGTTCCTTCTGCTTATATTGAGAAACTACCTTTCCCTATTAGGATAAATTAACATGCTAAAGTTTCAACTGTGGTTAACAAAAGCTATATTAGAACACTTAAACTTGATGAACAAATTAAAGTAGAACCTAGTATTTCTATGGTTAAAGATCTTTTAGAAGAAGATATGGATGGGCATGTTATTTACTTCTGTGAAGAAGCTGCTAGAATTGCCAAACCTGATAAAAAAGATAAACATAGACCTGTTGTTGGCATGCCCGTCATCTTAGTTAAAATAGGAGATCACTGTTATCATGGTTTATGTGACATAGGTGCTAGTGTGAGTGCTATTCCTTATACCTTATATCAAGAAATTATGAATGACATAGCACCCGCATAGATAGAAGAAATAGATGTTACTATTAAACCTGCTAATAGAGACACTATATCACCAATTGTGATTGTTACAGATGTTGAATTCTTGTGTTGGAAAATAAAATACCCTATTGATTTTCTTGTTCTTGGTTCCCCACAAGATGACTTTTGTCCGATTATCTTTGGTAGACCTTTCTTGAACACTGTTAGTGCTAGAATAGATTGTGCGAAACAAACTATCGGTGTTAGTTTTGGTAATGAGTCTCATGAGTTTAATTTTTCCAAGTTTAGTAGAAAGCTTCATGAAAAAGAATTGCCTAGTAAGGATGAATTAATTGGTATTGCTTCTATTGTTGTACCACCTACTGATCCTTTAGAACAATATTTGCTAGACCATGAAAATGATTTGCTTATGTAGGAAAGAAATGAAATAGATAAAATTTTCTTTGAACAACGTCCTCTATTTAAGCACAATTTGCCTATTGAAACTCTAGGAGGTCCCCCTCCACCTAAAGGTGATCCTGTGTTTGAATTAAAACAATTGCCAGACACTTTGAAATATGCTTATCTTGATGAAAAGAAGATATATCCTGTTATTATTAGTGCTAACCTTTCATAACATGAAGAAGAAAGATTATTGAAAGTTCTAAGGAAGCACCGAGCTGCTATTGGATATACTCTTGATGATTTAAAGGGCATTAGTCCCACTCTATGTCAGCACAAAATTAATGTGGAACCTGATGCTAAACCCATTGTTGATCACCAACATCGGTTAAATCTGAAGATGAAAGAAGTGGTCAGAACGGAAATATTAAAACTTTCGGAAGAAGGTACAATCTATCCTATAGCTGATAGTAGATGGGTAAGTCCCGTTCATTGTGTTCCTAAGAAAGGAGGTATAACTGTTGTTCCTAATGATAAGAATGAACTTATTCCACAAAGAATTGTTACAGGCTATAGAATGGTAATAGATTTTAGAAAATTAAACAAAGCAACTAGAAAAGATCATTACCCTTTGCCTTTTATTGATCAAATACTTGAAAGATTATCTAAGCACACACACATTTGCTTCCTTGATGGATATTCTTGCTTTTCACAAATACCTGTTTCTCAACCTGATCAAGAAAAGACCACTTTTACTTGTCCTTTTGGAACCTATGCTTATAGACGTATGCCTTTTGGTTTATGTAATGCACCCGCTACCTTTCAAAGATGTATGACTGCTATATTCTCTGACTTTTGTGAAAAGATTGTTGAGGTTTTCATGGATGAATTTTCTGTTTATGGGAAGTCTTTCGATGATTGTTTAAGCAATCTTGATCGAGTTTTGCAGAGATGTGAACAAACAAATCTTGTCTTGAATTGGGAGAAGTGCCACTTTATGGTTAATGAAGGCATTGTCTTGGGTCATAAAATTTCTGAAAGAGGTATTGAAGTGGAAAAGCTAAGGTTGATGCAATTGAGAAAATTCCATGTCCTAAAGATATAGAAGGTATTCGTAGTTTCTTAGGTCATGCTGGTTTCTATAGGAGATTTATCAAAGACTTTTCAAAAATTTGTAGGCCTCTTACTAGTCTCTTGCAAAAGGATATTCCTTTTGTTTTTGATGATGATTGTTTAGAAGCCTTTGAAACACTTAAGAAAGCTTTAATTTATGCACATATTGTTCAACCACCTGATTGGAACTTGCCTTTTGAAATTATGTGTGATGCTAGTGATTATGTTGTTGGTGTTGTTCTAGGACAAAGAGTTGATAAAAAACATAATGTAATACATTATGCTAGTAAAACTCTAGACGGTGCTCTAAGAAATTATGTTACTACTAAAAAAGAATTCTTAGCAATGGTGTTTGCTTGTGATAAGTTTAGACCTTATATTGTTGATTCCAAAGTAACTGTTCACACAGACCATGCTACTATTAAATATCTTATGGAAAACAAAGATGCTAAACCTAGACTTATTCGATGAGTTCTCTTGCTACAAGAATTTGATTTACATATCATTGATAGAAAAGGAGGTGAGAACCCAGTAGCTGATAATTTATCTAGGCTTGAAAATGTGCTTGATGACCCACTACCTATTGATGATAGTTTTCCTGATGAGCAGTTAGCTGCAATAAATGTTGCTCATAGTACTCCTTGGTATGTTGACTATGCTAATTACATTGTTGCTAAATCTTTACCACCTAGCTTTACATACCAACAAAATGAAAAATTCTTCTATGATTTAAGACATTACTTTTGGGATGACGCACACCTTTATAAAGGAGTAGATGGTATTATTCGACGTTGTGTACCTGAGCATGAACAGGGACAAATCCTACGGAAATGTCACTCCGAAGCTTACGGAGGGCATCATGCTGGAGATAGAACTTCTCATAAGGTATTGCACTCTGTATTTTATTGGCCTACTCTCTTAAAGGATGCCCGTAAGTTCGTCTTATCTTGTGATGAATGTCAAAAATAGGTAACATCGGTAAGCGTCAAGAAATGCCTATGAATTATTCACTTGTTGTTGAACCATTTGATGTTTGGGGATTTGATTATATGGGACCTTTTCCTTCCTCTAATGGGTATACACATATTTTGGTTGTTGTTGATTATGTTACTAAATGGGTAGAAGCTATTCCAACCAGTAGTGCTGGTCAGAACACATCTATTAAAATGCTTAAGGAAGTTATTTTCCCAAGGTTTGGAGTCCCTAGATATTTAATGACTAATGGTGGTTCACACTTTATTCATGGTGCTTTCCGTAAAATGCTTGCCAAGTATGATGTTAACCATAGAATTGCATCCCACTATCATCCTCAGTCTAGTGGTCAAGTTGAACTTAGCAATAGATAATTAAAATTAATTTTGCAAAAGACTGTCAATATGTCAATAGGTCCAGGAAGAATTGGTCTAAGAAATTAGATGATGCACTTTGGGCTTATAGAACCGCATATAAAAATCATATGCGTATGTCCCCTTATAAAATGGTTTGTGGAAAAGCTTGTCATTTGCCTCTTGAGTTAGAACATAAAGCATTTTGGGCAATCAAAGAATTCTATTATGACTTCAAACTTGCTGGTGAAAAGAGGTTATTTGATATTAGCTCTCTAGATTAATGGAGAACCCAAGCTTATGAAAATGCAAAGTTATTCAAAGAAAAAGTAAAACAATGGCATGACAAAAGAATCCAAAAGCGTGAGTTTAAAGTCGGATAATATGTTCTTTTGTACAACTCTCGTTTCAGGTTCTTTGCAGGAAAACTCCTCTCAAAATGGGAAGGCCCATATGTCATCGAGGAAATTATGCAGAAGTGTAAATAACTTTGGGGATCTTAAGAAAGACGAACCGTTTGAACTCTCCTAGGCGACTCCCTCTCCTAGGCGACTCCCTCTCCGCTGGTGGCCACTCCGGCCCCGGCGGCCACCTCTCCTGCCACTGGCCACTCCGGCGGTGACAACCACCACGTATCCATGGAAAGTCTTCTCCATTGGGATTTCTCCCTAGGTTTGGCGATTGAATCTCAGGTACATGACAAGTTCCAATCTACGGTGCACTTTTCACCAGACAACCCTAGATCCTCTATGGAATTCTTCCTAGTGGTTTCATTCTCCTCGGCTTCGTTCCCGTTGATAGAAGAATCTGTGGCTCTAGCCTTACAATATTGTGTTGGAGGAATCAGTTCGGGGTTTAGGGTTTTGAGGCTAAGTGGTCGTCGCTTTCGGTTTTCTGTGGCTTCCAACAGAGTTGGTAATTTCATCTATGGGCTTAAGGATCACATTTGGCCTGATTTCATTTGTCATTTTCACCTCTTCCGTGGTGATCTTTCATCTCTTGATCATTCGGATAAGAGCTGGCATGTGGATGAGCACCTTCCTGAGGCGGGGTTTCAACCAATTGCTATCAGATCTAAATGGCTACAGGATCAGCAGCTGATGATAAATTCTCATTCCTCAAAGCTGCTGGCGACGAGCTTGCATTGCACATCGGCCGACGAGAGTATTCCGTTTGGAAAGTTCAACTTCCCTATTATTTCGGATCCTGATTTGCCTATTCATTTGGGTGATTTTGTTATCAATCAAAAAGATATCTTGCCTAGTGCTGGAACCTTTTTTCAGGGCCCGCGGTTCAGGGGATCTTATTGGCAGTCTATCTCGGAAGAAAAGTTGTTTCACATTATGGATGGCTGGCAAGATGGGTATTTGGATCATGAGGTTAAAACTATGGTTCAGATCAAGGATGTGCCAACACAAGAATATATTGATGCTAGGATTTTGAAATGCTTGATTACTCTCGTCACGGTCATTTGCTTGGTGACTTCCCGGTTAAATTTTCCCAACGATGTGTTCAGTTGTTACACCTATGCACTTGCCATGTGCCATGTTCGTTGGAGGAAGCATGCATATTGGGCCATCCAAATTTCACGTGCCGAGCTTGTCGTCGAACGACCACCAAGTGAACCAATGCCCTGGCCTCAAAAGATGTGGCTCGTGTGGTTTCTTAGGCCACTCAGCCCATGGTAAGCAGCAACATTGGCCCAGGTATCAATGGCAGCCCATATCCGCACGTGGACCTCCTGAGTTTCCTACCAAGGTTGATGAAATTTCTATGATTTAGTTCCAAAAAAAGTCGAGTAAATCGGAACCCACAAGGAGAAAATCGGAGGGCAGTTTGGCGAGTAAAACAGAATATCCCTCCGCGCGATGACGTGGAGACCTCTCATTGCATATCGATACGCCTCTCCCCCGCTTCAGCTGTCAACTCCACCGCTCGAGGGACCCAATCCTGTCCAGCCCCCCTGTTTCCAATACCACCTCTTCCAAACTTTCTCTTCATCGCCGTCCAAGAACACTGCATAGCCGATGATCATCTACGGCAACAAGATCGCGAACTTCCCGGTCCGGCCATTCGCGTTCGCTACGTTGGGTGCTAACATTGAGCGTGGGCTAGACCATCAACTTCAGAGGAGTGTCATGGTGGTGGATAACCCTCCATTGAACCATGACAGGTATGCAATCATCTCGATCCAGCCCCCCTTTCCTGATCATCAGAAGAGATTTTGGTTAGAAGAGGTTTGCCGCATCATTAGGGAAGATCTAGAATATCAGATTTCAGATGAGTTTGTTTATCGATTTGGCATTGGCTGCGTCGCGTTTGAGGATGTGCAAAGCCATGATGAGGCCATTAGAGAAGGTCTGCATGCCCTACATGATTATTCCTACTTCACCCTCACACCCCATGATGAAGGGATTAATATGCGGATGCCAGCTTTTCAATATGAAGTTTGGATCATGATGCTAGCTTTTTCGATGGACTATATGACTGAACACTATGTCTAAGGCAATTTCCAATTTTGGGAAACTGATTGCTTGGCCTAGGCCGAACGAGAACAAAGCTAGGGTTCTGGTTAAGTGCCATATCAAGGACGTGGCGCAGGTACCGCATAGTTTGGTGGTCTCTAGGGCGGGCATGCTTCCTGGAGTGGGCCGTTCTTGGTCGGTCCTTGTTTATGTTCTTAATGGCAGAGACCTAGTGCCAGGCTTGGTTGACAATGAAGATGATCCACCTCTCCTCAATGTCTTCCCACACCCTTATGAATTGCCATACTATACTCTGATGCAGCAAGCCAGAATCGACGATATGGAAGCTCAGCAGGCCGCCAATGAACAACTGTGGAATGCTGCAGATCAGGCGCAAGACCAAGTTCAAGAGAATGGATGGGCAGCATGGCCGATAATTCCACCACCTTACACTGGATTCAGCTTCAGAACATTCTTTGAGTATGATGGTCCTTCTCTCCTGGATGGTGTGCATCAGGAGCAGAACATTGTTGATAATCTGTCAGATGTTTGGTCTGAATATTCCCAGGTTGAGGAACTGGCTGATAACTTTATCAATGGTACCCCCTCTGCGCAGTTTGCATTTGTCAGGGATGGTGGTGCCTCAATCTCTATGCTGATAACTACAGACGCTGACCTGCTGCGTTGGATTGGTAGTATGCTGAAGAAGATTTATACTAAATCACTGTTACCTGTTGTGTACCTAGAAGGAGTTTTTTTGCCGCTTAATCCATTCACAGCCATGAAGGAGCAGCTTAATGTGGTCTGTAAAGCACTGATGAGTTCAATCTCTCTAGAGCCGGATGTGTTTGGGGACATCTTCAAATCCTCCTTTAATGTAATCTTCATAAACAGTGACTGCTTCAGCACTGAGGAGGTTCTGCAACAATATGAGTTGCACCTTGATGCTGCTACTTTTGTTGAAGAGCAGAGCATGCCAGCTCCATCGATGCCATCTACCTCTGTTGCTGCTCATCTTGGTTCTTTGCTTTCCAATGAGCATGCACATGTGGATACTGTTTTGCTTTGCCAAAGTGCGCGCACTAATAAGTATGACGGGTTTAAGGTGCCGCCTATGTCTGATAGAAAAATAGCGGTTTCCAAAGTGAAACCAAGGAAAGATCCTGCGGTGCAGTGTTCTTCTACTGCCACCATGCCATGTATTTCAGACAAGAAAGACAAGGCACATAGTGTGATCCCTCCTCCCACACCTATTTCTACCATACAATCTATTGGTACTAATATGTGTGGCATGCGCCCAAACCAGCTAAGCAAACATAAGCTACTCTCGCCCATGGAGGTGCAGGAGCATTGCGTCTCCAAGTCTGATGCAGCTTAAGGCGTGGAAGGTGATGTGCTGGAACATTCGCGGGATCAACTCCGATCAGAAGCTTTTGGCTCTGCGTAATGCAATCGATAGTAGTGGGTGCTCTATTATTTGCCTGCAAGAAACTAAGCGTGCCACTTTTGATAAGTCTTTTTGTAAGTGCATCTAGTGCCACCCCTAGTTGGTTTTGGAGTATTGACGACAACCCTAGTTGAGGGACTAATGTGTTTGTGAGAATTGCAGGATAACACAGGTAGAAGTCCCTCATTGATTCGGTTTTCCTACCAGAGATAACCCCTAAAAATGTACGAAGACATTGATGTCAAAGGTGGTATGTGAAGACATTCATATTGAAGACAATGACAAGAGAATACATTGCATGAAGACTATGGAGCGCGAAGATTTAGATCTTTCGTAGTTCTTTTTCTTCTTTGTTGAGTCATAGGAACCACCGTACTGTTAAGTGGGGTCCAAGAGAACCAGTCAGAATGACTCAAGTGATGCTTAACCAAAACCTATGTCTTCGAGTGAAGACTATGAGAGCGAATCTTGTCCAGAGTCGGACAAGTCAGCTTTGCTTGTAGCCCAAGTAAAGTTGCCGTGTGTGTTTGAAATCTGACCGTTGGAACACGTGTCAGTTCCTTAGTGACCCAGGGTCATTTCAGAAAAATCAGGTCGGGTTGCCTAGTGGCTATAAATAGCCCACCCCCTACAACCATAAACGGTTGGCTGCTCAGAGTTAGAGTACGGCTTTTGTCGTTTGAGAGCAACCCACCTCGAAGCCTTTGAGAGAGAATTCCTTGCGAGGATAAAGCCCTAAACACCCAGAGCCAAAGAGTGTTAGGCATCACTTAAGTCTTCCTGTCTATGTGATCTGAAGACTTATTACACTTGAGGACTGTGAATCCTCTAGCCGGTTAGGCGTCGCGTTCTGAGCATCCAAGAGTCATTGTGGATCGCCGGTGAACGAAGTCTGTGAAGGTTTGGGAGTCTACCTTGAAGACTTACCCGAGTGATTGAGCGAAGTCTGTGTGACCTTAGCTCAAGGGGAATACGGTGAGGACTGGGTGTCCGGGACTATGTGTCATCAGGTTTAAATACCTAGCCGCCCTAGCCAGACGTACAGTTGTCACAGCAACTGGAACTGGTCCAACAAATCATTGTCTTCAACGAGTCACTGGTTTCATCCCTTCCTTCCCTTTACTTCCGTTTGGTCCTGGTGACGTCATTGTATGATTGCATTATCTTTTGTCTTCACTGAGTGACTGCTTGTTCTGATTGGCTTCATAATATCTTCCTACCTGATCCTTACTACCTTGCTACTGTTAGTCAGTGTGCTTTCACTTCACTGAATACTTGACTATGGTTTGCCTAGTGTAGTCTACCTTCCGCTGCATGGTAATAGGTTTACTTCTATCGTTTGTCTTCGAAACTTCCACGTTTTGAAGATTCTCATAAAAATCGCCTATTCACCCCCCTCTAGTCGATATAACGCTCTTTCAATTGGTATCAGAGCAAGGTACTCCCTTGTTCTGTGTGATTCGGTTTAACCACCTGGAGTTTTAGCTATGTCGACTACAGGGATAATTAAAGTCTCCGCTGTGTGCCCCATCTTCGATGGAACTGAATATCCCTACTGGAAGAATAAGATGCGCATGCATCTTGAAGCCATTGACGTCGATCTATGGTATGTCATCAAGAACGGCATTCCCAAGGCTGGAGAAGGTGTCGCTGCTGCTGATGTCAAGAAGTTCGTTCAACTGGACTCTACTGCCAAGAATATCATCTGTGGTCATCTGACCAAAGGACAGTATGACCGCGTGAGTGCTTTGGAAACATCTAAGCTAGTCTGGGACTGGCTCTCCAAGGTCAACGAAGGCGTCTCAACCCAGAGAGATCAGAGAATCAGTGTCCTTCGCAACCTCTTCAACCGCTTCAAGAGAAATGACAATGAGAATGTCCAGCTTACGTTTGATCGACTCACTAACATCACAAATGAGCTTCAAGCCCTCGGCGCTACTGAGATCACCAAGCATGAAGTCGTTAAGACGCTCCTGAGATCACTTGACAGTTCGTTTGACACCCTAGCCCTGATGATTCAAGAACGTCCTGATTTCAAGACACTCGATCCATCTGACATACTTGAGAGGCTCAACACACACGAGTTTCAGCTTTCTGAGAAAAGAGATATCTACGGTCCCAACTATGGGCGAACTCGTGCCCTGAAGGCAAAAGCTGTCTCCTCATCTGAAGAAGAATCTGACAGCAGTTCTGATGATCCTGAAGACATTGGAAAGGAGCTTGCTATGGTTGTGAAGAAGTTCCAAAAATTCACCAAGAAGAAAGGCTTCAGAAAGTCTTCATGATCAAGCTCAAGGAATGACGAAGCTTCTGCTCATGACTACAAGAAGAAAACATGCCACAAGTGCAAGAAGCCTGGCCACTACATCTCTGAGTGTCCGCAGTGGGACAATGAGAACAACAAGAAGAAGAAGAGCAAGGAATATGATTCTGATGACAAGAAGAAGAAGAAATACTCAAAGTCTTCTTCCAAGTCTTCCTCAAAGTCTTCATCACACAAGAAGAGATCATCTGGCAAGGCATGTGCATTTGTTGGCAAGGAAATGGATTCAGAGGAGGAGTCCGCTTCTGAGGAGGCGGAGGTGGAGTCTGAGGAGGAGTTCGATTCTGGCGTTGCGAGTCTGGCTACAGCATACGTTGCCAAGTCCATCTTCAACACTGAAGACAATGACTCTGTCACCAACACTGATGCAAATGACAAGGGCTATTCCGCTCCTACCTACTGCTTCATGGCACGTGGTGCCAAGGTAAACACACGCACTACTCACTATCAAACATCTAGTGACGATGACTCTGATTGTAGTTCCAAACCCAGCTACAAAATACTTGCTAAAATTGCAACTGAACAACAGAGAGCTATGGAACATATTCAAAAACTGTTAGACAAAAGCGATGATCTGTTAGGCGCTGAAATTACTCGATCTCAGTCCTTAATTGAAGACATAAAAAATCTTCACGCTAAGTATGAGGAACTTGAAAGTCTTCATGAAATGCTCTCAACAACTCATGAAAAGCTTTCCCATGATTATCTTCTAAGGAAGCAAGATCTTGAGAAATTGAGAGCGGCTCATGAAGATCTTCAAAAGGAAAATGAGTCACTTCACGCCGAACAGATAAGTTCAGCTCAGGAAGGATTTGAACCACCATGTCTTAAATGCATTGAGCGTGACAATGCTACATCTGTTGCTGAATGTTCTACTGCTGCTACTGTTGCAATATCTTCAACTGTTGATGTGGGAACTAACCCCTCTGCTGAGGATACCACTGCTATTGCTGATGAGAATGCTAGGTTGAAGACATTGCTTGAAACAGGGATGTACAAAAGCCTCAAAGGGCATCAGACATTATGTGATGTCCTCAAAAGGCAGATCCTGAACCGAAACCCTAGGAAAGAGGGTGTTGGGTTCGCAAGGAAAATGAATGCTGATGGCTCTTATTGGAAACCTGAGCAGTACCCCAAAACCACATGGGTTGCTGCAAAGGAACCTCCAGCAGATCCATCCACTCTATCTGGCTTCACTTGTGCCAACCCCATTGTTATTGATGAATCCTTTGATGCAAACTATAAACTGTTTAAGAATCAGAATGGTGAAGTGTTTGCCAGATATATTGGTACTAACTGCAGGAATGGACCGACTATGAAGAAGATCTGGGTGCCCAAAAGGTGTTTGGAGAATCTTCCTGTGAATGTCATCATGACACCACAGGTGAGGAAGACAAACCCCAGACCAAAGGCTTCATACAGACAAAGGACTCACCTGAGTCACACCAACGCAAATGTTTTGCAGGGAAACCATACTCAGGCCTGTAAATATGAGCGGGTTTCATCAAACCGCCATGTTCATAAGACCAAGAACTATTCTGCTTATTCTTATGAGTACTATTGTCAACCTGCAAGACTTTTTGCTAGGGCTTCAAAGCCAAAGTTCTCAGATGCTGCACTTAGACTCATTGCTTCGAAGCCACCCCTGAAGATGTGGGTGGCTAAGAAAACTTAACTCTCTTTTGCAGGGAAAGGTCTCCAGAAGAAAACCAAAATCGTCTGACGCTATTGCTGGGGACCTTAATCATCTTGTAGGGCGCAAGATCAAATGCCCAAATGGTCTTATTATGTACTTTGTTCCTGAGTCGCTTGCTACCTGCCCTATCAGTCCTAATCTCGATCTAAGCTTTAAGAATCGACTGGTTCGTCAAATGTTTTTGCTTCACAACTCTCTTCGTGAAGCCTATCCCCCTAACTACACTGTAGGGTACAACACTAGCAGCTTCAGAATGGATTATTGATAGTGGGTGTACCAATCACATGACTGGCAAGCGAAGTCTTCTCATGGACTCGACTTTACGTCCATTTGACAAAAGTCACATCACATTTGCTGACACTGGTAAAAGCAAGGTATTGGGTCTAGGTAGAGTTGCAATCTCAAAGGATCAACACATGGATAAAGTCATGCTTGTTGAATCCCTTGGCTTCAACTTAATGTCTGTCTCAATGCTTTGCGATTTAAACATGATTGTGATGTTTGGAAAATATCGTTGCCTTGTTCTAATGGAATCTGACAAGTCTCTAGTGTTTGGAGGGTATCGGAAAGATGATTTGTACGTGGTAGATTTCTCAGCAGGACCACAGCTTGCCGTATGTCTTCTAGCAAAAGCTTCAGAATGCCGGCTCTGGCATCGGAGGCTAGGGCATGCTGGCATGAGGAACCTGCACACCCTTGCAAAGAAGAAGCATGTCATAGGCATCGAGGGCGTCAAGTTCAAGAAAGATCACTTATGCGGTGCCTGTGAAGATGGAAAGATGACGAGGGCCAAGCATCCCTCGAAGACAATCATGACAACGACTCAACCCTTCGAACTGCTCCACATGGATCTTTTCGGTCCCACTCATTACTCAACTCTTACAACTGCTGCTTGTCTCTATGGCTTTGTCATTGTTGATGATTATTCTAGATATACTTGGGTGCATATAATCCTCTACAAGACTGAAGTGCAGGATGTCTTCAGACGCTTCGCCAATCGAGCAATGAAAAACTATGGCGCCAAGATAAAGCACATCAGAAGTGACAATGTCACTGAATTCAAGAACACTGGCCTTGATACATATCTTGATACTTTGGGCATCACACATGAATTCTCAGCTCCGTACACGCCACAGCAGAATGGCGTCGTCGAACGCAAGAACAGAACACTCATTGAGATGGCTCGAACAATGCTTGATGAATACAAGACTCCATGAAAATTCTGGCCTGAAGCCATTGATACTGCATGCCATACAATCAACCGTGTTTATCTTCACAAGCTTCTGAACAAGACATCTTATGAACTCCTTACTGGCAGGAAGCCAAATGTCAGTTACTTCAGAGTATTTGGCGCCAGGTGCTGGATCAAGGATCCACATCACACTTCAAAATTTGCACCAAAAGCACATGAGGGTTTTATGCTTGGATATGGAAAGGATTCGCACTCCTACAGAGTCTTCAATCTCTTTCATTATAAAGTGGTTGAAACAGTGGATGTGCGGTTCGATGAGACTAATGGCTCACAAAGAGAGCACCTACCAAATGTTCTAGATGAAGTTCCATCCAGTGAATCAATCAAACTTATGGGAACTGGGGAAATCATACCCTCTGAAGCTCAACCTGAAGAGGAAATATCATCTCCGCACCTGATCAACCTGAAGACAATGCTCAGCCTAAAGACAATCCCTCTAACAATGACAATGATCAGCAAGAGCAAAATCTTCGTCCTGTACACCCTCGTGTTGCCAATGAAGTGCAGATTGAGAGAATAATTGATAGCATCAATGCACCTGGTCCACTCACTCGTTCAAGGGCAACACAGCTAGCAAATTTCTATGGGCATTTCGCATTCGTCTCTATAATAGAACCCAAGAAAGTCGAAGAAGCCTTCTTGGAACCTGAATGGATTCAAGCTATGCAAGAAGAGCTTCAACAGTTTGAGCTGAATAATGTATGGGAACTGGTTAAGCGGCCTGATCCTTGGAAGCACAATATAATAGGCACCAAATGGATATACCGCAACAAGCAAGATGAGCATGGTCAAGTTGTCTCATTGCTCAAGGATATACTCAAGTTGAAGGGATTGACTTCGATGAAACATTTGCTCCTGTGGCTCGACTTGAAGCCATACGCATACTGCTGGCCTACGCAAACCATCATAACATACTTCTATATCAAATGGATATGAAGAGCGCCTTTCTCAATGGCAAGATTGAAGAAGAAGTATATGTTGCACAACCACCTGGCTTTGAAGATCCAAAACATCCTGACATGGTATACAAGCTCAACAAGGCACTGTATGGCCTCAAACAAGCCCCTCGGGCTTGGTATGACACACTCAAATACTTCCTCAAGAGCAAAGGCTTCAAACCTGGTTCCCTCGACCCCACTCTCTTCACGAAGACATATGATGGTGAACTGTTTGTGTGCCAAATATATGTGGATGACATTATCTTCGGCTACACCAATCATAAATACAGTGAAGAGTTTGGATATATGATGCAAGAGCAATATCAGATGTCCATGATGGGAGAGCTGAAGTTCTTCCTTGGTCTTCAAATACGACAGCAACGCAACGGCATCTTTATATCTCAAGAGAAGTATCTCAAAGATTGCCTGAAGAAGTTCGGCATGCAAGACTGCAAAGGCTTCACGATGCCAATGCCAGCAAAACATCATCTGGGTCCCGACGACAATGGTAAAAAGTTTGATCAAAAGGTATACTGCTCCATGATTGGCTCTTTACTCTATCTATGTGCATCTAGGCCAGATAACATGCTTAGTGTTTGCATGTGTGCTCGATTCCAAGCGGCACCAAAGGAATCGCATCACTTAGCTGTGAAGCGAATTCTTCGATATTTGGCTCACACCCCAACTCTAGGATTATGGTATCCAAAGGGCTTAGAGTTTGATCTGGTTGGATTCTCGGATGCTGATTATGCTGGTGACAAGGTGGATCGCAAGTCTACATCAGGCACATGTCATTTTCTGGGATGATCACTTGTATGTTGGTCTGCAAAGAAGCAGAATTGTGTATCTCTCTCCACTGCTGAATCTGAATACATTGCTGTTGGATCTTGCTGCGCTCAGCTTCTGTGGATGAAGCAAATGCTCAAAGACTATGGCATTCATCTGAAGCAAGTGTCACTCTACTGCGACAACAAAAGCGCCATCAAGATTGCCAACAACCCAGTTCAGCACTCGAAGACAAAGCACATTGAAATTCGTCATCACTTTCTCAGAGATCATGTTGTGAAGGAAGATATTGATATCATACACGTCAACACTGAAGAGTAATTGGCAGATATCTTCACCAAGCCCTTGGATGAGAAGAGATTTTGCAAGTTACGGTGTGAGCTAAATATCTTGGAATCCTCAAATGTCCTATGATCAGGCACACATCCTAACACTGATGCATATTGATGACTTAGATGTGCAACACACGAAGTAAAGTATATCTTCAATCAATGAAGACATACATTCTAAGTGTGAATACATTAATGTGGAATTTGACTTCGAAGCACCACGATAATTGTGCGCCGTGTCTGGGTCTAATACTTCCTATACGGTGGGTAACGCCACCACCAAATTCTTCTGTTTGAAGTGTTTTACCCATGGCGTTGCATTTGCTATGTCTTCACATTTGGTTTGACCTCAATTTCAACATGTCTTCATGATTATCTTCACTATGTTGATTATATATATATATATATTAGTGTTCTGTCCTCTACAGCATTCACTTATAGCTATGTCTTCTTGTTGAATCTTTTGAACTAAGTGAATGTGATCGGACCCTAACCTCTCCATGCTTTCTATCTCAAACTCTATCTCTCCAAATCATATGCATTCTATTGAAACTGTTGAATGTCTTCTCTGCATCCTTGTCAGCAGAAGATACAGAGACAAACATTAAGTCTGTTTTCAATGCTCATTCCTTCACCTGAAACCCGGAGAAGTGGGAACGACCACCCGACAATCCAGGCGTGCGTGGGACGTGGAACAACCTCCGATATGCTGCATGATGACCACGTGTTCCTCAGATGTGAATCGCCAGGGGTACCTGTGTAATAACACTGAGCCGCCCCTGTCCCTATAAATACACGCCTCACCACAGTCATTATCTCTTCTTCCACTCTCGCACGAACCCTAGCGCCACCGCTAGCCCTCGACGACGCTAGCGACTAAGCGCTTAGCTGCCGCAACCTCTCCGACGTCGTATTCACGCCGACCGCGGACATCGTCCTCTCCGCCGTCGCCGTAGGTGTCCTCCGTCGCCAAGTTAGGGCACGGATGATCGAACTGCTCGGCCTCCTCTTCCACTCCATCTAGCAGTTCCTTGTGTGGTAAATAAAACTTCCTTTTTACGGCCCTTTTGATCCTACAGATTCGTCACTTTCTACCACAATCAGTTTTTGTTCACACATGTTGGATTCACTTCATACTGGATCTCATATTATGCCTAGTATGTTCACTTATGCTTCACAAAGCAGTTAGATTCCTCACTTGTACTGATCTCTGGATTCGTACAAATCTGGAACCAACTCCTTATCTATGAGTGAATGTCTTCGCACGATGAGGTCAATGTCTTCTAAACTGATTTATCTTCAAAATCTTCTGAGAATGTATATGACCTCTTCCCCTTCCCTCGCACCTTAATGCTGTCACAGGTACATGTCCGTGGGAGAATCCCTTGGTTCTCATAGTCTGCATTCATTTGCAGAATTCTTACAGCATCATATAAATTCTCCCGAAGCCAGTTCCTGTTTGTCCAGCAAGCAAAAGCCTCTGAAGCCTTTGAATGTGTTGAAACCATTCAGTTTAAAGTTCATGGCAACAGAGAAATCAGCAAGGAAGGGTGGCAGAAAGCGTCGAGGAGAAACATCAAGAGATCTGCCCGATGACCTCTCAGAACTGTACAAGACAAATCCTGAAGAGGATTACAATCAGCACAAGACCCGAATCCAGTGGATTCGAAGATATTGGGCAGAACAGTGGTACAAATACAAATTCATGACCAAGGAATATGCTGAGAAGAGTGCTATCAAAATTCCTTGGGGTGATATTCTCTTCCGAGGCCTTCCACCCAAGAACAGAGCTGAAGCTATTGCTCAGGGTTTCTATCCGTGTATGGTCCGTGGACCTCAGCCTGAAGATGCCGACCCATCATCACTGCTATGGTGTCGTGACGATAATCTCTTGAAGCGCAACTTCCAGCACGCAAAGGCATCGACTAAGGAAAACAAGAAGTCATTGGGACTAGACTTCAACCCTGGTCCCTCTGCTCCCCGTGCCGATGGCACCCGCGAAGCTGAACCCAATCTTGTTGGGCCCTTCTACAACCTGGAAGGTCTCATCACTCACATCGTGGTTCAAGGGACAGCTGTGCATGAGCCTGCAGATGACGCTGAATCTGATGAAGCGCCTGCAGCGCCGAAGCCAAATAAACTAAAGCAGCCTAAAGCTTCAAAGCCTGCCTCTGCACCAAAAATCTCACGGGCGAAGCCACTGGCTACTGCACCTCCTGAAGACAGTGTGCAGTTGGAAGATCTGTCACGCATCTCCAAGCCCCAGAAAGTCAAGATGCCTCTGCCACACACCAGCCAAGAACTAACTGCTGCTGCCATTTTGCGCAACGATGCCATTGATCTGTCCAGTGATGAAGATCTGGCAGATGACGCTCTTGATCAACTGATCAAGAGGAAAGCAGAAATCTTCAACAATTTTCCTCTCTTTGACGTGGCAATCATCCATGACTTCATCGATGAGTGGTTTGAAAACGCCCAACCTCAGCTTTGAAGACCTGCAACTTCCCATTGGTCTCAGTGTCGCCTTCCATGGCGCCATTGCTTCAGAGCTAGCTCTAGCTCAGCGCATCGTTGAACTGAAGCAGAAGATTGACTTTGAGAAAGCTCAGTTCAAGAAGCATATGGCCAAGCTCAGCGTGCAAGAGGTCAAGAACTTCAAGATCATGCTGCACGAGCTCAAGGAAGCCTTTCTCAAAAAACATGCGGAAGCTCAAGGTTCTCGTGACCGCATGAAGAGTCTGGCTGACAAGTGTGTGCAAGTCCACAATGAGGCTGAGAAGCGCAAGGCCCTTGGGCATCCTGGCATTGACCCCAGGATGGCTGCCAAGAAGAAGAAGAAGAAGCCCACTGTGGCCGAACCCGACACACCAAGGCAGGAAGCAGATCCCATTGTCTTCCCAACCAGCATGACTGGCTCGAAGCCAAAAGCCAGGTCCACCGCTTCAGAACTGACGAAGACGAGGACTGCTGAGGCTGAGGCCAGAAAGAGGAAACATCCTGAAGCCTCTGCTGCTGCTCCCTCCAAGAAGAAGCGGAAGACCAAGAAGGAACGGGCTGCTCCCACAGAGCCCTTAATTGTTGAACCCATCTCCATGGTTCGCCCTGACGCTGAACATCAAGAGCGCCAACTAACTGTCCATGAGCCTGCTTCCACAGAGGCTCATGAAGCTGAAGACATTCCAGTAGCTGAACCCACCGCTGCTGAAGACATTGGTCACCATGACAATGTTGAAGATAATGTAGTCCTTCCTCAGATCGAGCACCAACAGGTATCATCGCCTGTGCTTACGCACAACGAACTCATCAGCATTGGTCGTCCTTTGACGCCAATTGCTCAGGATGCATCATGGGCTGATCAGCCACAGCAACAAGAAGAAGATGACCTTGAGGCCCAGCCAACTTCAACTCTAAAGGCGTCGCCTGTGTTACGCAGGCATCGCAAAGGACCAAGGCCTCAAGTCTCTGAGTCTGAAGCTAAAACTGCTGAAGACATTCCGGCTGCATCAGCCGATGACACCCAAGAAGAAGCACGTGTTCCTACTCCCCAACTACTGAAGAAGCTGTTCTCGAGGAGAACATGTCGGTGCCCGACCCTCCAACTCATCAAGTGGAGGTAGAAAATCTTGAGGCTACCACCACCAACACCAATGAAGCCACTGACGTTTTCATGGCTGAAGTAAATGTGGAGCCTGCACCAACCCAAGAACCAGAAGTTAGCGAAGCCAATGATGCAACTGCTTCTGTTCCTGCGCCTGCTGCTGGTCCTCAATTTGACTATCATATTGAGCACAGGCCTCAGGTACAAAAGCCAATGCCAAGACTGCCCAGGTTTCCAGGTCCTACAACAGCACCTGGATCCTTCAATATCAACGGCTTCCAAGTAGACAACACTTTCTTCAACAGCTCCATGAACCCCTACTCAAGGGAAAGAATATCTTCTGATCGGTTCCGGAGCTACCCGCAGCGAAGCTATTACTCCTACATTCTGTACAATCAAGGTCGCATCTTCCCACATATGCGTCTTGACACCGAAGCAATAGCTAGTCTGCCCTGTCTGGAAGAAGCTCTTGATTGCTTCAAAGAGGTTGGATTGTTGCCGTTCGTCACCGACCAGGAGCACTGGAATGAAGAGTTGCTGCTCCAATTCTATGCCACACTTCACATACGTGGTTACAACAGAGATCCGAAGACTTGGGTCCTTGAGTGGATGACAGGAAATGTTCATCACGAAGCCAAAGCCTTTGATATCATTGAGCTCACTGGTCTGCCCACTCCTGGAGATCTCTATGAACCTGGATGTCAACATCACAGTGAAGCTATGGAGAGCATCTTTCAGAAGCCTGAACCAAACATGAGTCAGATGCTCAGTATGATGAAGCCTTTGCCACAAGACGTTGCATATCCTAAGGAGTTCCTTATTGAAGACCTGGAGTATCTGCCAAGGACCATCTATCACATTTTAAGGTGAACTCTCTAGCCCATCAAAGAACATTCCCCATATGCAAAGCTGGAAGGTGCAATGAAGACTTTGGTCTTCTATATTCTTCATGGCAAATTCTTCAACGCACAAGACTTCTTCATCCGCCAACTTGCTGCTTTAGGATCTGACCTTTTTGGCTTGAAGTTCTATGCTCCATGGATAATGCGGCCGATCAAACTCCACTCAGCTATCTCATATCAGCCCTCTGCTCGCAATCATCGGATCTTTATGCCTGATGTGGATATGTCCGTTGAAGCCATCTATCCACAGCCTACCAAGGAGCCTCTTAGTCTTCAGAATGCGGAGTATCAAAGTTTCTCTCAGAACATTGAAGGAGTTGAAGCAGTCACTCGTGTTTATCCTCTGGCTGGCACTACACGCGCACCTCATCGTGCCCTCACTGAAGCCACTGAAAGCATCATTGCCCAATGGCCCAAGAAGCAATCTCGTGTTCTCAATGACCGAGAGCTTCTGGTTGCTCTTCATCAGAAACAGGATAGGCATCATGACTGGCTGAAGTGCCAAATGCACAGCCTCTTGGTGGATGTCAACCGCATTCACAACCTTGCCACCAAGAATGCTTTTGTTGCCCATGAAACTTGCCGGCGTACATGGAAAGGGCTGACGCTTATGTGCTCTGAAGATGATCTTCAAGAGGATGGCTTCTCTGAACGCTTCAAGTTTGACTCCACACCTCTCCGAAGGGTTGTGCTGCGACGAACTCCATCTCTTGAAGACTCTGAGTTCTCTTCCTCTGCGGCAACTGTGAATGCCAGAGTGATTAAGGACGAAGATGATTCTACTTCACCGCCCCCTCCTTCAGCACGCTTCGACACTGCCCCAAGTTCTTCTGCACCGCCAAACACCACCGACGACCCTGCTGCTTCACCTACTCTTCGTGGGAACGAGTAGATGCTTTATGTCTTCAAACCTTTTTGGTCCTCACTGACAAAAGGGGGAGAAGCATATGAGTTCAAGAGTCTTCAAGCGGGTCAATATGGGCGGTTACTTTATGTTTTGCCTAGTGTTTACAACTCTCGTTTTGATACATTTGGTTTTTGTGTTGTAACACTTAAACTCAATGGTCGTCTGCTACTTATTTGCTATTTTGTGATGCGATGATAAATTCCGCATGTGCAACGAAAATTCTGCACTTAGATCATTTGCAGACGTCCATTTTCCATTATGCATGTCTTTACCTTCACATACCTTTACATGCATGATGAATTGTCATCATAAGCTGAAGAGGATCTCCACAAGTACAACCTCCCATGTGCATTTGCATTCCAAAAGCAAATTACTTATATGCACATCTTCAGGGGGAGCCCTTACAACTTATGAAGACAATTCCTTATCCTTTACAATTTCACATATTATATTCCCCGTTGAAAACTTCAACTAGTTTGTCATCAATCACCAAAAAGGGGGAGATTGTAAGTGCATCTAGTGCCACCCCTAGTTGGTTTTGGAGTATTGACGACAAACCTAGTTGAGGGACTAATGTGTTTGTGAGAATTGCAGGATAACACAGGTAGAAGTCCCTCATTTATTCGGTTTTCCTACCAGAGATGACCCCTAAAAATGTAGGAAGACATTGATGTCAAAAGTGGTATGTGAAGACATTCACATTGAAGACTATGACAAGAGAATACATCGCATGAAGACTATGGAGCGCGAAGATTTAGATCTTTCGTAGTTCTTTTTCTTCTTTGTTGAGTCATAGGAACCACCGTACTATTAAGTGGGGTCCAAGAGAACCAGTCAGAATGACTCAAGTGATGCTTAACCAAAACCTATGTCTTCGAGTGAAGACTACGAGAGCGAATCTTTTCCAGAGTCGGACAAGTCAGCTTTGCTTGTAGCCCAAGTAAAGTTGTTGTGTGTGTTTGAAATCTGACCGTTGGAACACGTGTTAGTTCCTTAGTGACCCAGGGTCATTTCGAACAAATCAGGTCGGGTTGCCTAGTGGCTATAAATAGCCCACCCCCTACAACCATAAACGGTTGGCTGCTCAGAGTTAGAGTACGGCTTTTGTCGTTTGAGAGCAACCCACCTCGATGCCTTTGAGAGAGAATTCCTTGCGAGGATAAAGCCCTAAACACCTAGAGCCAAAGAGTGTTAGGCATCACTTAAGTCTTCCTGTCTGTATGATCTGAAGACTTATTACACTTGAGGACTGTGAATCCTCCAGCCGGTTAGGCGTCGCGTTCTGAGCATCCAAGAGTCATTGTGGATCGCCGGTGAACGAAGTCTATGAAGGTTTGGGAGTCTACCTTGAAGACTTACCAGAGTGATTGAGCGAGGCCTGTGTGACCTTAGCTCAAGGGGAATACGGTGAGGAATGGGTGTCCTGAGCTGCGTGTTCAGGACTGGGTGTCCGGGACTGTGTGTCCTCAGGTTTAAATACCTAGCCGCCCTAACCAGACGTACAGTTGTCACAGCAACTGGAACTGGTCCAACAAATCATTGTCTTCAACGAGTCACTGGTTTCATCCCTTCCTTCCCTTTACTTCCGTTTGGTCCTTGTGACGTCATTTTATGATTGCATTATCTTTTTTCTTCACTGAGTGACTGCTTGTTCTGATTGGCTTCATAATATCTTGCTACGTGATCCTTACTACCTTGCTACTGTTAGTCATTGTGCTTTCACTTCACTGAATACTTGACTATGGTTTGCCCAGTGTAGTCTACCTTCCGCTGCATGGTAATAGGTTTACTTCTATCGTTTGTCTTCGAAACTTCCACGTTTTGAAGATTCTCATAAAAATCGCCTATTCACCCCCCCCCCTCTAGTCAATATAACGCACTTTCACTTTTGTAAGAACTTTCTGTCCTAAAAGGTTTGATAACTTTGAGGTGGTACCCTCTCAAGGTGCCTCTGGTGGATTGATTATCATATGGGATCGTTCAATTTTTGTTGGCACTGTTACCTGCTCTGAATCTTTTGCCTTGGTGTTCAGTTCACTTCCTTGCAAACTGCTAAATCTTGGAAAATGTTTAATGTGTACGGCCCATGTGATGGACTTGCTAGAGCCACTTTCACCTCTTGGATGTTTGACCTAGACATACCAAATGATGATGACTGGTTATTGTCTGGAGAATTTAACTACATCAGGGCCCATGATAATCAAAATTAACCAGGAGGGAATGTGAATGATATGCTCACCTTCAATGATTTCATCCAATCGCAAGCTTTAGTTGAACTGCCAATCAAGGGGAGGAGGTTTACATGGAGTAACATGCAAATTGACCCACTTTTGGAGCAACTCGATTTGTTCTTCACATTGGCCAATTGGACCTCTAGCTATCCAAACACGACAGTGGCCCCCCTCCCAAAACCGGTCACTGATCATGTACAGTGTGTGATCTCCATTGAAACAACGGTCCCTAAAACCAAAATCTTCCGCTTTGAGAACTTCTGGATCTCACACCCTGGATTCTTTGAAGCTGTTCAATCCACTTAGAACAAAAGCTATTTTGCACACAATTCGGTTGATATGCTCTGCAAAAAAATTAAACATTTGAGGTATGCTCTGAAGAAGTGGAGCAAAAATATCTCTAGACTGAATTTGTGCATTGACAATTCCATTTGGGCTCTGCTTGAATTGGATGGAATTGAAGATTTGAGGCCTCTAACAACACTGGAGAAAAACTTCCGTGCAATTCTTAAAGAGCATTTGGTGATTCTCCTTGGATATAAAGGGGAACATTGGAGTGGTTTCAGTGTGGTGGGGACAACACTAAATTCTTCCACTCGGCGGCAAGTGAACATTTCAGACAAAATTCCATTGCCTCATTAAAACTCCCTGATGGGTCTGTCGTCTCTGATCATGTAGGGAAAGCGCAAGAGCTCTATCAGACGTATAAAAACAGGCTGGCAGGTCTGAACCGCATGAGATGAAGTTTGATCTTGCATGGATTATCAAAAAGATTGAAGGGCTTGAGGATTTGACAAAACCCTTCACAAATGATGAGATCGACAAGGTGGTTCAAGAAATGCCATCTGACCGTGCTCCTGGTCCGGATGGCTTTAATGGGTGTTTTTTAAAATCTTGATGGCACATTATAAAGCAAGATTTCTACAATCTCTGTGCTGACTTCTATGATGGAAGGTTAGATCTACAGAGTCTCAATTCTGGGTTTATCACCTTGATCCCGAAAACCTATTCTCCTGAGACTGCAAATGATTATAGGCCCGTCACCCTTCTCAACTGTTGCCTGAAGTTGATAACCAAGCTGCTTGCTAATCGGCTGCAGAGAATAATCCTCAAAATCATCCTCAGGAACCAGTATGGCTTTCTTAAAGGGAGATCGATCCAAGACTGCTTGGCCTGGGCGTCTGAGTACATCCACCAATGTCAAGCTTCTGGACGTGCATGCTGTCTGCTCAAACTGGACTTTGCCAAGGCGTTTGATATGATACAACATGAACCTGTGATTGAGATCATGAGACATGTGGGCTTTGACGAGAAATGGATTGGGTGGGTTAAATGTATCTTCTCCTCGGGTACCTCGTCTGTCCTGCTCAATGGAACACCTGGGAAGCAGTTCTCCTGTCTGTGTGGAGTGAGACAGGGCGACCCTCGCCCCTCATCTTTGTCCTTGCCGCAGACATGTTGCAAGTGGCGATCAACGAGGCGTGCAGGGCCAGACAGTTGCTTCTACCGATCCCCTCACATGATGATAACTATCCGGTAATTCAGTACGCAGACGGCACGATTGTGGTGTTCCCTGCCTGCCCTAGCCAATCCACTCTAGTGCCGATCAACTTGGACTCGGCGACGGCGTCGGAGATGGCGGTGATTTTTGGCTGTGTTGTTGGATAGATGCCTTTCACTTACTTAGGACTGCCCATGGGGACAACCTGCCCCACGGTGACTGATCTGATGCCCATGGTCACAACAGTGTAGAGGAAAATTCAGCGGTCTCCTTGCTTGACTACGGCTCTAAGTTGACACTGCTAAACTCAGTTGTGACCTCGCTACCGATCTACGCAATGTGCTCGATCAAACTTAACCCCAAGATCATTGAACATCTGGACAAGCTTCATAGATCTTGCCTGTGGCTAAAGAAAACTGATGATGGTACTAAGGGTAACTCTCTGGCGGCTTGGGACCTGGTCTGCAGAAAAAACAAAGGAGGTTTAGGGATAATAAACCTCAAAATTCAGAACCAGAGGCTCCTGTTGAAACAGCTCCACAAATTTTAAAATAAACAGGATGTTCCCTGGGTTCAGCTAGTCTGGCGATCATACTACAATGGTCAACCCCCGCATGCGACTGACCTCTATGGTTCGTTTTGGTGGAGAGATCTCATGCAATTGTCTGATGTTTACAGGGGGGTTACAAAAGCATCTATGGTGGTAGGATATATGATACTCTTCTGGAAAGATGAGTGGAAGGATACACTATTCCAAGAAACATTCCCGCAGGCTTTTTCTTTTGCCAAGGAACCATACATATCAGTTCAATCTTTGCTGTCCTCGGTGAGACTGAGTGATGTGTTCCATCTACCCCTCTCGGTAGAAGCTCGACTAGAAGTGATAGATCTGTAGCAGGTCACATATGATGTGGCCCAGGGTGAGGGAGTGGATACATGGAAATGCGTCTGGGTGGGGATGGATTCCAAGCAACGAAATTTTATGAACATTGCTTCAGAAACATGCAGGTGGATGAGGCCTTCTGCTGGATCTGGAAAACCAAGTGCACAATGCAGTGGAAGATGTTTGCCTGGCTTCTGCTGGCTGATCGATTAAACACCAGAAACATGTTGAGAAGAAGGAACTACAAAATCGAAAATGATGATTACACCTGTTTGTTATGTCAGAACCCCCGAGAAGAAGACGTTGCACATATCTTCTTCAACTGCCCTTTCAGTCAGAGATGCTGGGATAGCATAGGGATCCAGTGGCCAGTTGGTGATTGCAGGCTCGCGCTGTTGCATGCTGGCATAAACTCTTGGAGTAGGCCCATGTTCATGGAGGTATTCACGGTGGCAGCCTGGGGATTTGGAAGGAAAGGAATGACAAACATTTCAGGGGGATCCAGCCAACCTTGAGATCTTGGAAGGCCAGGTTCAAGAATGACTTTGCTATGCTAGTCCACAGGGCCAAACAGGAGTTTGCCCCGTACATCTTGTCCCTAGTTGCTGCATTGTAAGAGTTGTGCTCTTTTGTAACACCCCCCTTTTTCTCTCACAGATGTAGACCTTGTATGTAGGCTGACTGGACTGTACTGCACTGTACTAACTCACTAACCATTTAATATAAAGTCAGTGGGATCCTCTCCCACTGTCATCAGTTCTCAAAATATGTCATCGAGGAGGTTTATCGGTCTGGAGCCATCAAAATAAACAATTCTGAAGGTACTAACCCGAAGGTTGTCAATGGACAACGAATAAAACATTATATCTCAGGTACGCCTATTAATGTTGAAAATAATATTATCCAAACTTTGACACCGGAAGAACACATAAAAGAGTCCTTCCAGAACACTCCAGAATCGTGAAAATAAGGAGGTATGTTATACAGTAAGTAAACAGACTCCGAAAAATCCACAAAAATATTTTTTTATCAGTTTTTGAATATTTAAAAACTTCAGAAATAAAGAAACTTCCAGGAAGCATCCCCTGGTGGGCACAAGACACCAGTGCGCGCCAGGCTTTCCTTGCGCCAGGTGGGTTGTGCCCACCTGGGACACCTTCCGGACTCTGTTTTTCTACCGTATGCTTGTCCTCCAAGATAAAAAAAATCTATATATACTTCCCGAACCTGTTGATCATAGTATCGCGGAGAAATCTTATGTTCTCTTTTCTTGTTGTTTCCTGCACAATTTTGAAAATATGTCGTCCCACGACTCTGATGGCGAGAGCTATGTATCACATCTCATTGCTGACCCAAAGACCTATGGGGACCTATCTCCTTATGGTCGAACTACGGATGACGAGGAGGATGCTCACTTGATGAGGGTTGATGATTCAGGCTCGGAGCAGGAAGATGTTCCTCTAGCTCAACCTGGGGATATGCACATAGAATTCAAGAAGTCCAGTCTCCCTAAGAGAGCTAGCCGGTCTAATAACCAATCTATTCCTTCCCGTTTTCGGCAGAAAAGCAAAGAAGATTTATGTGACAAGATCTTGAAGCTGGAGTTGGAGGTCGATGATTTAAAAGAGGAAATTGCTCTCCTCAACTACAATATGAAAAAGTTGATGGCACAATTTTTATAACCACCATCATCTTGTTCACCACCAAAGGAGAACTGAGTATCGGGTATGGGCACTCCCCTTGGCTTTCGCCAAGCCTGGGGGAGGTGCCCCGGTATCGTATCATCCCACTATGTTTTTGCTTTAACTTATTTTAGTTCGATCTTTTGCTTTATATGAATAGAAGTTTAGTTCGATCCTTTCTTCTTTGGGAGTTTGTTTAGTGATCTATCCTTGTAATAGAAGATTGCACATCGTTATTACCTCCTTTCTTCTTATCACTCCCTTTCTTATTAGCTCCTTTCTTTTCCCCCGGATCTGTCACTTCCAAATCATTATTACCTCCTTTCTTCTTATCACTTCCATTCGTGTGCAAGTTATATAATAAAAGTTTAGTTTGAGTTTTTGCTTTCTTTACTCTCATGTTGCAAATAAAGAAAAGAAATAAGAAAGGGAAAAGAGAAAGGAAAGAAATAATCAACAAGATCATATACTAATCCTATGGTAGGTGATGGCACCACATAAGGAAAAGTATAAGTAGAAAATTTTATTATATATTGACAAACATATCATTAGTCAATGATGCAACTCATTAAAGAATTAATAAGGGAAGAGAAGATTCACATATAAATATACTATCCTAGAACTCTTTTGTGATTGTGAGCCCTCATCAAAATATTATATGCCAAAATTGTTGACGTTGGACAAGGAAGACAACTTAATGATTTATGCTTGTTCATATTCACATAGAAGTCATATTGTCATGGATCCTTTAACATGTGGTGCTTTCCCCCTATCTTTGCTAGCCAAAACTTCCGCACTAAGTAGAAATACTACTTGTGCATCCAAAAACCCTTAAACCCAAATCTCATTTTAAAGAGTCCACCATACCTACCTAGGGATTGAGCAAGATCCCTCAAGTAAGTTGTCATCGGTGCAAAAAGGCAATAAAAATTGCTTCTAAAAGTGTGAGATCATTTAGTGTAAGACAAAATTGAGTGTTGCACGAACTTGTGATGGTGAAGAATAAAAGCGATAGACTGCATAATAAAGGTCGCTATCACAAGGGGCAATGTAATGTGACGTTCTTTTGCACTAAGGAATTGAGCATACAAATAAATAAGCGCATGGCAACCTCTTCTTCCCTATGCGAAG
Source organism: Triticum urartu (assembly GCF_056163025.1). Classification (NCBI taxonomy): domain Eukaryota; kingdom Viridiplantae; phylum Streptophyta; class Magnoliopsida; order Poales; family Poaceae; genus Triticum; species Triticum urartu. The sequence goes on from NC_141877.1 coordinate 670,304,114, forward strand.
GGCCTATCTTTTACTTTTATGCAAGAATCAAAGTTTTCTCTCTATTCCTTTTATTTTTCTTCTTTCGTAAGCATCATGTGGTGAGGAAAGATCTAGGCACATATGTCCAGTTGAATATGGGTGGCATGAGTTATTATTGTTGACATCACCCTTGAGGTGAGTACGTTGGGAGGCGAAACCATAAGCCCTTATCTTTCTATGTGTCCGGTTGAAAAGTTTTGCTCATGTGTACGCGGTGAGTGTTAGCAATCATAGAAGACTATATGATGGTTGAGTATGTGGACTTGCCTAAAGGCTCCGACATGTGACGGCCCTTCCTGAAAAGATGATGAATTGTAGTTGCAAAGTTGACTGAGAACATAGTTTGTTGGTTTCTAATAGAGTTTTTGCTTTATAATTCGATTGTGTGATGAACTATTACTTATTCATGAGAAGTATATGATAAAAGTTCTATGATAAAAGTCCTATGTTTAATTTTGGTGTTGTTACAATAATCAACATGATGCTTCTATGTCTGTATTTTGTTTTTATCGACACCTCTCTCTCTTAAAGCATGTGGACATGTTTTACGATTTCGGTTTTCGCTTGAGGACAAGCGAGGTCTAAGATTGGGGGACTTGATACGTGAATCATGTTTACTTACTGTTATTTATGATGTTTTTATCCATAATAATGCTTTTAGGAGTAATTCTAATGCCTTTTCACTCATAATTTGCAAGGTACACACCAAGAGGTAGAATTTCGGCAGCTGGAAATTTGGACCTGGAAAAGCTACGTCAGGCTACCTATTCTACACAACTCCAAACAAGCTTAAACTTCACGGAGATTTTTGATGGAATATTTAAGAATTATTGGAGCAAATAAATACCAGAGGGGGGCCACTAGGTGGGCACAACCCACCTGGGCGCGCCAGGCAGCCCAGGCGCGCCCTGGTGGGTTGTGCTCTCCTCGGCCCACCTCCGATGCCCATCTTCTGGTATATAAGTCATTTTTACCTAGAAAAAAAATAAGGAGAGGACTTTCATGACGAAGCGCCGCCGCCTCGAGGCGGAACTTGGGCAGGAGCACTTTCGCCCTCCGGCGGAGCTATTCCGCCGGGGGAACTTCCCTCCCGGAGGGGGAAATCATCGTCATCATCATCACCAGCAACTCTCCCATCTTGGGGAGGGAAATCTCCATCAACATCTTCAACGGCACCATCTCCTCTCAAACCCTAGTTCATCTCTTTGTGTTCAATCTTGTTACCGGAACTATAGATTGGTGCTTGTGGGTGACTAGTAGTGTTGGTTACATCTTGTAGTTTATTACTATATGGTTTATTTGGTGGAAGATTATATGTTCATATACAATATGCTATTTAATACCCCTCTGATCATGAGCATGTTTATCATTTGTGAGTAGTTACTTTTGTTCTTGAGGTCACGGGAGAAATCATGTTCCAAGTAATCATGTGAATTTGATATGTGTTCGATATTTTGATACTATGTATGTTGTGATTCCATTCGTGGTGTCATGTGAACGTCGACTACATGAAACTTCACCATATTTGGGCCTAAGGGAATGCATTGTGGAGTAGCAATTAGATGGTGGGTTGCGAGAGTGACAGAAGCTTAAACCCCAGTTTATGCGCTATTCCATAAGGGACCGATTGGATCCAAAAATTTAATGCTATGGCTAGAATTTATTCTTAATACTTTTCTCGTAGTTGCGGGTGCTTGCGGGAGGGTTAATCATAAGTTGAAGGTTTGTTCAAGTAAGAACAACACCTAAGCACCGGTCCACCCACATACCAAATTATCAAAGTATCGAACATGAATTAAACCAACATGATGAAAGTGACTAGATGAAATTCCCGTGTACCCTCAAGAACACTTCGCTTATCATAAAAGACCGTTTTGGCCTATCCTTTGCCTCAAAAGGATTGGGGTACCTTACTGCACTTTTGTTACTACTGTCGTTACTTGCTCATTACAAATTATCTTGCTATCAAACTACTCTGCTACTTACAATTTCAACACTTGCAGACATTACTTTACCGAAAACCACTTGTCATTTCCTTCTGCTCCTCGTTGTGTTCGACACTATTACTTATCGAAAAGAGCTACAATTGATCCCCTATACTTGTGGGTCATCACAGAGGAAATAAACGATGCTAAGAATGGTACGAATGGTGCTGGGCTTTACAACATGATAGAATGTTTCATCATAATCAATGTCATGTTGTTGAGAGTAACCACAACAGACCCAGCAGGCTTTATAGCGGGAGAGGTTCCCGTCAGAGTGGAATTTTTGGTGAAATACCCATTTGCCAGAAACGATATTTGCATTGGAAGGACGAGTAACTAATTGCCAAGTATTGTTTTGAATTAAAGCATCATATTCTTCTTGCATAGCAGCAGCCCAATTCGAATCAAGAAGAGCAGTTTTGTAAGTTCTGGAAATGGAAGAGAGAGATGTGGTAGCATGTAGGTTGAGGAGATTTCTGGGCTGACGAAAACCTGATTTGGCGCGAGTACGCATGCCATGATCATTGACAGGGGCGACGGTAGGAACAACTTTAGCTAGTAGGATGGAAACGGGGGTGTCTGGTGTAGGAGAAGATGCAGACGGTGGGTGGGGTGGTGTTGGGTTGTTTGGTTGCGGGTTGGTTGTTGGCGGGTTGGGTGATGGCGGGTTGGGTGGTGGCGAGTTGTTTGGTTGCGGGTTGGGTGGTGTCTGGGTGTTGGATGGCAGGTTGGGTGGTGCTGTCGTGACAGTAGGTGCGGTAGGTTGGGCTGTCGTGGAAGGAGTGTAGAGGTGGAATGGATGGGAAGAAGAGGTGGCGGCGGAGGTAGGGATGATTGATGGTGTGTTGGTGCGTTGAGCAAAAGGAAAATATGTTCGGCGAATGTAATGTGACGAGACACGTGTGCCCATCCAGTGTGTAAATCAAGACAGCGGTAACCTTTGTGTTTGACAGAAAAACCAAGGACACATGGGATAGAGCATGGAGAAAGTTTGATTTCAGAGGTGGCATAGGCATTTGGAAAGCAAAGACAGCCAAAACCACGAACCTCAGAGTAATTGGGATGGCAAAGGAAAAGAGAGTAATAGGGAGTGATATTTTGATTGGTTTTGGAGGGGCGGATATTGAGAAGAAAGGTGGCTGTGTAGAGTGCTTCGGCCCAGAATTTTGATGGCATGGAGGACTGAACGAGAAGTGTACGAAGAATGTCATTGATGGTGCGAAGAGAACGGTCAGCCTTACCGTTTTGAGAAGTGTAGGAGGAGCGGCAGTAGGGAACAACAGGGTTGGGATGACCCAAACGATGATGCCAAAGGTCGACAAAGGCCACCATGGATGTAGGAGGAGCGGTGGTAGGGACACCATGAAGAGAGTAGAGTTCACGGAGCTATTAAAGCGAGCGATCTCAGCCTTCGTCTGGTAGTCCTTCATAGACAAACCAAAAAGGTCAAACTCAACAGAAACTAGATTGTCGCGAGTAAATTGGCAAACAGAAATTAAGTTTTAATAAGAGCGGGTGCAAAAAGAACATCACGAAGAAGAAGTGGTTTAGTGGGAGAGGGAAGTTGAGCCTGACCGACACAATATATGGGAATAGATGAACCATCACCAAGAGTAATGGTAGGAAACGAAGAAGGAGCGCAAGAAGAAAGGAAATTACTTGATGCAGACATATGACTAGAGGAACCAGAATCAAAAATCCAATCCGTACCTGAGTTTCCTTGGGCAGCAAAGTTGTTAATGGCCTGGAGAAAGGCGGCTTGATCCCAGCTCGGCGGTGCAGGTGAGGTTGGCGTGGGTAGCAGCAGCGACTGATATGCCGGTGAAGGCAGGAGAGCCGACGAGGGCATGTAGTAGGGACTTCCGTCAGCAGGAGAGGGCGAGGGAGCATCGTAAGGAGCATACGATGGAGCAGCATGATATGCGTTTGCCGACTGTCGAGGGGTGAGCAACCCAGGAGCACCAGTATGCGGATGAAGGACGGGGTGCCAAGTGCAGGTGGAGCGCCAAGGGGGGATAGGGCAGACCGGGGCAGAGGCCATGCTTGGACAAGCCCGGCCATGGATCATGCGGAGGAAGCTAGGATGGAGCCGCAGTTGGAGCACTCGGAGCCAGCGCAGGGTTTGAAGGCGGTGGTGTCGAAGGAGGCGCCGAGCGCGTCGAGGGCGGCCTGTAGATGGGGTTTTTGCCGCGGTAGTTGGGACTAGGGCGCCAGCCTAGAGGTGGTTGCACGGATGGCGTCAGGGGCGGCAGGAGCTGGCGGGGGAGGCGCTGATGGGGACGGCGTAGGAGAATGAGCCATATCATGGAAGACCCGTGGGCGAGAGTCCTTGCGAGCTTGAGTGTCCACCGTGAGCTGCAACATAGAGCGGACTTCGGCAAAGGTTGTAGGAGGCCACATCATTGGGATGAAGGAGGCCTGCTTGTCGAAATCCTCGCTCAGCCCGACGACGATGATGTTGACGAGCTGTGTGTCGCTGACGGGATCACCAAGTTCGCGAAGCTCGTCACCGATGGCCTTGACACGCTGATAGAAACGATTTACCGGGGCATCGCCTTGGGTCAGGTTACGAAGCTCCGTGTGCAGAGCGTTTTTCCGAGTGTCGTTGTTGCTCTAAAAAAGCTGGCGAAGAGAGTCCCAGATGTTAGCGGTGGTGGCGCCGTCGTGATCAAGCATGTTGAAGATCTCAGTGGTGATGCGGGTGTAGAACCACTGAACAATTGCGAGATCGTCTTTCACCCATTGAGGATCATTAGGGCGAGGACGACTGTTCGCGGCGACGTGAGAGCGGAGGTTGCAGCGTCTCAGGTGTAGATCAAAGAGGTGGCGCCAATGATAATAGTTGTGGGCGGCGAGGTCGAGGATGATGGGGATGAATGGGCTGACATCGGTGATGGTGTCAGCGAGCGACATGGGCGCAGCCAGAAGAGTAGTAGGAGGTGTTGGTTGTGCTAGGGAAAGAGTAGAGGAAGAAGAGGCCGTCGTGGCGGCGGCTCCGGCGATGATAGCAGCCCTACCCTCGAAGTAGCCGTGCGGCGGCGACGGTGGTGGGGTGGATGGAGCCATACCCTAACCCTAGGATCGAAAAACTGATACCATGATAGATGAATAAAACTATTGCTTGTATTATGTTTAGCACAGGGTACATGGCTATATATATTGGTACAAACCGACTTAGACTTGATATTACAAACCGACTTGGTCTAGGAGACTTGTGATTCAAGGAATAGTCTAACAGAAACATCATTTGGGTCCTAGATGCACTTTCACAAGCCTAAAGCCATTCCATTATTCTTGATAAGCGCCACAAGGAGTACTTGGCTATTAGTTTTACCTGCTGTTGTTCTTCAAGTCGATATGCTTCTGTGCAGCTATGTTCCATTTCCGTACCTTTATATATTGAGCGATCATTAGTATTGTACATATGACTATCAGGAATTAATTAGTAATACTATATAATATGTGAAGAATTAAGTGGATACCAATGTTTATACATGGAATCAATTATTTAAGTAAGAACACATCAATTAAAAATGATTAGAGATGTATCAAGTTATATCCTCCCCCTGCATGCACGTCGACGGCAGAGATTGGAGACCCTTGAGATCCGATGGTTCAGAGAAAATGAGCAGTGCACTTACAGTAATAGGAGACGTGGCAGGCGGAGGTGGACGATCGACAAAGATGCATGTAGTACACTAACTGCTGGGTCAAACATAGCGTCTCCATGCCGTGTGGCCAATGGAGACCTTTTTATTCTTCATTTCACACGATCGATAGAGATCAGCTAAGCATCGACGTACGTCCAGTTACTGATTCTCTGGATGAATCTGCTGCCCATTTCACGCGCAGATCGATCGTTGTCAAATGGATCGCTAGCTTATCGTTTACCTTCAATCCATGGAACAAGCAAGTTCATCGGCCCTTCATGCAAATAGTCTCGAAGTATGTGCGATGCTGATATTCTCATACTATATATTACTAGTCAGGTTTATTCTAGTATATTTTCCTTGTAGTTTTGTATGGTCGATCAAACGTTCACATGGATATATCTTTCCATGTCGGCATGGTTGCCTAGCTAGCAAGACACACATATGCACGTCGATCTCCATCAGTTAGGCAGAGAAGTTCTAGATATCTAGTTGTACATGTGAGCGAGCGATGTACTAGGATATACTGATGTGGATGCATCCAAAACTTGCTCTCTCTGTCTGCTTGAATTTCCCATATATGTACAAATATTGAGTCGGTTCGACTGCTACAACAAGGGGCCATTTTCAAGACTTTGGCCCTAACTAGAGAGTTGACAGCTTGAGATTAAAGAAAGGGAGAGCGTATCTGATCAGTATTCCAGTGATAGAACGGAGCGCAGAAGACCTTACAAGAACTGATATTTTTAGGATCAGCAGCTAGAGAATGGGCCGTTTCTCACGGATATTGATAGATTTCAGTCTATGTCCATATTTACCTTTTTTTAGTTCACCAAAATGTGGTGTTTTCTACATCGACAAGGAATGCACTTTTGGCCACAAGTTTATATTTCAATATAAGACAACCAGGAAAATTACTATATTCTGGAGTACTTCTTTGAGGCAAATATATATAGCAGTCCTTTTTGTGCCTATACGGAGGGAGTACATATTTTCTCGTGTATGCCCTTCTGTACCGAGGATGCTATGCAAAAAGGGCCAAAATCAAGGTACTGGACTCAATACAATTTTTATTTATTTTCCTGCAAATGATTTTACCATCCTATAAGTAAAAATATGTAAACCTCATAAACACGGAATAGTGTAAAAAAAAGAAGTCCATTTCACTCAAAAATTCCATTAAATTCTTATAGATAGCAGTTCTATTCTTGCAAAGATAACAATTTCTTATTGATCAAATAATTAAATGAGGTAGCCTATTTGTAACACATCCTAATAGGAACAATATTCCATTGCTAGTTGCCGAAGAACAATGTTCCCCCATTTGGAAATACATGTTGTTCTAGAAATGACCAAAGTCAATTTTCAACAACTTTGACTCACAATATGTATGGGAAATATTAATATTGGTTAGCTGAAAATAATATCAGTATATTTGTTGTAAAAATGCAATATTTCAATCTATATAATTTTACCTCAGTATTTGTCATATGAAAAGCAACGATCAAAGTTTCATGTTGGAGGGAATACCAATTTCTAAAATACATGTATTTCCAAATGACTGGAGTATATGATATAATCAAAAGTGGTCAATGTGATACGTGCCATTTTTTTAGGAATTTAAATGATAGTGAATGTCCATGGAATTTTTACAAGGATCATATTTTTTCTACCAAAAGTTCCGTGTAGGATATTTCTCTACATAATTTCATCAAGAGGACCATGTTGGATATTTCACTACATAATTTCATTCTTTGAAACTTTCTCGAGTAATCCCCTATCCAACGGGGGACACGGAATCTATGCTAATAAAAACACATGTTTCTCTAGATAAATAAATAATATCCATAAGTTTCGTACATAAATTTGTATGTACAGATATATTTGGATCATATGATGAGTAGCTATCCCCCGCAAAAAAATGGTGAGTAGCTATTCCTTATTTTAGGTATGGTATCCCCAAGCAGTTAAGTAGTTCTTTCTCTCATGATTTATAAGACACCAAGCTGTGATTGTGAACGACTTCATTGTAGTAGTACATTTCGTTAAACCAGGTATTGTGATATTCTTGGGGCCAGATTTTTTTTATCCAAGACACTCTAAACCAGGTTTTATCTTGACCTGTTGCGTGAGACCGTATTGTGAAAACCGATGGAGTCATCCCTTAAATTTTGTTCGGTGTGATGAAGGTAAAATATGTTTCAGATCACCCCAATGATAAATTTTAAGTCGAAGTGTTGCAATCTCATAAATGTCTGGTTCAAATAGAATTTACTCGCTTTAACGTGGAAATGTTTTACAGTTCTATTTATCGACCCCATCATCACATTACCCACACCATCCTTCTGTTTCGATGGATCCATGGTTCTTTGTCGTGCTGCCTAAGCTTTCAAAAAGGATGTGCCAATCATGCTACTAGCAGTTAGGGCAACTCCAACACAGGTCGCCAAACCGCACACCACAAATGCCCACGGACACGTTTGGACGTGTCCAGGGACAGCCAGGCGCAGGGGCAGTGCCACGCCACAGGCAAGCAGGGCCTCGGCCTAGGGTGTGGTGTGATGACCCTTCGTTGGCTATAGGTAGAACAATAGTATTTGGCACCGTGCTGCATGGTAGATACGCTGTTTGCATGAGGTGCGGCTTCAGAATGGCGCCACTTTTCCAATGGAGAGAGGAGACAGAAGGGGCAGAGGGCAACGTGGATTTGTGTGTGTGTGTGGAGGGGGGGTCGAGGTTTTGTTGGCGTTTCCGCAGCCTGTCCGGATTCCTGAAGGCTCCCCTAGGTTTGGTGCAGGTTTGAGGAAATTTGGACGTCTGGACCGTCTAGCCTACTGTCCGCGGACAGTTCGTGGCAGTCGTTGGATGACCAAAAATGTCCATACTATTCAGTGCGAACATTTGCGATCGATTCGGTGATCTGCGTTGGAGTTGCTCTTAGTAACTGGTAGAAAAGGAAAGAAGAGAGACCTTGATTAGAAAGGAGATGTAGCCAATGCATGCGAAAAGGTGTGGATCCGATTATGATCACGGGTCTAGCTAACACAACTTGAACAAACTTTTTATTCCACGTACGTGTACAAGTATGTATATACTTTTACAAATATGCGAATCATCTAGATACCATAACGTACGGGATACAATGATCGATGACTAGCTTATACATACTCAGTGGAACAAAGAAAACGTAAGCATGCATGCATGCACGGGGCGACGAGTACGCATGCATGTACAACATGCATGGTTTGTCATATGTAGATCGATCGACGTATCCATGGATTTAGTTGGGGCAGGTGAAGTCGGCGGGACAGGTCTTGCCGCACTGGTTGAGAAGCAGCACGAGGTCGACGGGGACGTTGAGCTTGATGCCAAGAACGTTGGCCTTGATGGCTGTGCAGAGGCACACGGTTGCGTCGAGGTCGGCGAGGCCGCTCAGCAGCGGGCAGCACTGCTCGCTCGCCGGCACGCCGAGGTTGAGCTTCAGCAGGTTCAGTACGTTGGCGCACGCGCTCAGCTTCAACGTGTTGATCGAACAAGTGCCGCCGCCGCCAGGGGTTGGTACTGGGACGGCCGGCGGGGGCACGGCGATTGGCGGGGTTGGTACTGGGACGGCCGGCGGGGGCACGGCGATCGGCGGGGTTGGCACAGGGACGGCTGGCGGTGGTACGGCGATCGGCGGCGTTGGGACTGGCACGGACGGCGTGTTGCCGCACGATCCGCAACCGTGCGAGGTTCCCACGAGGACCAGGCTCAGGGCGAGGAAGAGGGTGAGCTTGGAGGGCGCCATTGCTACGAAGCTAGTAGCTAGCTAGAGTGTACTGGCTTGTGGCTGAGCTAGGTTGGCTTTGCTAGCTTGGTATGCTTTTCCTGGGTTTCTTGGGGTGTTATTTATAGCTAGGCCGGGGTGCAGCGCCCAAGTGCAACTGCATCGTTCATGTCATGATCATTCCAATTTGACTCTTGCCGCAATTTGCAAAAAATATGCTCAACCACCACTACTAGTACACAATTGTTGGATGTTACGTGTGTACCATTACTGGAGCTTAACTCGTTTGCTAACGAACAGAAACACGAGAGCTTTTCCTAGAAAATTTGATAGAAAAATATAATATGAACAGTAATATACTCCATCCGTTTCTAAATATAAGTCTTTTTAGAAATTTCAATATAGACTACACATAAGTAAAATGAGTGAATCTACATTGTAAACTATGTCTATATACATCTGTATATGTAGTTCGCATTGAAATCTTTAAAAAGACTTATATTTAGAAATGAAGGGAGTAGAAGCAGACATAGTATGTATGACATTTAGAAATGAACGGAGTAGAAGCAGACATAGTATGTATATGACAATTGGGATATATCATGCAGAGCTTCGAGCTGGCTAACCTGATGTTCAGGTCATCAGAGACAAAATAGGAAACTATTACGTCGTACGTTTTCATTCCATGTGGGCATGCACATGCATGCTACTACCAGCACATGCATGCATGGACGAGTACGCTACAGCTAGCTCGAATTATTAGTCAATCCGGCCCAGTGGGCAGTGTGTGCGCTAACAAATAATCCCAATACTGACAAAAGAATTATACCATTATAGCTAGCTTACAATATTCCTGTGATGGAGAGGGACCTGGCCGTGTGAACAAGGGCTCGTGAAGAAATTGATAATTGTCTATTATGGACCATCTAGAATAAAATTTTAATTTCAGTCGTCTTCACTATTCTTTGGATCAACACCTAATCATCATCACCCCATCTCATTTACATAAATCATACACGCAAAATATTGTTAACTAGCATTGATAGCCTCTAGGAAACATTTTTCTCCTCCCCCACAAGCGACTCCCAGGTGTCCAGGATTTCCCTGCCTTCTGTCGGCGCTGCGTTGACCTACCTCATCACATCTAGCCTTAGTTCTACGGTTTGCTGGCATGTTTTGGAGGTCTTGGAGGGCTGCTTCGGTCGGAGGAGATGAGAGCTCAACTGGAAGCCTTCGTCAGGCCATGCTTAACGGCCCCGCTGGTGAAGCCGATAGCGGCCGGACATATCCAGCACGTGTGTTTCTATGGCGGCCTGGCCGAGCTAGGCCATCGGAGAAGACGACGTCGGCATATGGCCCTGGACGGCTCTAGGTTTGATCTCAGATCTGGACTTGGCGTAAAACAACATGGAAAATTTGTCTCAGCTTTGTCTTTTGGGAGTCTTTGTATTTGGTTCGGGACGGCGTGGCGGCGACACTTTTTTAGTTTCAAAATATTGTCTTCCACACCCTATCCTGTTCCATTTGTGTGCTTATCACCGAATGAGAGCTTGTGGTTTTGTGTCTCTAGTGGATATTGTGGGATCCGGTCGGTTTCAGTTCTCGATGGATTTGTCTGGATTTGACCGACTTTCATGGTCTTTAGAGTTTCTATAGGCCCGTGGATTATCCTCCCCTCTACCTACCTCTCTAGCGGCCGATGACTGAGAGGGGACTCCCGGTGCTTCTGCTCTGACTAGGTTAGGTTAGGGTTTTTACTCTTTGCAGGGCAGTGTTTGGGAGGATGGCAGCGCTTTTTTGTCGAGTTGATCTACCACACTCCAATTCTCCTATAGTTTGTTCATCTGGACGGAATATACAAGCTCCGGTAGGGTTTCTCATAGTGCGAGTGCGGTGGCGAGTTATGGTGCCAGGCACTTCGGATTAGTTCAAGGTTTCAACGACGACGATTGCTGCTCTAGGGCGCTAGTCCTTAGCTTCCCGACTATCATTGACAAGGTCAAGCCGGCTCTAGTATGGGAGCAGCAACCGCGGCGCATCGGCGGCTAGTTTTGATGGTAGAATTGGTCGTTTGGTGGTCTAAGTATCTCGATGTAATTTTTATTATGTTTGGGATATTTTGTACTTTTGATGAACTTTTACGAAAGATTCAGATGCTTTTTTTTGCAAAAGAGGGAATTTCTACAGGCCCTTTTCGGCGTTCTTTTCTTCTAGTTGATGATTTGCTTCGCTGATCGTGGTTGCCAGCGTCAATCTGCATCAATGACTTCCACTGCTTCTACAAGCTCTTGGGGTTTCAAAAAAATTGCTTCATCAATGCGGAGGCCCAGAGAAGGGATCGGCCTATGAGCACGGCGTGGCGCCGGTAGATGCAGGAGGAAGAAGACCTCGGCACCCCCAAGTCTTTGAGCGTTATCTTTTTTTTTCATGGTTGTTTGTAATGTCTGGTGAATTTTAATATATGACATTAGGTTTTTCCTAAACACTTAATCATCATCATCCCCATCTCGTTTCACATAAATCGTACACGCATGCTGTTAACTAGCATTGGAAGGCTCTATGAACATTTTTATCCTCCCCCACGAGTGATTCCCATGCATCTAGGGTTTCCTTGTCTTGTCCCATGTGGCCTTAGTGCTATGGAAGCACGGTGGATCCTGGCCCATGCTGGCGGGAGGGCTCCTGCTTCGTTTTTAGGTGTTTTAAAGTTTATTTACGATTTGTGTCCTGCTTAGGAAGGGAAGCGGCGACGACTCCTGAATATGGAATAAGGTTCTCCCTAACTTGCACTGGCAGTGCGTCTCGCATTGTTAGAAGGCGCGTGGAGGTGTGTCTCCAGCGGATAATGCATGATTCAATCGGTGTTTTTTCATCGGTAGATCCGTGTGGGTCCGGTCTTCATTCGTCCATGTTCGTGTGTTTACATATTCGTCCTTCCGATCTACGCTTCTCTTCATCGGTGACGGTTGCTGTTCTGGTGCGCTGGTCCTGTGGGGCCTTAGCATGACGTCTTTTTGATTGTCTACTAAAACTAAGGTTTGCCCATCTCCTGTGAGGGAGGGTTGATGATGGAGGCACACCTTTGTTTTGCTCCAGTGCTTGCAGTCGTCGCTGGGTAGTCTACAGACATGAATGCAATTTTTGTTACTTTTGATGTTCTTTAAACTGCCATACAGTTTGATGAATAGATCGAGTTTTTCCCGCAAATAAATAAATAATCATGCACCCTAAGATTGCAATTTCGTTCTAATAAAAGTGTGCACTTTCAATACTAAATCTTTGTGCTAGACATTGTGCAATTTTAGGTAATAAGGATACAAAAAGGTCTTGGTAACTAAGATATAGTGCAAGTGAGAAATATATCCACTTTATCTACATATCACTATATTAGTTTGCAAGCTAACAAATTAATTTACATGAAAATAGAGATACCACCATATTAATCCGCAGCTATATCTATTTCGATGGCTTACTTTCACATGCATGCATGCAAAATATTCATACAAAAATTATTTTATATCTAACTAAATGATAATGGGGGACAATATCCTCTGCTCCCAACACTTTGGTGCTCCCGTGCTCCAATGTGTAAAAAAGCAATTTCAAAAGTTTCAAACAGACTCTGATTTTTTTTAATGAATGTTCATGGGACATGTGTCCATAACCTCTAAATCAGATCCAAACTCGAAATTTACATTGATAAACAAAAAAGACAAACTCGGCTAAAATGACACTATTCACATAAAGATTTCTCTTTTTTGTTTCCCAATGTATATTTTGAGTTTGGATCATCTCTATTGATTGTAGATACATGTCTAGTGAACATTCATAAAAAATATCAAAAAAAATTGAAACATTTAAATTCAAAATTTTAAGCAGTAGACGAGTGGAGCACTGGATATTTTCCCATGATAATGGAGGGCTAGCTGAGATAAGGTAGACCGTTCGTCTCCTTTTTTTTAGAACTCGTTTGGTAGAGCGCTCGTGCCTGGAAGCCCCTATATACCACCTTAAGTGGCAACTATGCGAGCACTAGGTCAACAATCCATTTATATAATTATGCCAGCAAATGGTGATTCCCATTTAACTTATTTGTTTTATAAAATGCAAAAATGAGTTTATTTTTCTCACAAATTTTTTTATTTACTAATTTTAGAAATCCTCTCAATATCAATATATAATACGTAGACAAATATTTATATAAAAAGAAATAATATTTTGTGTCTAAATATAGAAGGTTCATGTATTTGCAAAAAAAATATTCCTACATATGAAAGGCAATAGCGTATATTCATAATTGTGAAAAAAGTTCATATATTTTAGACAGGTTGTTCTCAAGTGTGTCAGATTATATATTCATGTGATTTCAAAAGTTCTTAGTATTCTTATTTTTTAAAATAAGACATGAAAGTAAAAAATGGAAAACAAAAAAGGAAAATGTAAAATAAAAAGGGAAATTAAAATGAAAAACGAAAAAAAAGAACTAGAGATAGTACGGAGAAAAGAACAAAGGGTAAAAAACATGTTACTGGGCTGGCCACACGCGGAAACGTTTGTTGCCCTCCGGTCGTGCTTTCACTTTTTTTCGTTTTTCATCCTCATTGGCGCCTGAAGCGCCACGAAGAGAGTACTGGTGGTCACACGCTCCCCTAGTGGCATGTAGCCCATATAGTTCGCCATACAAGTGCTCTTTCCTTAGCTCTCATACGATGTGGCTCGTTTGATCCATCTCTATGCAGGGCTGCTTGCTAGCGTTTTGCCCTTGCGAGCACGTGCTATAAAGAAGTTCCTGAATTCAAGAAAATGTTGTCAAATCCGAAAAAGTTCTTGAATTTGAAAAAAAGGTTCACGAATTTGAAAAATCTTCACAAAATTGAAGAGGTTGAGGAATTTAAGAAATTTTTCTGAATTTTAAAATTTGTTCCTAAATTTGGAAAATACAGATCATGAATTTGGAAAATACAGATCATGAATTTGGAAACAATTAAGGGATTTTCCATACGAAAATCATAAATTTGAAAAAAAAATCATGAAGTTTGAAAAGTTCACTAAAAAAAGTTAGTAAAAACGAAAAAATGTTCATAACATTTAAAAAAGTTCATGCTTTTTCAAAGAATTGAAATTGCCAAAACCTAAAATTTTGGTTGATTTGAGAAAAGTTCACTAAAAGTTAGCATAACTGAAATGGCTTGCAGATTTAAAAAAAGTTCATGAAATTTGAAAACAATTTTGTTAGCATTTGAGAAAATTGTAAGAATTTATAAAAGTTGAAGAATTTCTATAAAATTCAATTATTTGTAAAGAAGAAAGAGGAAAAAATGAAATAAAAACAAAACAAAAGCTGCTTTAGAAAAAAATAGAAATAACCCAACCAAATCTTGTAGAAGCTTCCAAAAACTGGGTTTGGGAAGCTTGCAGAAGTTTCACTAAACCCAGACAAACTTCCCCGCTTCATGACTTACCTGGGCCGGCCCGTTCCATATCGAGGGTGTTCACCGATTTGCAAAAGATACTAAAACCGCCGCTTAAGGCGCTATATGGGATTTGGCTTTCGGTCGTGCTTCCCCAAGTTGTGAGCCCACCATCATCTCTTTTTTCAGAGGAGTCCACCATCATCTAAAACCCACAATGTGCTCCCATACCGGTCACATCTATATGATGGCGTTGGCGGGCAATACTAGTCGCACGCGTCGTCAACCACATGGGCCCACCCACAAGAGCATTGACCACACGTAACTGGTTTTGTATTGTTGTCATGTTACAACTCATTCATTTGAATTCTTCTGGTAAAGTTCTGTCCACCAGACTAAAATAAATAAATAAAATGTTAACATAATTTTTTTAAAAAAATTCTTATTTTTTAATGGATGGTCCACAAATCAAACGTCTATTTTTTAGCATGGCAAATCAAACACTTCAGGTGGCAAGTTATGTTGTCACAAGAATAGCAATTTCCTATAGCAAGCATGGCAAATCTGTCTCATGTTTAGTCTTTTGCTAGGGATTATCATGCTTGCTAAAGGAAATTTATATACTCTTGATAATATAATTTGCAATAGAAACATTTAGTTTGCCATGCTTAAGAATCCGATGTTAGATTTTTAGCATTTATGTTTTTAAATGTTAATATAATTGAAAAGTGTTCATGTATTGAAAAATGTTCAAATAATTTTATAAAATATTCCCACGTGATAAGAAAATGTTTATATATAAATCTAAAAATGTTAATATTTTTTGGATGTTTTTTAAAACATAGCATTTAAAAAATGCTCAAACATTTTTTAGAAATACCGATTAACGTGGATGTACGCATGCACAAACTTACACCACCATGCACATGCACTCACACAACGCCTACTGAAAATTGGATCAAAATTGTGGAGTTGACACATTGGCGAAGTCACCAAAGTGTCTTGTATCATCGAAAACGCAGCCTCGCACTGAAAGTTAATAAAACATCACAATGTCAAACTCTTACATAGGGTTTACACATTTGAATATTTTGTAAATATTTGGTGCATTTTTTATAAATAATATGTATTATGTTATAAATTTAACTTTACAAACTTTACAAAGGGTTTAAACGTTCGAATAAATCATTCTATTTTAAGAAATATATATATTTTCAAAAAGGAAGAGGAAAAGGAAAGTAGAAAAAAACAAAAGAAAAAATTTAAAATTTAAAAAAGGAAAACCAGAAAAGGCAATCCAGAGAAAATTGCATAAAATCCAAAATCTCTCAAAAACGAAAAAAAACCAATGTTATTGGTCCACAACCTATGTCATAAATGCTAGAGGCAAGTGTGGCCTATATCTTTGTGGCTCATACCGAGGGTATGAGGCTATGAGCCCTCTTGCTCCTTAATACATGAGATAGTTGAGGAAACATGCACCCCACTCGCTCCATGCGTCGGCCCATTAACACTTTTGTTTATTTAGCACATCTGCAGACAAAATGTGAAAAAAGTGGTTTGAATAAGAGAAAAAAAATCATACAACAACAACAACAACAATAATAATAATCATAATAATAATTGTTGTTGTTGTTGTTAACCGGTTCAACAATGTTGTAACAAAAGCACTTTTATAAATTGGAAGTAATTTTGTAGAGAAATGAAAAGACGTTCATATACAAGAAACAAAAAGTTCATCACATACCCGAAAAAAAGTGTTCATTTACACAAAAAAATAATACTCATGATATCACTTATTTGAATCAACGCCTAATGAAGACAGAAACAAGGTATACATTTTGTTGTAAAGTATTCCTATGTCTGTAATATGCTGCACAAAGTTGAGACATTATCCGTTATCTAGTGTTCGCATAGTAGCTTGTCAAGCGATGACATTAAATATATAATGCATAGATGAACCAACCGATGGCTGGACGGTTAGGAGGAAAGTGGTATCCCATCCCACCAGAGTTAAAGTCCTAGACTTGATATTGATGTTCGCATTTTTCTGGATTTATTTCTGGCTTTTCGGCAATGTGCGTTCAGTTGGAGGAGAAGTTCTCGCCAACTACGAAGGCGTCTGTGGCGAATTCGCCAATCTCAAGATGATGTGCCGTCATAGGGGTAGGGTGTGCATGCCTGCGTTCAAAGGGCTGAGTGTATGTGTGTATGCATGAGCATCTGCGTCTATATTGTGTTAAAAAAATATGTTGCATAGACCAATTCTTATTAGTGGTAGAACTAGTAAGGGGGGCTATGCTTTCACTGAGTATGATTTGACTTATCAATGTTCGAAATCTATGAAAAGCCAAATCGCACTTTATTGTTGAGCATCCGATTGACACATGCAGAATGTTGGTATTAACATTGTTTCTCTAGTAAGATGAAGATTATATTTTCATGGTTCAGTTTGTAGCATTGTTCAAGGTGTTGGTGTTGTTTATATTTGTCCTCATTAGCACTGTTTTTCAAGCCTCATGATGCTTAGGATATTTTTCCACGACCAATCAGGCCTAATATAAAAGCATTGGTTTACCGGTTTTGAGCTTTTGGTTGTTGTAGGTGCCACACACATATTAAGTATTTTTGTGATTGGTATTTGTAGTGCAACAAATATCCATGGTTAACCCATGTTTTGATGAATCACTAAATATTTATATTTGATACAATTCCACCATGAATTGCTTTAGTATTGCTCACATATCTCGATATGAAAACATGAGAGCAAATGAGTTGACACAACAAGCATCTAGTTACCATATTGATCGTGGTGTATTTCACATTTCTCAATATTCTATGCTATTCTCACCAATATTGGAAATGTTGGACTAGAGCACACCACTTCGACCACTATTGAAAAATCTGATGCGGGAGAACACAATGTTTGGAGGAAGCCTATAGTTGAGGTGGACACAAGGGTTTGACGGATGGCTTTCAAAATATGCATTTGATGATGATCTTTATCATTCGAATATTTACCATATTATTTTGAAGTACTTTGATGAGGACCAAGCTAGAATTGCTATGGGAGAGGTACATGGGGGCATTTGTGGTACTCAGTCGAGGCACAAGATAAAGTGGTTGTTACGGTGTGTTGCATTCTTTTGACTGATAATGATTGACGATTCCTTTAATAAGTAACATAAATGGTGTGAAGCTTGTAATTTTGGTCTGATATTCAAATTGCTCCTGCTGCAACATTACTCCCTATTGTCAAGTTGTGCCAGCACAGAGGATGGGGATTCAATTTTATTTGGAAAATTCATTATTGTTGTTCCAAGGGGCATCTGATGGGTGTTAGTAGATATTGATTATTTCACCAAGTAGTTTGACACATTGGGTGTGATTTGGAAACTTCATTATTATTCTCAAGAATTTGACACATTGAGTGGTAATTCAATTCGTGAATTAGCACATTATTCAAAGATTCGGTATTCCTCATACATAAAATGCGAATCAAGGTTCATTGTTTATCTCAATACAAGTGAAAGAAATTGCCGGATCATATAAGATAAAATTGCTCAATTATTTTCCATACACTAATGCTTAAGATAAGGTACAAGTTTAATCTAGCAATAAGATACTAATCAAGCCCAATAAAAAGAAGATAGAAGATAATCCAAGAGATGACATGAGGTGTTGTCTGAGGCTTTATGTGCACATAGAATCTCAGGGCATGGTGCTACAAACGCAACTCCATATGAGCTTGTGTATGGACATGAAGCCATTTTACATAGATGTAAATATGTATTTTTGAGATTGGCGAAACAAAGTGATTTATCGATAGTGGATTTTCCTTGATGTTACATAATATTGATGACGTCATTGATGGATATTTGGTTACTTTGAAAGCCATAGAGAGAGACGAAACAATATGAGGGTAGTAAGAGCACAACATGAGAAGGTCAAGTTCAAGAGCATTCAAGTTGGTAATCTCATGTTGACATTGTCCTTAAAATATGATTTGGAGCATGATTTTTTTTCCAGGACAACCTTGCCAAAAGACAGGGCAACATGTGTTGAAACCATCTTTCGACGAGACATAGACCGGAGGCTCCGGATGCCCTCCGGGCTAGTACATAAGTATGCGCCTTTGAGCTAATAGTCTGCTCAGAGGCTCTGAGTGCCTCCCAGCTGTTCCAGAAATGTGCAACCAACAACTCAAAGTCCACCCTAAGGCTCTAGACACTCTTCGGAATAGAACAATGCCACGTAACAGCACGCCTAGAGCTTCAGACACCCTTTGGATCAAAGCAGAAGCATGCGACGCCCGCTAGAAGCCTACTCAGAGGAGGCATGGAGGCTCCAGACTAATTTTCCCAAATTAGGCCAGGTTTAAGGGTTTGCAATGAAATTTGAGTCCGTTTCTTGCACAAAAATTCCAGCCACATCTATTAACTACAAATAAAAGGAGGTGCTACTATTGGTTCATGTTCTTAGTCCGCTATGCACTTTGACACAAAACCACCCTGGTGTTTCTAGACATCAACCCACAATCTGATGAGGAACTTCCATATGTTGTTTTTGTCCGTTTCATCTGGCCTCCCCGTTTCGTATCGTCATGCCGTATCCATGATCAAAATGTGTGGGACGTGAAATTCTTAGCCTGTCCAACACACCCATAAATAGTGGGACACCACAGCTACGACTCGCAATCCAACGCCATGGCCACAATCATGGAGACATACAAGTGCTGGTCGCGGCATTCCTGAATGAGCCGACCCATTCAAATACGTGGGATCCATGGCTCCCAGACGTAAACTAAAATCATCTATCCCGTCAACCTCCTCGATCGATCGTCATTACCGATGCGGATTAACAATCTCCATCGCAATGTTCTCATGTTGGGAGTCGATCACGTTGGCGCTGTTGCCAGTAAACATGAGGTCGTGGGAGGTGGCGCTGCAGGATTAGCTACTGGCACGAGACAAGGTCGTGGCGTCCCAGTGCTCTAACGTGCGTTGTTTAGCAAAGCAAGCAAATTGTGAATCGTAGAAGCCAATGCGAATGACGTCCATAGCTACGACATTGCGGGGCTCTCGCTCACCTCACCGGCGCCCATCGCCTAACCGACGTCTGACCTCGCTGCCGAGTTCGTCGCCGATGCATAGGGCATGCAGACGTATGACATCACATCCTCTCACTCGGTCATCGGGACTGTTAGAACGCATCTTCAGGAGCAGCTACACCGGGATGCACACGATCTAGTGCACGTTTCAAAGCACACGATCTGGTGCATGTTCCAGGGCACACGATCTGGTAAAAGGAAAAGTGACAACAGTAATGGATGGCTAGGGGCGTGTGAGGATTTTTTTTCCTGTTGCAAGTCACCATGTTGAGTTCAAGTGCCGAAGCAGAGTACTGCGGTGTGGCTAAGTGTGTCCCCGAGTCTCGTTGGCTTCGGCAACTCCAGCATGAGTTGCGCCGAGCACCTACTCAGGGCACAATTGTTACTGCAACAACATTAGCGCCTCCTATCTTGCTTCAAATCCAGTTCAATATCAACGCACAAAGTATATTGAGATTGATCTACACTTCGTTCATGATCGCGTGGCACTCGGTGAAGCTCGCGTTCTTCATGTTCCTTGGAGCTCTCAATTTGGAGATTTGTTCACCAAAGTACAACTGTCGCGGTGTCTCCTCTCCTGTATTTCAAGAGTTTCGTTACGTCCTACTAAACGGCGTTCCGGTCAGCTGGGGGGGGGGGGGGGGGGGTGTTAACATGTAAACACATAGTTGCACAGAAGAATGCTCGGATGCACGTCGCCTCCTGAACTTCAGGATAACCCATGGCATGCGTGCCTTCTCTCTCGGCATTCTGTTTCCTCCACGGATGTATATGTATAACATGTTGTAACTCATTCTACCTACAAAAAAAATGTTGTAACTCATTCAACAGTGAGATCAATTCCATTGTTCAGCTGTGACAGCTCCCCACCGACCTTGCAGAAGAACTTGTCGTCTTGCAGCAGCCGTTGCGCATCCGATGGTTCAGTGCAAAATGAGAGGTGCAACAACGGCGTGGATTTCCGTCCCTAGAGATATGCTACAGATGCATATGGACGCATGTAGTACACTAGCTGTTAGGTCAAACATAGCGTCTCCATGCTGTGGCCAATGGAGGCCTTTTTATTCTCCGTTTCACACGATCAGTCCATAGCTAGCTCTACGTACGTACAGTTACTCCTGATTCTTTGGACAAATCTGCTGCCCATTTCACGCGTCAATCGGACGCTATCAGGTGGATTACTAGCTTGTCGTTTGCCTACAATCCATGGAGCACGCAAGTTGATAGACCATATATTCATGCAAGTAGTCGTGGTCTCGAAATCTGTGCTGTGCAGGAATTCTAACATATACTCCCTCCGGTCCTTTTTTCTCTGCATATTAAAATTCTCTAAAGTCAAACTTCATAAAGTTTGACCGTATTTATATGAAAAAATATCAACATCTGTCATGCTAAAGTTATACAATATGAAACTTTAAGTCATGACACATCTATTGATATTGATTTCAGATTGTGAATGTTGATACTTTTTTCTATAAAGTTGGTCAAACTTTACGAGGCTTGACTTCAGTCAGATCTTATATGCGAACTAAAAAGGACCGGAGGGAGTGTTACCGGTCAGAATTATTCTCTTTCCATATAGTTTTTTATGGTCGCTCAAGTGTTCACAGGGAGTATATATAATTATCTTTTCATGTCGGCAGGGTTGCCAAGCTAGCAGGATACATATATGCACGTCGATCTCCATCAGTTCGGCAGAGAAGCTCTAGATATCTAGCTGTACATGTGGTCGAGAGATGTACTAGGATATTAATAATGTGGATGCATCCAAAATTTCACATATCGGTACAAAAATTGAGTAAAATCGACTGCTACAAGAAGGGATCATACTATGACGCTAACTAGAGAGTTGACAATCTGAGATCCAAGAAAGGGAATGTGTGCCCGTATCCGATTGATATTTAAGTTACAGGAAAGACCGCAAATGGCCTTCCAAAAACTGATATATTTCATCAGGATCATCTGCTAGAAAACCGAGTTTATCAGCTCCAGTGGCTAATCTCGGTGGCTTGCGCTGCATCGCTTGTTTTGGCTCTAGTGGCTTGTATCGAACCATTTTCACTTGCCTTCTTTTTCGTTTGCTCTAATGGCCTTCTAGTGGCTTGTATCTGCAAACTCTAGAACTAGTACTAGCTTTAAACTTAAGGGCCTCATTCTTATGGCCGGCCAAGCGCCTACGCTCTAAAACAACGTCAGCTAGAAAATTATCCTTTTCACTCTTCGTCCATATTTACCTATCGGCTGTACTCATTTAATTCACGAGAATGTGATTTTTTTCATTGACACAAAATGTAACTTTGACTGCAAATTTATATTTCATTAAGTGTGTGACAACAAAAAAACAATATTCCGGAAGTACTTCTCCAGACAAATATATGCATACGATTTTCAAGTTTATCATCAAATAACTAAAAACAAAATGAGTTGTCAAAACTTTAAAAGTTCATAAAAAATGTCATTTTTTGTGTACGGAGGGAGTAGTCATGTATCCATTTTGTACCGAGGATTTTGCGCAGAGAGGACCACAATTATGGGACTGGGATCAGTGTAATTATAGTTATTTTCAGCAACTTTTAATTATAGAAGTACAAACAAGAAAACCTTATAAATTACTAGATGATACTCGCGTGTTGCTGTAGGAATTGGTTGCAATATATTATTTTGATGGGTTTTGTTGTCTCGAATTTGAATATGAGAATGGAAACTAAAAATACATATTATTTATATTATTTTATTAGTATATAGTTGCAAATATTAAAGAATGTAAGTATTTTTTTCCATGAATGTTGCGGGTACTAAAATTAGTGAGGTTGATGAAATGAGATTTTCATATTGTTTATAACTAACATTTCCCATACATGTTGAGAGAATTGAGGTGGTGATGTTGATGAGGTAGCATGTGTGCATGTTGAGATAAATAAAGTAGTAGGGATCAACTACTTACTTCAGATCTGTGCGTCGGATGGGTTCATAGTAGGTTAGGGTTGAGGGAGTCCGTTGCGGCGGCGTCGCGTCCGAATAAGTTTCTTCGGGCTCCGTTCAAGGTCAGGCGGGGCTCATGCCTTCGCCTAGGAGCCAGCAGGATAAGGGATCCCCGGATCTCGTCGAGGTCGCAGGCTATGGTGTCTAGAGGTCATCTGGCATTGGCATGGTTGGTCCTCAGATGGGTGGTGATTGTGTGGAGACAGAGATTCTTCTTCCTCGTCGTTGGTATGTTTTCCTGTTGCGTTTCTTCCTCCTTCTTTGTGCTGTTGCTGGAGGGATATCCTGCTTTTCCCGCGCAGTTGGCCAGACAGCGGCGCCGGAACCGGATCCTCGTTCTCTTCCATCTGGAAGGGGCACATACATCGGTACTCAAAGCCACATATGGCGAAGGCTGGTGCATGCGTGTTGGATGCATATGTGCGTCCTTATATTTTTGGCGCGATAGTGAAGAAAAGGAGGAGCATCGTGGCAGCGATTATATCGTCAGAGTTTGTGTTGCAGGGGTCTTCAGAGGTCCTGCGATCTTCGTGTTTTACTGGTTGTTTTAGGGTACTCTTTGTTATTCCGATTTTTTGTGCGTGTGTTAGGGCGTGCTTGTATGGATCAAGGACTTTGTATTTTTTTGTGGTTTGAATACAAGCATTCTTTCTCAGAAAAAAACCCCTACATAACTAGTGTATGGGATACGTGAGAGTGCAAGAAAACAGTTCATGTCCTTCAATAATTTCATGGAATTACATAAAATAATTATAGGTAGCACTCCTACTCTGGTAAAAATGTAAATTTCCCATTGATCAAATAGGTAAACGAGGTAGGCTATTTTGTAACACATGATCATGAAATTGAGGAAGGTACAGTGGAACAAAGAAGTCACTGGTAGATGCCGAAGAAAATTGCTCCTCCTTTTCGAAATATATGTTTTTCTAGAAATACCAAAGTCAGAGTTGAACAAGTTTAACTCAGACTATGCATGGGGAATATTATTGTTGGTTAGATGAAAATAATATCACCAGATTTGTTGTAGTTTCTTTATTATATTGCAATCTGTAAACTTTTACCAACATATTCGTAAAGTTGCATGTTGAAGACGACGTACCCATTCCTCAAAGACATGTATATCCAAATGATGTGAGTACATTAATTATTTGCCAAAAAAGGTTGGTTTGGTACTGGACCTGAATTTCTCAGGAATTTAAATGATAGAGAACATCCTTGGAATTTTTTTACAAGGATAATAATTCATTCATCTAAAAGGACCATGTAGGATATTGTTCTACATAATTTCATCATTTCACTTTTTTCAAACATTCTCGAGTCATACCCAGCCAAAGAGAGCCACAAATTATATGCTAATATAAACATCTGATGCTCAACATAAATAGGTATGCATATGTTTAACGCATACATTCTTATGGATCAACATAT
Source organism: Triticum urartu (assembly GCF_056163025.1). Classification (NCBI taxonomy): domain Eukaryota; kingdom Viridiplantae; phylum Streptophyta; class Magnoliopsida; order Poales; family Poaceae; genus Triticum; species Triticum urartu. The sequence continues at coordinate 670,328,467 of NC_141877.1, forward strand.
TTGATATCATATGATTCATATTTGTTGATAATTTCAGATATATGGGTACCCCAAGCTGTTAAGTGATTCTTCCTTCCTTGATTTAGCTAACAGTACGTTGTGAAATACCTTCGTAGCCACAATGAGAAACAAGATGTAGCCGCCAACACGTGGCAAGCTTAAAAACGTTACCGCGCTTTTGTAACTGGCAAAGGAAAGAAGAGGTGGCCACGATGAGAAACATGAAGTAGCAGCCAACGCATGTGAAGAGCTGTGGATCTGATCATGCTTCGTACAATATATACAAGCTGGCACATCACGGATCGAGTTAACATAACCTGAACACCCGCACAAAAATAAATAAAAAGACAACCTGAACAAAATTTTATTCCACGTACATATACCCGTTTACAAATACTTGAATCATGCACTTAGATACCATAACGGGGAATGACTAACTGAAGCATGCATGCACTTGCGAGGGAGCCCATGCATGCACGCGACTGACATATACTACCATATTGTAATTGCGAGAAAATATATAGGTGCATGCGGATACGAGAAAATATTGTAAGTACGAGTACGACGACGACGATGATGCGATGCAGGTAAAAAATGCATGGTTTGTGATGGATGGATCAGCTAGGGCAGGTGAAGTCGGCGGGGCAGGTCTTGCCGCACTGGTTGAGGAGGAGCACGAGGTCGACGGGCACATTGAGCTTGATGCCGAGGACGTTGGCCTTGATGGCAGTGCAGAGACACACGGCGGCGTCTAGGTCGGCGAGGCCGCTCAGAAGCGGGCAGCACTGCTCGTCCGTCGGCACGCCGAGGTTGAGCTTCAGCAGGTTCAGCACGTTGGCGCAAACCTTCAGCTTCAGAGTGTCGATTGAGCAGGTGCCGCCCCCGCCGCTGGGGGAAGGCGGAGACGGCACGGGAGCTGGCGGTGGAACGGCAATCGATGGGCTTGGGACAGGGACGGGCGGTGTGTTGCCGCACGACCCGCAGCCATGCACTGCCACGAGGAGGACCAGATTCATGGCGAGGAAGAGGGCGAGCTTGGAGGGCGCCATTGCTATGTGGATAACGCTAGTAGCTAGCTAGAGCGTACTGGGCTACTGGCTTGTGGCTGAGCGCTAGGTGGGCTTTGCTAGCTTGGGATGCTTTTCCTGGGTTGCTTGGGGTGGTATTTATAGCCATATAGGCCGGGGTGTAGCACGCAAGTGCAAGTGCAAGTGCATCGTCTTCATGTCATGATCAATCGAGTTTGACTCTTGCCGTAATTTGCAAACATTATTTGCCACCACTAGTGCTGCTGCTGCTACTACTAGTACAATTGTAGGATATTACGTGCGTGCCATCATTGGGATGCTTAACACCAGTGGCGGAGCTTTGTGGAGAGCAACCTGGGCCATCGCCCCCCAGCCCATGAGAAAGTTAGCAAATATCTTCTAGTATTCAGCCCATATGCCCAGTTAAAATCAGACTAAAAGCATGTTTCTTGCCCCTCCAGCCCATTTGCCCCTCCACAAATTCGGCCCAAGCTCCGCCACTGCTTAACACGTTAACTAATTTCGAAGTACTCCTATATGCATGCATGTATGTTTGATGGGTTCACAAAGTCGACAATAATCTAGACACGAGACATGATATTCTAGCCTGCACGGGATGTCCTGTATATGGATCCACCATCCACCATTGCTTTGAAATCCGTGTTATGTGTTTCCTGGTTTTGACAACTTGTCTTGTTTCAGCGTGGTATGTTAGGTTTTCCTCTCATTTTAATGTGTACACCATAATGTTTCATTGTGCAGTAAACTCAGATCCAAAATTAGTGTACCCTTATTTGTTGGTACACAACGAAACATGGTGACACACTTTGAAACAATAATAAAAATAAATTGTGAAACAAGATAAGTTTTGACAACATAAAAAATATTACAATCTCGAAGCAACACATGAACGATGGATAGAAAATCATTCTCCTAGAAGACACATATGACAATCGAAATATATCTGGCAGCGCTACCAGCTGGAATAACCTGATCTTGAGGTTCACTAGAGACAAATATATGAGATTATTATGTCGGTATTGATTCCTTGTGGCCATGCACAATTGCACATGCATGTTACTACCAGCGCAGGAGATGTCTACTATACGTTTCATATTGGTTATTATACTGGCTCGTTGGCATGTATGGACACGTACGCTACAGCTAGCAGTTTAATTATTAGTTGATCGGGCCCCAGTGGGCAGAGGTTGCGCTGACAAATAATTCTAATAATGACAAAGGAATTACACTATTATAGCTAGCTTACATTAGTCTCGTCATAGAGCTAGGCTGCCGTGTGAACAAGGGCATGCGAAGAAATTGATTACTGTCTATTTTTGTTGTATAAAATTTATTTATAGTTCAGTCTTTTTTTTACAATCCTTGGATCAACACCTACATTTACGTACATTCTTGCCACATTGCGCACTTTGAGTACTAAAACTTTATGTCACTCTTTAATTCAAATGAAGCATGTGCACATTGAGTTGGCAATAGTGTGTAATTTTAGGTAATGAAGATTTAAAATGCTTTAGGGCACTGAGATTTGGTAAATATGAAAATATATTCATTTCATATGCGGACAAATTGTATGCCGCTGTTGAGCTTCTAGCCCCGCAAAAAAAAAGAAGTCAATGAATATAGTATCTGTTGTTTGCAAAGACACACACTACTATTAATCTATAGAAAACAAAGTAACTACTACTCCCTCCGTTCCTAAATATATGACGTTTTGGTAGTTCAATCAGTCTAGCTTTATTTTTTTATGCACTGGATTTGTATCTAACAACTAATTGTGTATGGAAGGATGAGTGAGTCATCCTATTTGACATTTTTTTTTGCAAAGAATAGTGAGCATTTTCGCCTCAACAGGTCCTTAATTGGCCAGTCACAGGAACTAACCATCTACTATTGTTTTTTAATTCTAATAAACAATGTTCCTTATGTAATAGATTTGAGAAACAAATGTTAATGCGATTTTAAAAGATGCATAATCATATATTTTGGAATCATTGAAAATGATCATGTATCTCAATATAAAAATTCATATATTTGAAATAAGTGCTCATGTCATGTTTAAATCATTTTTTGATATATGATAACATGTTTTTCAAGAAGAGTTATACATGCACGTCTGAATAAATATTCATATGGTTTACAAGCAAAACATTAAAAAGGCGAGGAAAAAAAGAGAAACATAAAAAACTCACAAAGAAATAAGCAAAATATAGAAAAATAAAAGGTTAAATTGGAAAACATCACACAAAAGGGAAACCCCAAAAGGAGTTTGGTAAGGCAACCAAGAATAATAAAATAGGAATTTTCCATTATGCGGGGGTGATTCTTGAAGACTTTTATCCTGTTTGTTTCGATCACCCCTTGGGGCGCATTCTAATCTTCTTCTAGTGATAGACTAGATTTTTAATAATATTTTTTCTCTGTTTGCAGTTGTAGGAATTATATATAGTACCAAAATAACAAAGATCGCAGAGTAGGGATTACGATGACGAATTCTTGATGTGCATGCATCCAAGTATGAGTACCACCATAAGCTGCAATATTATTTTGTAGGTAACTAATAATCATGAAGGCCCAAAAAAATATCAGCCCACATCATCTAAAACCCTCCCGCCTGCTCATCTCAACCCAAACTCACTTTACTTGAAATAGGATTTCACCCCACTTTATGTATAACACAACCACCACGTCCAAACAAGTGGTTCAAGTACAAGAAAGTTAATAAGAGGTTTGCTGGGGCAACATCAGAAACATACCCAATTACCCAAATGCAAAAGAAAACGCGATTCATGACTCCACAAAGTCAAATGATCAAGGACTAGCTAGGGGGTTAATCAAGTTGGTGGCCTGCTCCCAGAAGATAATCAATTATGCCACCTAGCCAGTATCTCTCCCACTGCCTACAAAGCAGGTGCCACTGCTGCAAGAAAGCCTAAATTTTAAACACGGAGTAAGAAGTGTGTTGCAGAAAAACCCACTCCATAAACAACTTGTTACGTGTAGTTCATGGGGTTTAGGTCATCACTGTGAACACTGAGAAAAATAGGTGTCTCCTCCTACAGATATGGTTGGCCTGAGCCTCCATGACCTCATCCAAGTTCAGGGCCTCCCACTCAGGTCTCAGAGCCTCATAGACAAAGCTCCGCAAGAAGCGGGAATCGAGACGGGAAAAGAACATGTTTGTGTGAAACACATGACCACAAAGGCCAACGGCCGACCCATGCTAGTTCGCAACCTCCGTACTCGAGGGGAGGCTATCACGGAGAAGCTGCCAACCAAAGATTTTAATATTAAGATGCAAAGAAGCATTCACAAAGGTGTGGTATGACAACCCAACAGATCTCTGCGGGGGTAGGTGCTAAGTCACAACGTTCGGGGACTCCAAAAATGAAGGAGGAAAGACCGCCCTTAACTCGCCACATGCCAAGGTTTCCTTTGGGACAAATTTTCATCGAAAGATGTTCCAATCACATTGTGCGGCACCGAGCCAATCAAGATCTTCAGATCCGAGTAGATTGCTAAGAGGATTGGCAATTCAACGTGCAACAGGGTCCTACTGAACCATGAGTTGAGCCAGTAGAGGATACCTTCTCCATTGGATTTTAAATTGCACAAACCAGTTAGACCATATACCTTTTTTGCAAGCCAAAAGAAATTTTAATTCGTTAGAAATAGAATTATAATCTGCTAATACAAATTGAGAACATACCTGGGACATGGTGAACCAACAGGCGGTGCTACCTCCATAACGACCGAGATTAGCTAGACCGCCATCAAACCTATTTTGATTATGGGCTAACTTAATAGGAACAAACTCTCGTAATGCCAGGTGACATTTATCACATATCATACTTACATAAGTTGAACGACCAATCGACTGATTTTTCAAAGCAATAATTGTAGTAGCATTATCACATTGTACCCGTCCGGGAGCCTTTGTTCTTTGGAGATAAAGAGTTAAGCCCTCCATGATAACATTGATTTCTGCCTCCAACACATCTTCGCTATTAAGTAGGAACCAACACAACAAAAATCACCGTCCCCTCTAAGTCCCTTAGGACCATACCAGAACCAACGTGTCCTGACTCCTTCACAAAGAAATCATTGGTCGGGCGTTGCTTGAGGGACTGGAGACTAGGCCGATGTTGAACTTCATAATCTCTCCTACACTTTGATTTTCAATCCCATACAAGGTGCCATGTACCAAGTCACGTCATAGATTCCATATACGCCAGATTAACATGATAATCATTAATCTAACTTCCTTCGAGACATCAACTAATAAGTGAAGGAGCCATTCATGGTAAGTTATGGCAATATTCTCTTATCATGGGATTCGCCAAACAAGCCGCATGGCATCCCAAAGGCATGCAACATGCAAGCAAAGAGTTAAGGCGTGATAAGTATCCTTCCTCTCAATACCACATAGCTGGTAAGTCGGCGACGTCAGCAGGTGTCGCGGAGTCTTGCATTGGTTTGTGGCCAAAGCACCCACTTCCACTTTCTAGGCTAGAGTTCTTCTCACTTTATTAGAAAACTTGGTCTGCCAAATAATTTTCCTGATCGGCCGTTCCCCATTAGTAATGTACTAGAAGACTTCGATGCAAATGTCTCCACATGTTCCTGGGTAGCTAAATGGTATGTGCGCTTCACAAAGAACCGACCAAACTGTTGTCTGGAAACCAAGCTATGTAGTCATTGTTCAATTTTCAAGACATACACATTTTTATAATACACTAGATTTCAACTTAATGAAAGTGTTGGTTGATACATCTCCATCGTATCTACTTCTCCAAACACTTTTGCCCTTGTTTTGGACTCTAACTTGCATGATTTGAATGGAACTAACCCGGACTGACGCCGTTTTCAGCAGAATTGCCGTGGTGTTATTTTTGTGCAGAAATAAAAGTTCTCGGAATGGCCTGAAAATCAACGGAGAATATTTTTGGAATATATAAAAATACTGGTGAAAGAGTCAAGGCCAGGGGGGCACACCCTACCCACGAGGGTGGGGGTGCGCCCCCTCCCTCGTGGGCCCCCGGACGCTCCACCGACCTCAACTCCAACTCCATATATTCACGTTCGGGGAGAAAAAAAATAAGAGAGAAGGATTCATCGCGTTTTACGTTACGGAGCCGCCGCCAAGCCCGAATCTCTCTCGGGAGGGCTGATCTGGAGTCCATTCGGGGCTCCGGAGAGGGGAATCCGTCGCCATCGTCATCATCAACCTTCCTCCATCACTAATTTCATGATGCTGGCCGCCGTGCGTGAGTAATTCCATCGTAGGCTTGTTGGACGGTGATGGGTTGGATGAGATTTATCATGTAATCGAGTTAGTTTTGTTAGGGTTTGATCCCTAGTATCCATTATGTTCTGAGATTGATGTTGCTATGACTTTGCTATGCTTAATGCTTGTCACTAGGGCCCGAATGCCATGATTTCAGATCTGAACCTATTATGTTTTCATGAATATATGTAAGTTCTTCATCCTATCTTGCAAGTCTATACTCATCTATTATGTGTTATGATCCGTTAACCCCGAAGTGACAATAATCGGGATACTTACCGGTGATGACCGTAGTTTGAGGAGTTCATGTATTCACTATGTGTTAATGCTTTGGTCCGGTACTCTATTAAAAGGAGGCTTTAATATCCCTTAGTTTTCAATAGGATCCCGCTGCCACGGGAGGGTAGGACAAAAGATGTCATGCAAGTTCTTTTCCATAAGCACGTATAACTATATTCAGAATACATGCCTACATTACATTGATGAACTGGAGCTAATTCTGTGTCACCCTATGTTATAACTATTGCATGAGGAATCGCATCCAACATAATTATTCATCACCGATCCATTGCCTACGAGCTTTTCACATATTGATCTTTGCTTAGTTACTTTTCCGTTGCCACTGTTACGCTTGCTATAAAACTGCTACTGTTACTTTTGCTACCGTTACCGCTACTATCATATTACTTTGCTACTAAATACTTTGCTGCATATATTAAGTTTCCAGGTGTGGTTGAACTGACAACTCAGCTGCTAATACTTGAAAATATTCTTTGGCTCCCCTTGTGTCGAATCCATAAATTTGGGTTGAATGCTCTACCCTCGAAAACTGTTGTGATCGCCTATACTTGTGGGTTATCAAGACTATTTTCTGGCGCCGTTGCCGGGGAGCATAGCTCTATTCTTTTAGTCACATGGGATTTCTATCTGCTGATCACTATGAAGAACTTAAAAGATAAAAGAACCAAGATTTTTCCCTCAACTACGAGGGGATGTAAGGAACTGCCATCTAGCTCTGCACTTGATTCACCTTCTGTTTTGAGTAAACTTGCGACACCTAGTCCTGCTATTCATTCTGATATGTCGCATGTTATTGATGATGCCACTTCTGCTTTGTATGATACTTATGATGAAACTACTTCTATGCTTGATAATACTATGCCACTAGGTGAATTTCTTGATGAACAACTTGCTAGGGCTAGAGAGAATGAAATTATTGAAACTGATAATATTGATGAAAGTGATGATGAAGATTCTCCCCCTAGATATGAATTGCTTGTTGTGCCTGAGGGTTATGTTATGGATGAAGAAACTGCTAGAGACTTTTTATCTTGCAATGATAGATCTGATCTTAAGAAATTACTACCTAAGCTTAAAGAAAAATCTTTGAATGCTAGAATGAAATATGACCCTGCTTTTGCTACTTCACCTATCTTTATTTCCGATAAGGATTATGATTTCTCTGTCGATCCTGGGTTAATTATTTTGGTTGAATCTGATCCTTTTTATGGCTATGAATCTGAAACTGTTGTGGCACATCTTACTAAATTAAATGATATAGCCACCCTGTTCTCTAATGATGAGAAAACTCGCTATTACTTTATTCTTAAGTTGTTTCCGTTCTCATTAAAGGGTGATGCTAAAACATGGTTTAATTCTCTTGATCTTGGTTGTGTGCGTAGTCCCCAGGATATGATTTGTTATTTCTCTGCTAAATATTTTCCCGATCATAAGAAACAAGCTGCCTTAAGGGAAATATATAATTTTGTGTAAATTGAAGAAGAGAGTCTCCCACAAGCTTGGGGGAGGCTTCTACGATTACTTAATGCTTTGCCTGATCATCCTCTCAAGAAAAATGAAATATTTTATATATTTTATAATGGACTAACTGATGCTTCCAGAGACCACCTGGATAGTTGTGTTGGTTGTGTTTTCAGGGAAAGAACTGTTGATCAAGCTGAATTGCTATTGAATAATATGTTGAGTAATGAAAATGATTGGACACTTCCTAAACCAACTCCTAAGCCAACTCCAAAGAAAGGGGTATTCTATTTCTCAGTCCTGAAGATATGCAAGAGGCAAAGAAATCTATGAAAGAAAAAGGTATTAAAGCTGAAGATGTTAAGAATTTACCACCTATTGAAGAAATACATGGTCTTGATAACCCGACACAGGTAGTAAAGGTAAATTATCTCTATAGATTTGATGAGGGTGATATTCCTCATTATAAGTCTGCTAGCCAATGCTTAGATGAGTTTGATAATTTTATTGTTAAACAAGAAATTTCAATGCTTATGTTGGTAGACAATTGAAACGTAATGCTTATACGATTGAACACTTGAGTGATTATATGTCTAGAGTTAAATGTGAACTTAAACTTATTAGTAAACATGCTTCTATGGTTACCACTCAAGTAGAACAAGCACTTAAGGCTCAGAATGATTTGCTCAATGAACTAAATAATAAGAAAAATGATAATGCTATTAGATTTATGACTAGAGGGGGTAAAATGACTCAGGAACCTTTGTATCCTGAGGGCCACCCTAAGAGAATTGAGCAAGATTCTCAGAGAACTAATATTGATGCACCTAATTCTTCTAAGAAGAAGAAAAAGAAAAATGATAGGACTTTGCATGCTTCTAGTGAACCTGTTGCTGACACACCTGAGAATCTCAATGATATTTCTATTTCTGATGCTGAAACATAATCTGGTAATGAACATGAATCTAGTGATAATGTTAATGATGATGTTCATGTTGATGCTCAACCTAGCAATGATAATGATGTAGAGATTGAACCTGCTGTTGATCTTGATAACCCATAATCAAAGAATCAACGTTATGATAAGAGATACTTTGTTGCTAGGAAGCACGATAAAGAAAGAGAACCATGGGTTCAGAAACCCATGCATTTTTCTCCTAAACCATCCAAGAAAAAGGATGATGAGGATTTTGAGCGCTTTGCTGAAATGATTAGACCTATCTGTTTGTGTATGCGTTTGACTGATATGCTTAAAATGAATTCTTATGCTAGGTACATGAAAGATATTGTTACTAATAAAAGAAAGATACTAAAAGCTGAAATTTCCACCATGCTTGCTAATTACACTTTTAAGGGTGGAATACCAAAGAAACTAGGAGATCCCTGAGTACCAACTATACCATGCTCCATTAAAAGAAACTATGTTAAAACTGCTTTATGTGATCTTGGAGCCGGTGTTAGTGTTATGCCTCTCTCTTTACATCGTAGACTTGATTTTAATAAGTTGTCACCTACTGAAATATCTTTGCAAATGGCTGATAAATCGATTGCTATACCAGTCGGTATTTGTGAGGATGTGCCTGTTGTGGTTGCAAATGTTACTATTCTAACGGACTTTGTTATTCTTGATATTCCCGAGGATGATAGTATGTCCATTATTCTTGGAAGACCCTTCTTGAATACTGCAGGGGCTGTTATTGATTGCAACAAAGGCAATGTCACTTTTCATGTTAATGGTAATGAGCATACGGTACACTTTCCGAGGAAACAACCTCAAGTCCATATTATCAATTCTATTGTAAAAATCTCAACCATTACTATTGGAGGTTTTGAATTTTCTCTTCCTACTGTCAAGAAGAAATATGATATTCTTATTGTTGGGGATGTGCATATCCCAGTTGAGGTAACCTAGTGTTATTCGAAATTTCTCCGGTTTCATGCGATTCGGAATGAGTTTGTTAACAAGACTTGATCAACCTTGTTAGTGGATTACTTTTGATGAGCATGAGATGGATGAAGTTAGAAAGCACAACCTTCTGTACCGTCCTTTTACTTTCTGTTATTTATATTAAATGAAGCAAAAATAGTATTTTTTCTGTCTGTTTTCTGAATTATGCTTGCAATAAAAATTACCCCAAAAATAAAAGTTCTCCAAATGCCCTGAAAATTTAACATGATTGTTTCCAGAATATTTGAGAATTATTGGCACTCAGAACACACCAGGGGGACCCACCATGTTCCCACGAGGGTGGAGGGCGCGCCTCCCTGCCCCGTGGACCCCACGTGGGTCCCCTCCACTTACTCTTGCACCCACACACTTCGTCTTCCTCCAGAAAAATCATCCACCAGCTAAAAACCGTGTTCTAGCTCATCTTGTTGCCATTTTCGATCTCCTTGCTAAAAGCTCCATTCACAAAATTGCTTTGGGGTTTGTTCTTCGGTATATGACTCCTCCAATGGTCCAATTAATTTTTGTTCTAGTGCTTTATTTATTGTAATTTTTTGCTGCTTAGGTTACCCTGTTCTTGAGCTTGGATGTCAAATTTATGTGGTCAAAAGTAGTTTTAATGCATGATATGGCCTCTAGGCACTTGTAGGAGTAGTTGCTATCAATCTTGTTGAGTTTGGTTCACTTTTATTTTGAGTTACTAAAAATTTCAGAAATTTTTCCGAGGAAGAAATATGTTTAGGAAAATGTACCAAGGTGGTTCCTCAAAGAAGCAAGGACCCGGGCCAGCGATACGTGAGCCGGACTATGAACTACCAAGAGAAGCTCAAGTGCGGCCTTATGAATGGCCGTCAGAAGATTTTATGGTCCAAGCAGGAATTAAGGAGGAATTTGACGTGTATGTGCGTAATGGTGAACTTGAGGGCTTCGTGTCAGATAAGTGCCCCCAATATTATCACCTAACGGATTCCTTTGTGAGTAGATTTAAATTTACATCATCACGCAATTCTCACATTGTCCTGTTTGATCTCTATGATAAATCTTATACCATGGACTTAGAAGATTTTAATACTGCTTGTAAACTCCCACAGTGGGGTAATGTTAGTGAACCTCGCAAATCTGAACATAAAGACTTTCTTGTTAGTATTACTGTGGGGAATCTAGGGAGATTACACATGCTACCATAGGGAGCATTCATTTTCCTGCCATACATTATTTTGCTCTCTTTATAGGTAGATGCATCAATGGTACGGATGAGGCATGTCACATGCGTGTCCCTGATCTTAGTGTTCTCAAGAGTGCTATATTAGGAGATAAACAATACAACTTGGGGGCCATTGTTGCACATAAGTTGCATAATAACAGTATTATTGGAGACTTATTCGGTGGAATATATATAACCCGTTTATCTCATTTTCATGAGATACCCATACATGAGAATGATATTGAATTGCCTCCTGCTTATCTAGATTATAATGCTATGGTTCGTCATCAGTTTGTTGAGAGGAACGATCAGTTCCTCCAGTACCGACTAATCTTTGACAGACGATGCACCGTCCATGTTGCTCTCCCTGCTCCTACTTTCTTTGACTTTTAGACAAAAGGGAGATATGTTATAACCAGGGAGGAGGCTAACGAGTACGAGAGGAGGACGGAGGCAGCCCGCCTCCAAGCTGCATCTCGTGAGGCAATAGCTGCTGCATCCCAGTATGACCCCAGTTACAACTTTGAATTTCCACCAGGCCATCCATGGGCATAGACCAACTTAGGTCAAAAGCCTAAGCTTGGGGGAGTATGTATCTCGTACCGACATTACATTCATGTTCACACACTCATGCCAGTTGTCGGTGCTCATAGTTTTTCATTGTATCATCCATGCTAGTTAATTTCTTTTTGTGGCATTCTTCTTGTGTGTTTGAAAACCACTAGTAGAAAAAGGGCCATTTGTCCCAGTTCTAGAGGGCCTTTAGTCCCGGTTCTGGAACCGGGACTAAAGGGTCATTACTAAAGCCTCCACCTTTAATCCCGGTTCTTACACGAACCGGGACTAAAGGCCGTCCACGTGGCCGCTGTCTGGAGATCCACCTTTAGTCCCGGTTGGTAACACCAACCGGGACTAAAGGTATTTTTCCATAATTTTTTCTGAATTTTTTTTAAAAAATAATATTTTTTTTCGCTTTTCAAATTTAATCTCTAATCACCCCTCATCACTGCTCTATTTAACCTCTAATCTCTAATCACCCATCATCATTCCAAATCATCTAACTTCTCGGCCTGTTACCCATCCTCTCACTACTCCAGCCTGAGCACGCTTAACTTCCGGGTTCTATTCCCCCTCGTTTTCAAGTCTGCACTTGTTGTTTTCCTGACAATAGAAAGATGTCAATCCTATTAATCCTCAGTAGTTTAGCTTGAGTATGAAGTCACACGTTTCATTGTTTGAGTTTGAAACTATTATTCTAAAAAACAATAATTATTTAGTAACACTAATATTTCTTAAATAAGTAGTTTGACCATAGTTTGACCAGATTTGACAAAATTCAAAAAATTGAAATAATTATTTAGTAACACTAATATTTTTGAATAATTATGTAGTAACACTAATATTTCTTGAATAAGTAGTTTGACCATAGTTTGACCACAGTTTGACCAGATTTGACCAAAATTCAAAAAAAATGTAATAATTATTTAGTAACACTAATATTCTTGAATAATTATTTAGTAATAGTAATACTTCTTGAATAAGTAGTTTGACGAAAGTTTGACTTGATTTAACCAAAATTCAAAAAAAACTAAAATTTGAGCATAACTTTTTTTCCTTTTAAAATTTGAGGATTCTAAAAATTTACAAACAGGTCGTAGGCCTTCAAAATCGGATGCGGATTTTCGTGCTGAACATCTTGATATATTATACTTTTTTTGACATCGTATGCAAAAGTTATAGCCGCTTTACTTTTTCATGACACTTTTTTGCAAAACATGTCCAAATTGAAGTTTTTTAATTTTCCTAACTAGTAGATGTAGTAATATAACTACATCTCGAAGAATTTTATCTTTTGAAGTTTTTATCATTATCCTTTTGTTTTTACAAAATTGAAAAGGCGATCCACAAGGGGGGAGGTAGAGTTTGAAAATGGGACCTTAGTCCCGGTTTGAGACACGAACCGGGACTAAAGGGCATTGCCACCTTTAGTCCCGGTTCGTCTCTCAAGCCGGGACTAAAGGTCTAATCTTTAGTCCCGGTTTGAGATCCGAACCGGGACTAAAGGGCATCACACCCTTTAGTCCTGGTTCGTGTCTTAAACCGGGACTAAAGGGCTCATTTGAACCGGGACTAATGCCTTTAGCCGCACGAACCGGGTCCAATGCACACATTAGTCCCGGTTCGTGGCTGAACCGGGACTAATGGGCTTATCTGGCCCGAATGAAAGCCCTGTTTTCTACTAGTGAACCCTTAAGAAAAAACAAAAAATTAGTTGTAGTTTTTAGCTAGTTTACTTTCTATGCCTGTAGTAGTAGTAATTAAAAAGAAAACCCAAAAAGATTTCTCGTTCTTCTTTTGCTTGTTGGGAGCTTTCCCGTGTAAATAGTTTTGTTTCTTTTCTTTGGGGGTCGAGAGGAGAAGACCATGATGAAAATGTTGAAGTAGCTCTCATATGCATTATTGATGATCTAACAAAGAGCCCATATTGCCTTGTCTTCTCCCTTGAGTTGAATGCTTGCAGATTCCAGCTTAGTCCAATGCACGTGCACTATTATTATTATCCACGCTATTCGGTTGTGCAAGTGAAAGGCAATGATGATGATATATGATGAACTGATTGAGATGAGAGAAGCTGGTATGAACTCGACCTCCCTTGTTTTTGTAAATATGATTAGTTCATCGTTCCTGATTCAGCCTATTATGAATGAAACATGTTTGCAATGACCATTAGAGATTATAGTTTCCCATGCCATGCTTAATTTGCTAGGAGTTTATAATGGTTTACCTCACATGCCAACATGCTATTAAAATGGTTGTGATGTGGTATGATAGGGTGGTATCCTCATTTGAACGATTCGAGTGGCTCGACTTGGCACATGTTCATGCATGTAGTTGAAACAAAAGCAACATAGCCTCCATGATATTTATGTTCATGGTGAATTATATCCTACTCATGCTTGCATTCAGTGTTGATTAATTTTAATGCATGTTCATGACTGTTGTCGCTCTCTAGCTGGTCGCTTCCCAGTCTCTTTCTAGCCTTCACTTGTAGAGAATACTTCTTGTGCATCCAACACCATAAACCCCAAAAGTTATTCCATATGAGTCCACAATATCTTCCTATATGCGGTATCTACCTGTCGTTCCAAGTAAATTTGTATGTGCCAAACTCTAACCCTTCAAATAAAAATTCTGCTTTGTATGCTCGAATAGCTCATGTATCAACTAGGGTTGTCTGTATCTTCCATGCTAGGAGGGTTATTCTCAAGAGGGGTGGACTCCGCTCCTCACTCACGAGAAAATGGCTGGTGTGCTCAAACCAAATCAAAATAATTGCAAACAAAACTCCCCCAGGATCGTTGTTAGTTGGAGGCACCCGTTGTTTCGAGCAAGCCATGGATTGATGCTTGTTGGTGGTGGGGGAGTATAAACTTTACCATTCTGCTTGGGAACCGCCTATAATGTGTGCAACATCGAAGATATCAAGATATCTCGGTTCTTATGTTGACAATGGAAGTATACCACTCAAAATATTATTCATCTCTATTTCAAAACCGAGCTCTGGCACCTCTACAAATCCCTGCTTCCCTCTGCGAAGGGCCTATCTATTTAATTTTATGTTGAGTCATCATCCTCTTATTAAAAAGCACCAGTTGGAGAGCACTGCTGTCATTTGCATGTATTATTATTAGTTTACATTGAGTATGATTGTGACTGGATCTCTTTTACCATGAATTACAATGTTTAGTCAGTCCTGGGTCTTCAAAGGTGCTCTCCATTTATGTTTTGCGGTCTCAGAAATGGCTAGCGAGATACCATCTTGTTATATCATATTATGATTGTTTTGAGAAAGTGTTGTCATCCAAGATTTATTATTATTGCTCGCTAGTTGATTATGCCATTGATATGAGTAAACATGACACCTAAATGTTATTGTGAATATGGTTAGTTCATAATCTTTGTTTAAACCTTGAATGCTGGCTTTACATATTTACAACAACAAGAGCAAACAGAGTTTGTAAAAGTTTTTCTTTATCACTTTCAGTTTATCAACTGAATTGCTTGAGGACAAGCAAATGTTTAAGCTTGGGGGAGTTGATATGTCTCCGTCGTATCTACTTTTTCAAACACTTTTGCCCTTGTTTTGGACTCTAACTTGCATGATTTGAATGGAACTAACCCAGACTGACGCTGTTTTTAGCAGAATTGCCATGGTGTTATTTTTGTGTAGAAATAAAAGTTCTCGGAATGACCTCAAAATGAACGGAGAATATTTTTGGAATATATAAAAAATACTGGTGGAAGAATCAAGGCCAGGGGCCCATACCCTATCCACGAGGGTGGGGGGCGCGCCCCCTGCCTCGTGGGCCCCCTGATGCTCCACCGACCTCAACTCCAACTCCATATATTCACGTTCGGGGAGAAAAAAATAAGAGAGAAGGATTTATCGCGTTTTACGATACAGAGCCGCCACCAAGCCCTAATCTCTCTCGGGAGGGCTGATCTGGAGTCCGTTCGGGGCTCCGGAGAGGGGAATCTGTCGCCATCATCATCATCAACCTTCCTCCATCACCAATTTCATGATGCTCACCGCCGTGCGTGAGTAATTCCATCATAGGCTTGCTGGACGGTGATGGGTTAGATGAGATTTATCATGTAATCGAGTTAGTTTTGTTAGGGTTTGATCCCTAGTATCCATTATGTTCTGAGATTGATGTTGCTATGACTTTGCTATGCTTAATGCTTGTCACTAGGGCCCGAGTTCCATGATTTCAGATCTGAACCTATTATGTTTTCATGAATATATGTGAGTTCTTAATCCTATCTTGCAAGTCTATAGTCACCTATTATGTGTTATGATCCGTTAACCCCGAAGTGACAATAATCGGGATACTTACCGGTGATGACCGTAGTTTGAGGAGTTCATGTATTCACTATGTGGTAATGCTTTGGTCCGGTACTCTATTAAAAGGAGGCCTTAATATCCCTTAGTTTCCAATAGGACCCCGCTGCCATTGGAGGGTAGGACAAAAGATGTCATGCAAGTTCTTTTCCATCAGCACGTATGACTATATTCGGAATACATGCCTACATTACATTGATGAACTGGAGCTAGTTCTGTGTCATCCTATGTTATAACTATTGCATGAGGAATCGCATCCGACATAATTATCCATCACTGATCCATTGCCTACAAGCTTTTCACATATTGATCTTTGCTTAGTTACTTTTCCGTTACTACTGTTACTTTTGCTATCGTTACCGCTACTATCATATTACTTTGCTATTAAACACTTTACTGCAGATATTAAGTTTCCAGGTGTGGTTGAATTGACAACTCAACTGCTAATACTTGAGAATATTCTTTGGCTCCCCTTGTGTCGAATCAATAAATTTGGATTGAATACTCTACCCTCGAAAACTGTTGCGATCCCCTATACTTGTGGGTTATCATTGGTTGAGAAGATCCATCTTCCACACCCCCGGAGTGATCTAAAAACTATGACATCCAAATAAGAAGGCCGCATCCTTTAGCAGTAACTAGCTGGAGAGATGGCCCACATGGGATCCATGGGTCTCTCCAAACTCCAATAGAAGTGCTACTGCCGACTCTCCATATCATGCAATCTTTTCTTCACAAACTTGAGGCCATGTTCGATTCTTTGCCATACACATCTGACGTATATCCCGTAAAAACTATATCAACCAAGTTCCCATTGAGGTAGTACTTGCCCTTCAATAGTCATGCCACAAGACTATCCATATTCTGGTTTAATCTTCAAGCTTGGTTGGCTAGAAGAGCCTCGTTAAAATCTCTCATGTCTCTAAAGCTCATGCATCCCATAGTTTTTGGAAGGATCTTCCTGTCCCAAGCAACCTAGGCCACCTTTCTTTTTCCCTTCTCCAGTCTCTACCATTATTGCTCACTAGAAGTGATATATCATCACATACAGAAGTAGAGGCCCTTTTTTAGTAGTGCAATCTGCACGCTTGTCCAATTAGCTCCACAAAATCCGACGGAACCCCATGAGAAGCATCGTTGCACTTACTTTCTTCATCTGGGTCCATAAGTATCCTCCTATTTGGGTCAAAGTTTTACCGTATAAATTTGACTAATAAAATATAAGTTACATGCCATAAAATCATAACATTATATTCGTATTCGAGAGAAGCTTCCAATGGTGGAAATTTGCAAGGGCACACGGGTGTGGGGCACACACCTGCTTAGCCGTCTCCAGCCACATGATTGCTTCGTGACTCGCAAAGTCGTTAGATTCCGCACAAGACGCATCAAGTTCTCAGCTTTAGTTTATGAAACTTTATGATTTTGTCATTCGTTCGTATCAAGTTTCAGAAGTCAAAACTTGGTGAAAATTTTAAAATGTGTCAAACCGTATTAAAAGGGGTCTTATTTGCAGGCCCTTGTCACAGGGAACACAAATATGCAACGAAACTTAGTTTGAACTTTTGATTCAAAAGATATAAAAGATTCAAAACTGAAAACCAAAAAAAGGGACAGTCTCCCCACACCTGCATGCCACAAATCCTCTTCCCTTCCAATGGAATTATTTTTGCTACACAAAGTTCATATTATGTTAGCTAAATTTATGGTCAAAATTTAACCCAAAATACAAAGAACAATAAATTCGGACAGAGGAAGTACCTGTGATACCGAGTGTGCTCGCCCACCGATCAACGTCGACATGTTCACCATCGGTGCTGTCACCCACGGCCCAATCGCCAGCCTCCCTCTCAGCGATCACATGTTCCTACGGAGTTAGGCCATGATCGGAAACACCATAGCCCCGTCGTCATGCGGCTCCATGGCAGTGATGATGTTGAGATCCTGCAGGGTCTTCGGTCGGTGCGCCGCCGGTAGATGCAGGAGGGAACATGTTTTTGGCACCGCAAAACGTACTTAAATTTATGTTTATGTATTGGTGTGTTTGTAAGGACCTATGTTAATTAATATATGGCCTTAGGCCCTCTGGCAAAAAGAAGGTATCGAATATAGTTTAGTCAAAGTAGTTCAAGACATAGAAGATGTCATAAACAAATGGGAAATGATTGGCATCACCCGACCGATTACGATGTGTGCGTCCGCCCTCTTCACGGCCGTTGGATCTGATCTTAATCACATGGCTCGGGAGCAGCCTATTACATAGACTAGATTTTGCAACTGAGCCGTTGTTGCAATCTCTCCACCGAAACAACTAGTGTGTTGAAGGATCTGGATCTGGATCCCTCGAGAGCAGTCGCGTCCCATGCTTTTCCCGAGCTCTCCATCAAGCCGCTGCCTCCACGTGCTGCCCCAACCACGTCCTCAGGAAATGATTGTTGCAATAGTTCTGCAACATGAACTCTGCTACAAACGTCCCAAACGTAACATCATCCTGGTTGCAAAACAGGCTGGTGAATCCGATGACCATCCTGCGTTGAATTCAATGGCTAGTCAGGCAGCGGATCTTTCAAAAGAATCCATTGGCCCACGCGTAGCGTTTCGCTAAACAAATCATGTAGAAGTGAATAGGGACGTATCTAGGTGTCACGTATGTCGGCAGCCGAGATTGGTGACCCTTGAGATCCGATGGTTCAGAGAAAGTGAGCAGTGCAATAACTGTATAATGAGACGTGTTAGACGGACGTGGATCTACATATGCATGAATAGATGCAGTACGTATGCTAGCTGTTAGGTCAAACATGAATGATGTGACCAACGGATCGACCTTGTATTCTTCCTTTCACACGATCGATCGAGAGCAGGTAAACATCTACGTACGTACGTCCAGTTACTGATTATATGGATGAATCTTCTGCCCATTTCACGCGCTGATCGATCGTTGTCAAATGGATCGCTACCTTATCGTTTAGTCTCGAACTCTGTGCGGTGCTGGTACTCTCACATATATTACTGGTTAATTAGGTTTATTATATTTCCTTGTAGTTTTGTATGGTCGATCAAGGGTTTACATAGGCATGGACATATCTTTCCATGTCGGCAGGGTTGCATAGCTAGCAAGACACACATACGCACGTCGATCTCCATCAGTTCAGCAGAGAAGCTCTGCATATCTAGCTGTACATGTGGTCGAGCGATGTACTAGGATATACTAATGTGGATGCATCCAAAACTTGCGCTCTCTAGCTGCTTGAATTTCCCATATATGTACAAACATTGAGTCAATTTGACTACTACAAGAAGGGATCATTTCAAGGCTATGACACAAACTAGAGAGTTGACAACTTGAGATTCAAGAAAGGGAGAGCGTATCCGATCAGTATTCCAGTGACAGGATGGAGTGCAAATGACCTTACAAGAGCTGATATTTTCAGCATCAACAGCTAGAAAATGGGCCATTTCTCGTGGATCGCTTTCAGCCTCAGTCCATATTTACTTATCGTGGTGTTTTTCTTAGTTCACCATAATGTGATGTTTTATACATTGACACAAAGTGTAACTTTGACAACAAGCTGGTATTTCAATAGAGGTATAACAACAACAAAATAAATTACACTTCTCAATACAAATCTAGGCATATGATTTTCTATTTTCAAATCAAATAATATAAAATAGATATCTTTTAGAGGAATACAATAGAATTGGTGCTCGAAAATTTCAACTTTCCTTTGAGAAAAGTCCAAAATGTTATTTGTTTTTATGGATGGAGGGAGTATATATTTTGAGTCCTTTACAGTCTTGAATTATTTTGGGACTTTTTTTCGTGATCCATTGGCCCAAATTAGACAACACTACAGAAAAATTGTGGTAGTATATTTGGACATCAACAGCATTTTAGGCAATTCACTGTTATAAACCAGATAGATTACGGATTTCATATTATCAACAAACGGTATTCGTGATTCACTTCAGTAACCATGCCTTTTCCGGGTCGAATTCGTGTTGATCTTTGGATCAGAAGCGCTGGTAGAAATTCTTAATTGAAGGCAGCTGCTAATTGCAAATGTCCTGAACCCGCTCCTCATGTGCCGAGACAATCATAGGTCAAGCTAGCCAAATCATACCAGATAGTTTCTACCAGTACTTCTGAAACAAGTCTATATTATATATAGTACTACAAATCAAGTACCATACCAACTAGTACTGGTTCTCACGTTAGAATGTTATAAGTGATAAACTCGTTTCTAACAGACGAGGACATGCGGCTGGTGGTTGGCTAGGGCGGGCAGATGGATGGCTGAGGTGGGCAGGAGGCGGAGGCATGCATGCAACACCGGTAAGGCGGAGGAGATGCTCCGGTGAGCGGCGGGCAGGGGGGCGGTGGAGAGTTAACTGCATCAGCGACTGCAATTATTCAAATAATCATAGATTAATTAGGATCAGTACCATGTTAAACAACAAATGTACGCATATTAGGTTAACCGGAAATTACCAAATTAACCTTGAGCCTAACTACAAGTCGAACCATATTAACCATGTGATCAAGTCAATACTACTACACAATATAGTCACGGTTTAGAAGACATAGTTAAATTTGCATGTGTTTTCACAATAGACAAGGTTTACGGCGCATTGCATTTATTTCTAATAGCTAATTAGTACTCCGATATACTATTTCTATATGCATGCGTAGTGTGAATGCTATTTTTTAGCCCATCTCATAACCAATAGATAATCACCTAAGTCTCAGAGAATTTCCAAGCGCGCCTTCTAAACCGTGACGGAGGTAGTACCATAAAAACTTCCTATTTTTTGTCATGCATCCCTTCTGTACCGAGGATTTTATGCAAGACAGGACCACAATTAAGGGATTGGACTCAGTATAATTTGTAGTTATTTTCCTGTAACCCTTTCCTGTTTCTTAATATCGTCTAATGGTTGTAATTTTTATTACCTCTATTGTTCTTTGTACTTCCATCATTGAAGATGAATAGGTTGAAAGTTTCTGCAAAAAAAAAAAACTCGCAATAGCAAAGAAGAGAGGCCATGATCAGATACCAGATGTGAATCTCATCACCATTCATGCAATAATGCATGCGTACAAGCTGGCAATATATCACGGGTCGAGTTAAACACAACCTGAATCATTTTACTCCACGTACGTGTACAATTTGTACACATCATTGTACAATACGCGAACCATGCATTTAGATATCTGGAAGAAATGACCGACTACTATTTTATAAGCAGTCCCTGAAAGAAATGAACACCTAAACGCATGCATCCATGAGCGACGAGTGCGATGACGACGAACTGGAACAGGAAACAAAATACGTAGGTGCATGCGTATGATAAGTGTGATGATGACGATGCATGGTTTGTGATGCATCGATCAATGGATGATGGGTGAATCAGCTGGGGCAGGTGAAGTCGGCTGGGCAGGTCTTGCCGCACTGGTTGAGGAGGAGGACGAGGTCGATGGGGACATTGAGCTTGATGCCGAGGACGTTGGCCTTGATGGCGGTGTAGAGGCAGACGGCGGCGTCGAGGTCGGCGAGCCCGCCCAGCAGCGGGCAGCAGTCCTCGCTCGCCGGCACACCTAGGTTGAGCTTTAGCAGGTTCAGTACGTTGGCGCACGCCTTCAGCTTCAGCGTGTTGATCGAGCAGGTGCCGCTGCCTCCTCCGGTCGTCGGCGGGGTTGGGACTGGGACGGCCGGCGGGGGCACAGCGATCGGCGGGGTTGGCACTGGGACGGCCTGTTGGCGCCGCCTCTTTGCAGCGCCGCTCTTCTTCTAGCTCTCACAAATACACACATGATGATGAACTCTACACACGCACGCGCACACACATGCATCAAGAAAGAAGACCAAAGTGGCTTTGCCAAGACAAACTTTCTTGATGCCCACCGTGGCTACATTGTGTATCCAGCCCTCACGGCTCTCATTTCCATTCATCTCAAAGTAGTATATATACACAAGGTTTAGGCACTTCTGTCATGCACTTTACGTCACCATTAGAGCCACTACTCCACTAGTTTCTCCATGATCCACATGACTCTGCATGTAGCTAACTAACTTGACTCAGCTCGGCTACTACCTCCACCAAGCAAATTCTATGCACCTAACTAACCAAACTGCATGCATGCTGACTACTCGGCCAGTACCTATGACCCAGCCAACTACACACACGCATGTATCCATCTGATGCATGCAGGTAGCTAACTCACGCGAGCACGGACTCATGCCGGCACACACACCCGTGCCCACCACGGACCAGACCTAGCGCGCCGACGCCGGTCACCACCACATGGGCACGGACATGGCTTATTGCCAACACTCATCTTCTAAGCCATGACCTCGCCATTGCCGGAGTTATTGCAGCTCTCATTATTGTCGTCGTCACGAGCGTGACCCAGCCCGCGGACCCGACCTAGCGCAACGACGCCGGTCGCACCGCCACGGACCCAACCCGGCGCACTGACGCTGGTTGCACCGTGCTCCATCACGTCTCTGACGACATACGCCGAGCTCCTTCTCTGCTGGCGACACACGCCAAACGTCCCTCGGTGCCCCGCACGTCCCGCGCGCATCCGACGCGCCCGACGAGCCCAATCGCACCGGTGCGTCCCGCACGTCCCACGCGCACCGTACGCGCCCGATGAGCCCGACTGCACCAGACGTCGTGGACCCGACGCGTGTTAGCTCCAAGATCGAAAAAACGCAGGAGGTAGATGAAGAACAAAAGAAACAGATCGAAACAGAGAAAGTTTGGTACTGCCAACATGCAGAATTTTCTGGGTCTTTATTTCACATTATATAGGGCTCAAGGAGCCGACCTCACGACCAACTCGGCCTACTATTTGTGCCCAACAACTCGTGACCCTAATCACAAACCGACCAGGTTTAAAACACACTTTATCTCTAAGAGTTTGACCCTAAAACGACTTCAAACGAGATCTGAACTTTTCCTATCTTTTACAGACTCGGACACCTATCAGAACATGTGTTTACAGAGAACAGAAAACTCACATTCACCCCCCCTAAACACGATGTTATGACTACTTGACAGCTTTTACTTCGATCTTCTCACACATCTCTTGAAACTTCACCTTCCCAAGTGACTTCGTTAAAATGTCCGCGAGTTGATCGTTTGTATTGACATGCTCAACCTCCATCCTCCCTTCTTCCACACACTCGCGAATGTAGTGGAACTTTACATCAATGTGCTTGCTACGATCATGATGCACAGGATTCTTGCACAAAGATATGGTGGATTTATTGTCAATATGTAGCTTCACTTGCTTCGGCTGTTCTCCCATCAAGTCCGCATATAATCTACTGAGCCAAACTCCCTGACACGCCGCAGCCGCTCCTGCAATGTACTCCACTTCGCAAGAAGAAAGTGCCACTACCTTCTGCTTCTGTGACAGCCAAGAGATCAAATTTTCACCTAAGAAAAAAGCAACACCAGTAGTACTTTTCCTGTCGTCCACGTCTCCTGCCATATCACTATCACTATAGCCCACCAATGGTGGTCTTGCCTCTTTCTTTCTTGTGTACTTGCAGCCATATTTTGGAGTGCCCTTAACATACCTCAAAATTTGCTTCACCGCAGCTAGATGTTCAGTAGTAGGGTGCTCCATGTATCTACTAACGATCCCAACAGAGTAGGCCAAATCAGCCCTTGTGTTCACCAAGTACCTTAGGCTCCCCACAATGCTTCTGTAATCTGTTGGATCAACGGCCGGCGCCTCACTCCGTTTGCTCAACTTGAGCTTAGCCTCCATAGGCATATGTGAAGGATTGCAATCATCCATGCCACAATTCACCAGAATTTTTGTGGCATATGCCTCTTGGCACAATGTGATCCCATCTCTACTTTGATGTACCTTAATCCCAAGGTAAAAGCTTAACAAGCCTAGATCACTCATTTTGAACAATTCCTTCATCTGCTTCTTGAATCTTCCAATCTCCTTCTCACTTGCACCAGTGATTAGGAGGTCATCAACATACACACCAATGAGTAGACGACTTGCATCTATACCTCTTTTATACATGGCATGCTCTAGTGGACACTTCTCAAAACCAAGTGAAATCAAAGTATTATGAAGTTTAGTATTCCATGCTCTAGGGGCCTGCTTCAAACCGTACAAAGCTTTATGCAACTTATATACCTTATGTTCCTCTCCTTTCTTGACAAAACCAGTGGGTTGCTGCACATATACCTCCTCCTCTAGATCTCCATTGAGAAAGGCCGACATCACATCCATGTGATGCAAAGACCATGACTCTTGAGCTGCTAGTGCAATCAACAACCGAACTGACTCCATCCTTGCAACCGGAGCAAAAACTTCTTCAAAATCAATGCCTTGCTGCTGTACAAACCCCTTGGCCACCAACCTTGCTTTGTGTTTCACCACTGCTCCTTGTGAATCTTTTTTAACTTTAAACACCCACTTGAGCCCAATTGCATTGTGTCCACTTGGAAGATCAACAAGACTCCATGTTTGATTTTCTTCAATTGAACCGAGCTCCTCTATCATGGCGCTGCGCCAAGACTCTTCATCGTTTGCCTCTTCGAACGTGGCTGGTTCTACTTCAGAAAACAAGCAATGATCTCCTCTCTTTTTCATTCGATCTCCTCTCTTTTTCATTCGCACGGGATTAATTTTCCGAAGAGCCTCCTTTGGATAAAGATCCAATACTCGCCGGAGCTTCACCGGCGTTGGCGGCCTTCCCGGAGTACGCTCAGGGGACTCACGAGTCTCCCCCATCGCGCTCCCTCCCACCGTGCTTCCTAGATCATCATCATCCCTGAAATCTGCACCTTCAGAATTTTCGGCTGCCACGGCAGCGTTTCTGGGCGTCCCTGCAGATTGCATGCCAGATTTCGCTGCCACGGCAGCGTTTTTTGCTGCTGTTTCTGAGCGAGCTCCAGCTGCTGATCCGTCATCTCCATCATCATCACCCCACCATGGTCCACCTTCTGGGGTAGAGGGGGAGCTGGGCAAGCCGTGGCTGGGTGTACGCGCCATGGGGGTTCCAGGTGCACTGCCGGATCCCGGATTTCCGCCGCCATGTCCAGGATCGTCATCAACATCAAGCCCATCTTCATGTACGTCGTTGTCGTTATGGTGGCCTGCAGGATCAGTGTGATAGGATACAACAAACATGTCATCACCTCCTGTAGGACGGTCCTCCACTGCTACGCCGTCCCAATTCTAGGCTTTTTCCTCATCAAAAACTACATCACGTGACACTTGTACTTTCTTCGTTGCTGGGTTATAGACTCGATATGCCTTTGAACCTTGCTCATAGCCCAACAAAATTGTGGGTATACTTCTGTCCGCTAGCTTTGCGTTGTGTGCACCCAACACCTTGATATGAGCAATAGATCGAAAAGTCCGAAGATGATCAACCGAGGGTTTTCTACCACACCATGCCTCGTACAGTGTCATTCCAACAACACTCTTTGTCGGAGCTCTATTGAGTAAATAAACAGCAGTAGTCACGGCTTCTCCCCAAAATCTCCCTGGTAGCCTTTTGCTTTTCAACATACTTCTGGCCATAGCTACAATGGTTTGATTTCTCCTCTCAACGACTCCGTTTTGCTGCGGAGTATAGGGTGCCATCAAGCACCGCTTAATCCCATGCTTCTCACAATAAGCTTTAAACTCATTAGAGGTAAATTCCCCTCCTCGGTCAGTCCTTAACGCCTTCAACTTTTCTTCAGATTCAACCTCAGCTGCAATTTTCACCTTTCTGAAAGCTTCAAGTGCCTCATCTTTACTCCTCAACAAGACCAACCACATATACCTGCTGTAGTCATCTACTATGAGCAAAAAATACTTCTTCCCGGATGGGGTAGCCGGAGTAATGGGTCCACATAAATCACCATGAACCAGCTCCAAAACTTTTGAAGCTCTGAATTTTGCTTCTCTCGGAAATGCACCTCGGCGTTGCTTGCCAACTAAACATCCAGTGCAAAGCTGATCAACATGATCAATCATGGGCAGTCCACTCACCATCTGCTGCTTTCCCAATTTCCTCAATGCATGAAAATTCAAGTGACCAAAACGTGAGTGCCACTTCCACGCTGTTTCATCAAACTTTGCTAGAAAACACACCGGCTGTGCCTTGTCCAAATTCAGGACATACATTCTGTTCTGAGACCTCTTCACACGCATCATGAGATTTCTTTGACGATCATAGCCCCACAAATATCCGTCTTCGAGCACAATTTTGCAGCCCCTCTCTTCGAGCTGTCCCAAACTAATTATGTTCGTCTTTAGCATGGGAATGTAATAAACATCTGTGAGAATCTTGTGCTCACCACTCTTTGCTTCGAAGACCACTATGCCTCTCCCTAAGATTGGCACTGTTTTGCCGTCACCGAACCTGACCGTCCCTCCAACAGTCATGCTTAGCTGAATTGGGTCCTATCCCCCGACATATGGTTGCTTGCGCCCGTATCAAGGTACCAAAAGTTTCCGGCCCTCTTCTCTTCTTCCTGGTGGAGATAAATTTTCTTCTCCACAAGTGCAACGGTTTCAGCTACTTGCATCTGTACGTCCACCTCTGGAAACTCATAGATTTCACACAGCAGCATGTTGGCTTGATCATCATCAATGTCACCCTTCTTCGCGATATATGCCTGCTCCTTCGCTGGCTTCCTACACTCAGACTTGAAGTGCCCCATGATGCCACAATTATAACACTTGATCTTGCGCTTATCGAACTTCTTCTTCTTTGGAGCACTGTCCCCCGCATTCCTCTTATTCTGTTCTTTTGGCGCACGATCTTGGCGAGTATTGCTTGAGCCCTCGCCAACCTTCTTATCCCTTGCAATCAACAATTGCCATTGCACCCTCGTGAGCATGACTTGCTCGCCATCCCTAGCATCACCGAGTCTATGGCGCATCCTCTCATCATGAGCTTTGTAGCGGCCAACGAGGTCATCGACCGTCAACGTAGTCAGGTCGACACACTGCTCAATCGCCGTCACGATCTGCATGTAACGGGGAGGAGCAGCACACAAGAATCTCCTGACCACTGAAGTCTCCGTCAGGTTTTCTCCAAGCGCGCGGATTCCATTGACCAACGTCATCACCCGCGAAGCAAAAGCATCCACGGTTTCATCGTCAGTCATCACAAGCGTTTCATAATTCCTCAAAAGAGTTTGCAGATTCGCTTGCCTGACACGGGTATGCCCCTCGAAGAGCAGCTTCAAGGTATCCCATGCCTCCTTCACCGTTTCCTTGGCGATGATATGCTGAAGAACGTCCATCGGCATCACCGAATAGAGCGCCGTTGCTGCCTGCCTGTCCTTGCAGTGCTCGGCGCCGTCCTTCTTGTAGGCATTGCCGCCGGGGTCCACGACAACCCACAATTCAGCGGCTCGTAGGGCACACTCCATTAGAGCCTTCCAAACCCCAAAGTTCTCCCGATCAAAACGAGGGTATGACGTCCCGGGTATGACAATTGCTTTAGCCGCCCCGGAACTTTCTGCTGCAGCCCTCTGCTTGCTCAAGTCGTCATCCACCATGATCACCGGGTACTAGGCGATCACAACGAGGCTCTGATACCACGTGTTAGCTCCAAGATCGAAAAAACGCAGGAGATAGATGAAGAACAAAAGAAACAGATCGAAACAGAGAAGGTTCGATACTGCCAACGTGCAGATTTTTCTGGATCTTTATTTCACATTATATAGGGCTCAAGGAGCCGACCTCATGACCAACTCGGCCTACTATTCGTGCCCAACACGTCGTGACCCTGATCACAAACCGACCAGATTTAAAACACACTTTATCTCTAAGAGTTTGACCCTAAAACGACTTCAAACGAGACCTGAACTTTTCCTATCTTTTACAGACTCGGACACCTATCAGAACATGTGTTTACAGAGAACAGAAAACTCACAACGCGCCCTACGCGCCCGGCGCGCGCCCCTACACGCGCCCGACGCGACAGGCTCGTCGCCATGGTTGCTGCCGCCCGACGCCACTGTGTCCTTCCAGCACGAGCCGCCGCAGATGCCGTGCAACGCGACCACCTTGCCGGCCGCTGTCGCGCACCGCCGCCGATGCAGCTACCGCCGCGCTGCGCCCAGTCGTGCGCCACTCGTTGCCGCTACCGAAACCCGCAGCTCCATGCGCCGCCGTGCAGTGTCTCCGTGCCTCGCGTCACTGTGCCTCCACGGTCGTCGTGCCGAGCTGCTGCGGCCTCTGCGCCACCATGCAGGTCCTCCGCGACCTCCTCGCCTCCGCGACCACCGTGCTCGTCGCGCGCACGACATCACAATGAACCGCCGTGGACTCGCCGCGCGCGCCGCGGATGCCGCCGCACGCCACGGCAGCCCCTCGAACCTTGTGGCTCTGAATACCAATTGTTGGCGCCGCTCTTCTTCTAGCTCTCACAAACACACACATGGTGATGAACTCTACACACGCACGCACACACACATGCACAAGGAAGAAGACCAAAATGGCTTTGCCAAGACAAACTTTCTTGATGCCCACCGTGGCTACATTGTGTATCCAGCCCTCACGGCTCTCATTTCCATTCATCTCAAAGTAGTATATATACACAAGGTTTAGGCACTTCTGTCATGCACTTCACGTCACCACTAGAGCCACTACTCCACTAGTTTCTCCATGATCCACATGACTCTGCATGCAGCTAACTAACTTGACTCAGCTCGGCTACTACCTCCACCAAGCAAATTCTATGCACCTAACTAACCAAACTGCATGCATGCTGACTACTCGGCCAGTACCTATGACCCAGCCAACTACACACACGCATGTATCCATCTGATGCATGCAGGTAGCTAACTCACGCGAGCACGGACTCATGCCGGCACACACACCCGTGCCCACCACGGACCAGACCTAGCGCGCCGACGCCGATCACCACCACATGGGCACGGACATGGCTTATTGCCAACACGGCCGGTGTGTTGCCGCAGTACGACCCGCAGCCATGCGCAGCTGCCACGAGGACCAGGTTCAGAGCGAGGAAGAGGGCGGGCTTGGAGGGCGCCATTGCTATGTTGGTTGTGGCTGAGCTAGGTGGGCTTGCTAGCTTGTGATAATTTTCTTTGGTTGCTTGGGGTGGTATTTATAGGCCGGGATGTAGTCTGCATTGTGCAACAAGGGCAAGACCGTCATGATATATCGAGTTTGACTCTTGCCGTAATTTGCGAAAAATATGTACGACCACTACTGCACCATTATTGGAGCTTAATTTGTTCGCGAACGAACAAAAACCTTAGACCTGCACCATGACATATGTTTGATGGGTTTGCAAATTTAGCGGTTATCTTGAGAGCACACATAGTATAGGACAAAGGAATATATATGCATGGCAGCACTACGAGCTGGCACATAGCCTGATCCTCAGGGTCACGGGAGGAAAATATGGGAGATAACATGTGGCCATGCATGCACATGCAAGCTACTACCAGCGCAGAGATGTCTAGTATACGTTTGGTACTTTGTTTATTATACTGGCTCGTTGTCAAGCATGGACACATACGCTACAACTAGCTGTCTAATTATTAGTTAATTGTCCCCAATGGGCAGTGGTTGTGCTGGCAAATAATTTCAATATTGACAAGGGAATTACACTGTTTTAGTAGCTAGTTTACAATATCGCCACACAAAAACTCTAGCTTACGATATTCATGTGATGGAGCTAGGCCGCTTTGAGTGAACAAGGGCGCGTGAAGAAATTACTAATTTTCTATTTTTCAATTGCCTATAATATATTTATATTTCAGTCATCTTTCAATCTTTGGATCAACACCTACACTTATCGTACTTTCTGGCAATATTGCGCACTTTGAGTACTAAACTTTTGTGTGAGGTAATAGTATGCCTTTTTAGGTAATCAATACCTAAAAAGTATTAGAACACTTGAGATTTCGTAAAAGTGAAATCATATGCTCTCTATCCTTGGAAATGTTGTTTGCCGCTGTTGAGCTTCTAGTCTAGGTAAAATAAATGAGCGTACTGTTTGTTGTATGCAAAGACCCACACTGCGTTTAGTATGTGGCATACTGAATAATTACTAGTTTATGCACGGATGAATCTAGCTTTATTATTCGATGGACTAATTTGTATCTAACGAATTTCTAGTGCATGCAAGGATGAATGAGTCATCCTATTAAACGTTTTATGTGAAGGATAGTGGGCATTGCGCCTTGACAGATCCATTTTTCTGGCGGGAAGCCTTGACAGATCTTTAATGCTTAATAGTGCAGCACATTTAGTAATATTTTTATTATTAGAAAGTATGTTTTTATTTAATAGGTTTCAGAAAAAATGTTAATGTTACTTTGAAAGTGAGCCTGAGTTGAGCTAAGCACATGGCCGGTTAATATATATTCATGTATTTTTCAAAAATAAAAGAAAAACAGAAAATGAACAAAGTAAACATAAATGCAAATAAAAGGTGAAGAAAGCAAAACAGAAAAAGGAGAAAAGGAAAAAAGGAAAAAAATAAGACAAAGGAAAACACAAAAAATGACACCCAAACATCATCCACGCATTGCGCTCTTCGGGGAGTACGCCCGCTATCCTTCACATGAAGTCGTAGAAGCTAGAGAATAACCTGATTTGAAATGAAAATGTTTCAGCAGGGGAAGGAGTTGCGCAAGACTATCAAGAATAATAAAGGACTTTTTACTTTACTCGGGGGAAATCTGGAAGACTTATATTCTCTTTGTTTTCGCCCCTTGGGAAGCTTTCTGATCTTCTTACAACGTTAGACTGGGATTTATCACGTGTTCTCGCCTCGTAGCTACAACAATTATATATATATATATATATATATATATATATATATATATAATATATATATATATATTACAAAAACAACAGTGATTTTAGAGTAGGATTTTCCATGACTAGTAATCACGCATGTGCACATGCACGTGTACCCCATCAAGGATATATGTCTACTATCCATAATACGGGCAGATTGAGGCTTCAACAAGCACCGTGGCAAATTGCAAAAGGATTATTTGTAAAGCAACCGGGCAACTGCGCCTGATCCAATTTTCCATTGAATGGAAGGGCATTACCTACCGGTCTTAGAATATACAACAGTGAAGAATACACGTGCAACTGCGTAGCAGTAGCACATGTGTTTGCAACTCTAAAGTTCTGGCCTATCACCCTCTCAATTTCACATGGATCAAATAAGATAGTACTTTGGCTCTTGGTGACAGGGCCTTTGAAGTAGCTGTAGAAGGGCTCGCGTTGAGGCTGGCAGTACCACAAGACAGGAACGACAACCTTCCTTCGCTTCGTTAATCACTCATTGTTTGTGCAAGATATAAAGATTAAAAAGCTTGTAAGGCAACACATGATGCTGGAGTTGGACCTCAATGAAGTTGCTTGACAAGTGACTTCAATGTTAACAAAACATTTTTTCTTTATGAATATAGTGAATATGATGAAACTCCGATATATTCAGTGAAACACTTTCAGATATGTTGACAATTAAGGTTGATTACTTCTTCATGTGGAACTCCTAAGGATGGATATGGTAAATGAAAAAAACTAACTAAAAATGAAAGGTCATATTACTTAATGAGACGATCATCTTTATTTTATATAAACACGGTTGCAGCCTATCAACAACCAAATTATGTGCGGCATTTTTTTTACCTTGAAGAGATAATTATGTTCTCAGACCAGTGCTCCTCGGGGGACTTGACGTGTCACCCACATATGGCATCATAAAGATGCTATAATTGTCAGAAAAACCTCTGAATTTTAGTATATGCCAAGCAATGAAATGAAAACACATGTAGAATGAAAATATCAAAAAAAAATCATCATGAAGCAACAATACTTCACTTAATGTGTCCAATGGAGGAAATATGACACATATTACTAAAAAAAAGCGCCAGTACTATAACCAGATGATGCAATAATCATCATAATCTAAGAAGTGGGAAATGCACAAAATGATCAAATCTGCATCATTTACCTATGCATGCATATTCTTCAACCACATAATACGTTGTCACTGTGCAATATACATAAAAATAATAATGTAATTTCTTTGTCAGCATGGTACATATTATAATATATTGTTTCTATCATCTTGGCACAAAACACTATAATATATGAATAAATATATTGCAAGATTGACATCCTTGAGATCGCTGCTTATAAAAAAGGTTGAATTTTTGTACTGTTGTCAAAAGGTGCAACTAAGCAGAGAATTATATACAAGGATACATAGTCCTATCGATTCTGCAATACTGGGACTATGAAATGGTGAAAGAAACTCATGATCAATAGCCTACATAGAGCCCCATACCTCTATCCTGTATCCAACACCCAAAGTAGGATTATATATGATAGCCCGTCCGTCGTTGCAAGGAAGAATCCAGTAAATATTAACATGAGCTGAACAATTTTGAAGTTCATTGTATAGAAGGGATAATATAAAAGGGATCAAAGGTATAGTTCAAGCGACATCCATGGTAACCAGAAGAGACCTTTTCAGGCACTGGATGACCTCAACAAGGTCCTTGAAGTTCTTCTCAAGCAGCTCCTCCAGGGTATGTGGTTGCCTCAATCTGTCAAGGTCCTTAATCAAAAGCAAACTGTAGTGGTCCTATAAATGGCAATGTGAAAAGCATACCGGTTAGAAATCATTAATTCAGTGAATCTCACATATGACTTTTCCTTTCCAGATCCTTTCTCCTTGTCCTGCTCCCTGTGCTCTTCTTTACCACAAGAAGACTAACTCTTGAAAAGAAAATTTCAGTAGCTGTACAGAAATTCCATCACAAAGGAACACTCGGTATAAGGAACCAGTTATGGAATCGAATCTTAATCGGGTCATATATATTACAATCCATGTCAAAGAAATTATCAACAAAATAAAAGGACTGACCTTCAGCTTCCACTGTGCATCCATGCTACAGGACCTTCCACTGAGGCTCCACTCTCAGGCGAGATGAAAGAGAATCATACAAAGCATGCTCGTTTGATTCCTGTGTAGATGGACTATATAAGTTATTTTTGTAACTTATAGTTAATGACTTTTATAATGCGAGGGAATGCTGATACGAATAGGAATACTAATTTGTCAATATAATCGATGTTTATCAACAGTCTTGTTAATGCTATCGCATAGGACAAACTCTCACCAAGTGCCTGGTCGGTAGATGATTCCAATACTAAAACAAAATGAAGGAGAGTTTTCTTCACTCTTTCGGTGTATACCTGAAAAAATAAGACAACATAGCACATTGCATCAATTTGAAGGAAGGAAATTAAACATGATCAGGATTCAAAAGTTGCACCATAACAGAGACAATCATTGGTTGATCATACAGAGGTGGTGCACATGACCGACCCAGGTGCGTCCTATGTATGTGAAACTCAAGCGAGAGAATAAAAGAACATGCATGCCAGGGATATCAAAGGGGGGTTTCACTGATCTGGAAAGGATTTGTGCCCTTTGTTCTTATTTAAAGCTTGCATCTCTTGCATTCTCCATGCAAATACTTTCCTGAAACCCAGCTAGAACTGAATGAATTAACTATGGGCAGAGGAAGGAGGAAGAACCTGTTGGGGAATGTAGCAGAATTTTAAAATTTTCTATGCATCACCAAGATCAATCTATGGAGTCATCTAGCAACGAGGGAGAGGGGAGTGCATCTACATACCCTTGTAGATTGCGAGCAGAAGCGTTCAAGAGAACGGGGTTGATGGAGTTGTACTCGTCGTGATCCAAATCACCGATGACCTAGCGCCGAACGGACGGCACCTCCGCGTTCAACACACGTACGGTTGGGAAGACGTCTCCTCCAACTTGATCCAGCAAGGGAAAGGAGAGGCTGATGGAGATCCAGCAGCACGACGGCGTGGTGGTGGAAGCAACAGCGATCTCGGCAGGGCTTCGCCAAGCTTAGCGAGAGGGAGAGGTGTCACGGGAGGGAGAGGGAGGCGCCAGGGGCTAGGGTCCGGCTGCCCTCCCTCCCCCCACTATATATAGGATCCCTAGGGGGGCGCCGGCCCTAGGAGATGGGATCTCCAAGGGGGGCGGCGGCCAAGGGGGGTGGCTTGCCCCCCAAGCCAAGTGGGGCGCACCAGTTCACTAGG
The DNA here is from genome assembly GCF_056163025.1 of Triticum urartu. Lineage (NCBI taxonomy): Eukaryota > Viridiplantae > Streptophyta > Magnoliopsida > Poales > Poaceae > Triticum > Triticum urartu. Next base: position 670,362,746 of record NC_141877.1, read on the forward strand.
GGCTGGTTCCCCTCCCACTTCAGCCCATGGGGCCCTCCAGGATAGGTGGCCCCACCAGGTGGACCCCCGGGACCCTTTCAGTGGTCCCGGTACAATACCGATTACCCCCGAAACTTTCCCGATGGCCGAAACTTGACTTCCTATATATAAATCTTCACCTCTGGACCATTCCGGAACTCCTCGTGATGCCCGGGATCTCATCCGGGACTCCGAACAACTTTTGAGTTACCGTATACTAATATCTCAACAACCCTGGCGTTACCGAATATTAAGTGTGTAGACCCTACGGGTTCGGGAGACACGCAGACATGACCGAGACTACTCTCCGATCAATAACCAACAGCGGGATCTAGATACCCATGTTGGCGCCCACATGCTCCTTGATGATCTCATCGGATGAACCACGATGTCGAGGATTCAATCAATCCCGTATACAATTCCCTTTGTCAATCGGTATGTTACTTGCCCGAGACTCGATCGTCGGTATCCCAATACCTCGTTCAATCTCGTTACCGGCAACTCACTTTACTCGTATCGTAATGCATGATCCCGTGACCAACCACTTGGTCACATTGAGCTCATTATGATGATGCATTACCGAGTGGGCCCAGAGATACCTCTCCGTCATACGGAGTGACAAATCCCAGTCTCGATTCGTGCCAACCCAACAGACACTTTTGGAGATACCCGTAGTGCACCTTTATAGTCACCCAGTTACGTTGTGACGTTTGGCACACCCAAAGCACTCCTACGGTATCCGGGAGTTGCACAATCTCATGGTCTAAGGAAATGATACTTGACATTCGGAAAAGCTCTAGCAAACGAACTACACGATCTTTGAGCTATGCTTAGGATTGGGTCTTGTCCATCACATCATTCTCCTAATGATGTGATCCCGTTATCAATGACATCTAATGTCCATAGTCAGGAAACCATGACTATTTTTTGATCAACGAGCTAGTCAACTAGAGGCTCACTAGGGACGTGTTGTGGTCTATGTATTCACACATGTATTACGATTTCCGGATAACACAATTATAGCATGAACAATAGACAATTATCATGAACAAGAAAATATAATAATAACCATTTTATTATTGCCTCTAGGGCATATTTCCAACAGAACCTTCGTGGTACTGCTGTTGGTACTTGGTATCTCCCAACTTAAACTATTGTGGCTGCCTCATGCCTCATGTCTAGCAGATTACGATTCTCCATTTGTAAATCAAAATTTGTAAATGCAAAAGTTAGTCTGTAAAAGATATGCAGCATGAGTATACCACTGCTAGATACCGTATAATCACAAAATGATGGCTATGAAGCGGTGGAGTAGATGATGATGTCAATTAAAACTTTGGTTTGATGAGGTGAAAGTGCAACCGAGATTCAACCTACTGGTTGGTGCTTTTGAATGCACGAAAAGCAGAGCAGCCCTGGCAATGTCGTCAAAGAGTAGTACTTAGATGCTGCAGCATGAATTGAAATTGAATTCATTTTTTATTTGGTCATCTATATATCTATGTGCAATGTCGTCAAAGGCAAGTGTTGTCATGCAATATATACTCTTATGTGCTGAAAATTTGGTTAAGATGAGAAAATAATAATTGGACGATGATATTGCTGGTGCGGGTGGGTAGGGCTGGGGGTTGGGGGTGGGGTGCAAACATGTATCATGTATGGAGTGACATTTTCAAGAGAATATGATGTATAGTACCAGGGCTCAGCACAATTGGTAGATCCTTCAAACTTTTTAGATTCGCAGAGTATTCTACAGACACAGAGAAGTATTGCGTAAAAGAATGAATGAAAGCAAATCGCTTCTATGCGAGTTATGTGCATAACCGCAGATCATTTGACACAAGCTTATCAGCAAAATTGCAGTTCAAGATATGAAGCAAGGCCATGGCCAATGATAATTCTTCATTGATGAGTCCCAGTATCAGTTAGTACTTAAGCAATGCCAGACTTCTGCATATACATTCATATATCGGCATACAGAGAGAATATGCACATAGAAGCAGGAACGATCAAAGTTGTCATGTGAACGGTGGATGCTTACCTAACTCTTTCGGGTGACAATTCATCAAGTATCATATTTATTCTGTTTGGCGCATACATTGATGGCAATTATTCTCCGACCAGCCATTCATCTGGTGGGAACAACTGCAAGTTAGTTCATAAGCATGTCAGTTAGAAGAACAAGATACTACTGAAGTACAAAGAAAAGTAGCAGATCAAAAGATTTTTGACCCGTTGAAATCCTATACGTAGAGTAGTTGGTACTTGAAATTGTCACTCACAAACATCAGTTGATCACATGGAACTGCAAAGGGCAATGTGGCCTATCCGTGTCTCTATGCATCAGTTGATGTATTCACTGAAGAATTAGCAAACATGCATCATGCATCGATCTGGTCATTAGCAATAGAAACCTCATGGGAGAAGGTCTGGTCGTTGGCATCGATCTTGAGTGCACTGAATTTTGTAGATGAAGAGAAAATAAGGTACCTCAAGGGAAAGGATTCGTGGGGCAGATGGCGTCGGCAGCGGCAGCGGAACGCGCTGATTCAGGGACGACAGATGGCGTCGGCATCGGGGGCAGCAGCCAGGAACAACGTGCCTCAACACACGGAATCAGTGTCCGGTAGTTGGTGTCAGTGTCGGCGTAGAATCGGCGGCGGCGTGCCCAGCAACCCCACGACGTGATGTGGAGGGGCACACAGCGGCGTCGTGCGGCCTCGACCGAGCGGAGATCTACGGGTGGCGAATCGCGCCCGCTCCGGCTGGGTGGTGGATGGACTTTGCTACACTTACGGACGGCCAGCCCACGGAAAACAGCTACGCACAGATGGGGAGTCAGCTGATTGACGCTCAAAATTTCACTTTGCGTGAACTGCGGGCTCACATAGCTCTCTCGTTCTGCCACGGCAATGCGTAGCCAGCTTTCCGTACAAGTTATCCGTAAGTGTATCATTTTCGATAGTGGATCGGTGGTCGGCGCCAACCCTCGGTGTTGGGGGCCGTGTGCAGCCTCAATCCTCGGCGTCGGGGGCGGAGGGGTTCGGCGGTGGCTGCGCGACACCGGGCCTCGCTGTTAGCGGCGAGAAGGGGCGGGCTCCCGCGGCTGTGGAGGCGGCGACCTGCGGCGGCTTCCCGTGGCTCCGGCGCGCGCGAGGCGGCGATGAAGGGCGCGACTGGGGAGGAGGCGAACGGTGCGGGAGGAGGTCGTGCCGAGGAGAAAGAGGATGTCGTGCGGGCGGTTTTCTTCTTTTTTTTTACTGCGGGGCAGATTAGATCGATCGATTGCACTGTCTTAATGCGTGGTTTGTAGCGTTAAACACAGAAGGATTAAGAGCCATTAGATTTTGATGATGGATGGATGTGATTGTTTGGATCTGTCCTTCTCTTTCTTTTATAGTGGTAGTAGATGAATTGTTGACGTGCATTCATGAGAGTATACCAATATTATTTTGTAGCTAATGAATGCCCAGCCTAAGTCATGATGGCCATATAAAACTGCAATCCCACACATCATCTAAAACCAGCCGCGTGCTCAGCTCAACTCAGGCTCACTTTCGGCCCACTTCATCTAGCATTTTGAATTGCACAAACCCGTTTGACCGATACACAAGAAGGAAAATGCGCTATGCGACATAATAGAACACTCTCCTGCCTAAGAACACACCAAGCCATACGCAGCTTCCACTTCTTTTGCAATGACTTCCATGCAAAGAAAATGCAACTCTAAACATTTTAACTATGCTTCGAGACGTTTCTGGTCCGTAACTGCATGTAAGGATGAGATGAACTGCCTAGCCCATACAAAGATCGCTGCTGCATGGTCTCGCATTACATCTCCCTTGCCATGTATCTGCATGTTGTTGGCGATAAAGCTCTCGTCAATAATAAATTAATTCATCGTTGATCCAATTTATTTCTTTTTCTCTTCCTATGATCCATATAAATCATAGAGTTGACTTTGATCTAGGTGCATGTACTCCCTGCCTCCCATAATGTAGCGCGTATAGATTTTTTGAGAAGTCAAAGATTGCAAACTTTGATCATGTTTAGAGAGAAAACTATTTGTAGCTACCATATCAAATATCTAAAATATGAAACTACTTCTTATGATGAATCTAATGATATTTGTTTGGCATTCCAGATGTAAATGTTTTTCTCCACAAACTTGATCAAAATTTGTGAGGTTTGACTTGTCAAAAAGTTGTATGCCTCTTTGATCTTAAACTTAAGAATGCTGGTTTTATAGTATGGAATGGAGGGAGTATATGTTTTAGTAGTTTTTTTTTCGAAACGGAGGCAAAAGATTTGCCTCATCGATTAATTAAGCAGAAGAGAGTTGCCCGGTTAATTACTGGAAAACCGGGCGAAAACCTATACAAACCTACCACATGAGGACTACTCACAGAACAAGCAACCCCATTTCGAAAACATGGTCGGGCTGATCATGTTTTAGTAGTGGACTATGAAGAGGCAGAATATATATAACACACAGCTCGAGTTAACACAACTTCAACATATTTCAGAGCATATAACCGGTACGGTATTTCACATCATGATACAAACCCCCGATTGCGAGGCCTATTTATTTGGACACCACAACAACATGACACACTTTCACACACTACACGAAGTGACCACTGCATGCATGCATAACGCGAATGCATGACACGAAACTTAGGCATGCACGAGACATATAGATGAACTGATAAACAAACTGGAGTAGCATATAGGAATAGGAAGGTGCAATGCATGGCATGTGTACGCAGCATGCCATGCTTGGACGAGTATACGTCGATCGATCAGAGCGGGCAGGTGAAGCCGGGCGGGCAGGTCTTGTGGCACTGGTTGAGCAGGTGCACTAGGTCGATGGGGACGTTGAGGTTGATGACGCCGTGGACCTTGGCCCTGATGGCGGTGCAGAGGCACACCGCGGCGTCCAGGTCGGCCAGACCGGCCAGCAGCGGGCAGCACGTCTCGCTGTGCGGCACACCGAGCCCAAGCTTTAGCAGGTTCAGCACCTTGGCGCACACGCCCAGCTTCAGCGTGTCGATCGGACACGAGCCGTTGGTCGTCGACGGTGGCGGCGGGGTCGGGCAGTGGGGTCCGCAGCCACCGTGCACAGCGGCGACCATCAGGTTCAGGCCGAGGAGCAGGAGGAAGAGCTTGGTCGATGGCGCCATTGCGAAATCTTTGATCGAGAGGAAGCAATGCTTACTATAGGTAGCAAGTAGCAAGGATTTGTAGGTGCTGTGAGTTTGAGCTCTGTGGGGGGTGGTATTTATAGCCCGGTCGCACGTACATGTTGATCCCATGATTGATCGTTCAAGTTTAATTCTACAGCTTAACTTAAACTACATAAAATCCATCTACGTACGTGTAGCCTTACGCTTATGGATGCTCTGAATCTCTATGCGCTACGCTAGCCAACAAAATGATTAGAGCGAGATATACGCCCGGCGAGTTTCAATACTTGATGGGCATCCATTTTTCAAACAAGCTCCGCACACAGAATAGCGGGATACTCGTGGCTGGAATGCGTTGAAGATATGCTGTGTGATGACTTTCATGCCATGGCCATGTATGTTGTGTGGTTGCTTAGTTCGTTGGGTACCATGCATGGACACGTATAGCAGATGCATATTATTTGGAGAGCAGGAGAAGTCAACTATAGATGTTCCTTAGCTAGCTTTGGCTTATACATGCATGGTCGTTGCTGTGGACACGTATCCAGGCACTGGTTTCTATAGAAAAATATTCAACATGTATTTGAAATTTTGAATAAATGTTCATCATTTATGTGAAAAAATTTCAACGTGTATCTAAAAAAAAGATCATCGTGTATATAGAAAGAGTTCAGTGTGTAGTAAAAAAAGCAGACATGTATTTCAAAAACTGCAAAACCTTTTTGAATTAACCTCTAACTAACACAATTATTGGGCCAGTCCACCATGTCGATCTCCTCCAATATAGGCGAGCACAAGTTATGTCTCAGAATAAGCTGTTTTTAGCATTTGCCATAGGAGAGGCCCAGGACCAGATGGACCGTGTGGCCTAACATTTAGGCGTCATTTCCTAGCCCAGTGGAATGTACGGAAAGGCCGAGACCTAGTGCCCCAGCTGGCACTAGTGCCATACGACTGATGCATTTCCCGTAAAAAAAACTTATCAACCAAGTTCTCGTTGAGAACCAACCTCTGGTTGAGATGGTTAGGTGGACAGTGGTATTCTCAACCCATCAGGGTTCAAATCCTGGTGCTCGCATTTATCTTGAATTTATTTGACTTCGTAAAATCTCAAGATGATATGCCGGCTCAGTCTCTCAGAGGTGCTCATAGGGGTAGGGTGTGCGTGTGTGCGTTCATAGAGGTGAGTGTATGCGCGTTTATATGAGCGCTTGCGTCTGTACTGTGTTCAAAGAAAAAACCAAGTTCTCGTTGAGGTAATACTTGTCCTTGTGTAGTCGTGCCACAAGATTATCCAGATTCTGAATTAATCCCCAAGCTTGCTTGGCTAGAAGAGCCTAATTCAAAGTTCTCATGTCTCTAAAACCCATGCCTCGCATATTTTTCGGAATGATCTTCTTGTTCGAAGCAAGCTAGGCCATCTTTCGTTTACCCTTCTCCATTCACCACATGTAGGATCTTTGCCCGCACATAATCTTTCAAATAATGGAGACCGCCGCATCACGTTGATGTCATTGTTGACTTGTGATATCCTGTCATGTCAAAGAAAGAGTGCCAAATCCTGTGGTCTTTGAATGCATATGCCTCAATAATGATGGTAGGAATTTTGCGATGGCCCTAGTATTTTGTTTGTCCAGTATATATGCAGTTCTTCAATTTTTAGTGCATGCAATCTTGGGATCCGAACATACCTAGGAACTCTCTTGATTCTCCAAGTGCCATGAGCCTAGTTGTGTCTTTGGCATTTGGTTCTGTCAAGTTCTCAGGTTCAACAGCTTGACCGCTGTAGTAGAAAATCTAACCATTGCCTTTAGGCACGTGCTCTCAGATATCTAGAGCTATTCATCCCATGAATTTGCGGTTGTGCCTACACAATTATCCTGATAGAAGCCATGCACTCGGAGAGACCAGAGAACTCTATCTTCATCAAATTGAAGTGATCATCATAAGACCTAACCCCTTGCATGATACACAAGAACAATGGTCGCTGCATCCAATGAACATCGAGAAAAGAATTGAACGGCGCATTAGGGGCAAAGTAGTCCTCGTAGAGATCCACATATGCCCATGTGCCCAACATCAATTCTGTTGGACTAATATGTCAGGTATCATGACATATCTCCTAATTTCCTAAATTGACGAGTATCGATATTTTTGTGATTTTCATGTTATGGTTAGGATTTTTAAATATGTCTATATATTAACATGCAATGGAAAAGCCAAGTGTGGCAAATATTCCTAAGGTCTTTCATGGTATCAGCCTAAACATCCTCACGCTTCCGCCCTTCTCCAACCCTAGCACCGTGGGCCTCAACCCTCGCGCCGATGGACCCCATCTCCCTCTCCTCCCATGGTGCCCCCCCGAGACCCCTCCTCGTCCCAACACTGCTCTTTGGGCGCAGGCCACCACCGTCCAGAGCATCCGCTCCCTCATCCCCGTCGTCCTCGATTTCAAGAGCACCGTCTTCCCCAAGTGGAGGAACTTCTTCACCATCGCCGTCACCACCTACGCCGTCGAGGACAATCTCACCACCGAGATGCACTCCACCGACCCCACATGGCTCCGCCTCGATGTCATGGTGCTTCGCTGGCTCTATGGCTCGATGGCCATGGACATCGTTGACCTCATCATGTCTACCGACCCTACCACCGCCACAGCGTACAAGGTCTGGACCTCCGTCCTCGAGCTCTTCAACGACAACAAGAAGATCCGCGAGATTTATCTCGCCGAGGAGTTCCATGGCATCAAGCAGGAGGATCGGTCCATTGCCGATTACCTTCACCCGCAAAAGACGGACGCGGACGCCCTTGCCGAGGTCGGCGCGCCCGTCTCCGACGTGGAACTCGTCACCAACATCATCAAGGGCATTCACGAGCGCTTCGACAGCGTCACCGACATCACTCCACTCCTCACGCTGTTCCCATCCTTCCTCACCTTCCGCAACATGTTGCTCCTCTAGGAGACGAAGGTGTCTCAGCGCTCCAACAGCACCTCGGCCTCCGCCTTGTACACCGCCAGGGGCCCATCCCCGCTCCTCCCAATGGTGGTGGCTCGTCCTCCGGCAGCGGCGCTCCTCCAGGTGCTGGCGGCGGTGGTCAGCCGTGGCGGCCTCCTACCTCCTCCCACAACCCCCACGTCACCGGCTACGGCAAGGGGAAAGGCAAGAACAAGGGCTAGAAGGCCGCCGGTGGTGCTCCTCCCATGCCGATGCCGTTCAACCCTTGGACTGGCACCATCTAGATGTGGCCCATGCAGTCCCGCTCCAACAACACCGGCAGCATCCTTGGACGAGGTCCAAGATATCGCGCCCACGCCTACATGCCCGCCCCTCTGGCTGCTCTTGGTGTGCCCTACGACAGCTATGGTACAACCCCGTACGGTGCCGCTCCCTATGGCGCTGTCCTACCCTACGTTGCACCAATGACCCCGACACCAACATGGGACACCGCTGCTCTCGCTCAACACTTCACCAACATGATGCTATAGCAGCCCGCCTTTGAGTGTGTCATGGGTAGCGGCATGACCGCCCCACCTCTCCTCTGATGCCGGTATCCTATCCTCTCTCTCTCTCCCCCATCCTATATATCGTCACGTTGTTGTCGGCGACGGTCCAGCCATCCCCGTCACCACATCTGGCCATTCTTCACTTCCTTCTCGCTTCCCTAACAGACCACTTGATTTACGCCATGTATTGGTCACACCCCGTATCATGAAAAATCTTATTTCTGTTGGTCAATTCACTACTGATAATCATTGCATCGTCGCTTTTGACCCCTTTGGTTTCTCTGTGAAGGACCTTCATTCCCGGTGAGAGATTCTTTGGTGCAATAGTACGGGGGAGCTTTACACGTTCGCATGTCCTTCACCACCTCGCGCCCTCGCCACGCTCGCCGCCCCTCACGACGTTTGGCACCATCGCCTTGGTCATCTAGGACATGATGCTTACCATCGCCTCTCGCAGCATATCTACTAGAGATTAGGCCTATAACGACCAGCAATTAAAATATGCGGTTGTTGTTGGTACCATGTGCCGAACACACGTCTAACTTAGCCCCGCAAAACCTCCTAACGAGGATCGCTAATTTTCAGTTGCTCGTGCTTGTTATTGCCTTGTTGGTTAAATATCTCTCTTCGGGTTAGGCAGTAATTAGCGTCCCTCTCCCCTCGATTATGCGCCGCCACCGCAGCTAAGGAGATGGCTGCAGATCCGGAAGGAGCAGTGCCCTACACGGGCCGGGCTATGACCAGATCCAGTTCCACGAGCAGCCCCGCCCCCTCTATCACGCGGCCAATGGGGGATCCACGGCTCGCGGCCGGATCTGGAGCGCCTCCTGTATAGGGCAGACTCGCCACCAATGGCATCTTCCTCCACCCATTGGTGATGAGCGACCGAGCCAAGGAGCAGAGTCAGGCGGGGGAGGGCCGGTGGACTTCGGGAGCAGGGGAGGGCGGGAGGCGGCACAGCCGACAGTGGTGTTCTGTTCGGGGATGCTTCGATCTGGTGATGATGGAGCACGGGCACTGAAGACATCGCCTCAGCCCGCCACCTCGGCCGGCGAGCCGCCGGGGAGACGCCACGGGTAGACTTCTCTCGCAGCTGAGCAGCAGCACCTTCCTTCATCGTTCTATGATACATGCATCTTCGAGAAATCATGAATCTTGTTTCCCTCTGGCAGGCACGCCAAGGGGAATCCTCGAGGAGCAAGGCTTTCCTGCAAGTCCTCACGTACTGATCCTCGAGGTGATCTCTCCTGTTTAATCAGCTCACACAAAAATCTGATATTACCCCCATCTACTCATCAGCTAGAAAAACCCGTAAAGTGGAGGCCGCTCCAAATGAGCCCATCTTGGTACGTATTATTCCATACAGTTAATTACTCCACACATTACTTGTCACAGCAAAACAAAGTGTACAAATCTCTTCATTCCACACAAAATTTGTGTATATGCAGAGGTTTGATATCCTTACGAGCCATAGTCACTACCGGAAACGGTCCTACCCCGACGGCCAAACCTATGCCTACGGCTGCCGTCGGCCTAGTTTGAGATATGCCGACAGCCCATTCCTGGCCGTCGGCCTGCCCTGGCCGTCGGCTTACATGGAGCTATGCCGACGGCAGCCATCGGCACAGAACGGTCGTTGCTGTAGATTCAGACATGCCGACAGCAGCCGTCGGCATACCTGTGGGCCCGGCGACCCCGCCCGTGACTGGCGGCTAACGCCATCAACCCTATGCCGACGGTCGGGACGGGCGGTCGTCGGCATATCTCCGCATGCCACGTCACCGATCCGCGGCGTAGGTATGCCGACGGCAGCCATCGGCATAGGTGCCACGTCACCGATCCGCGGCACGGCGCCTCCCAAAACCCTGCCGTTTCTATGCCGACGGCATAGCTATATATATTTTTACATGCGTTTTTTCATATGTTTTTATGCTTTTTTACACATGTTTTTATGCTTTTTTAATATGTTTTATGCTTTTTTATGTATTATATGAATATATATGTAGTTTGTAATTTTTTCCATAGATTATGAATATATATATAGTTTGTATTTTTTTCGAGCACATTAATACCGTGTCGTCATGTTCTTTTGAATATAGGTCCTTATATTTTATTAAAATCAAAAACAGCTATGCGACAAAAGTTTAGTGGCGGTTGCAAACGCCCGGCACCCGTCTCCGGAGTGTGACCCCCTGATGTCCGCGGTGTGCCCCCCTCACGGACGGCGCCGCCGCCAGCATCTGGAGGGCGGAAAGAGCCGCATCGGGTCTATATGGAGGGGACGTTGCTCCCAAGTGTTTCTATGGGATGACCTACCACAACCGGGTGGTGTTGTGGCATGTTAGAAGAGGCGGCACACATCCGGGCCTAACGGACGGTGCCGCCGCCAGCACCTGGAGGGGGAAAACGGACGCATCGGGTCTACACGGAGGGGATGTAGCTGTCGGTTTGGCACGGATATTTCTCCCAGGTGTCCCTCTGAGCTAACCTGACACAACCGGGTGGAGAGGTCCACTGTTCAAAGCCCATCCATGGAAAGTCAAAGGGCTAGATCTCGTGGTCAACCGCTCTAGGGTTAGGCGGGACGGTGGCCCTAGGGGGGTAGCAATGCCACCGGAGCGTCGCACCGGCCCCTCATACAAGCGGGGTGGTGTGGTGGCATGTCCGAAGAGGCGACACGCGTCTCCGGGGTTTGGCCCCCCTCACGGACGACGCCACCGCCGGCACCTGGAGGGGGAAACGGACGCGTCGGGTGTACACGGAGGGGATCTTGCTGTGGGTCTAGCCTGGATGTTGCTCCAAAGTGTTCCTATGGGCTGACCTAACACAACCGGGTGGAGAGGTCCACTGTTCAAATCCCGTCCGTGCAAAGTCAAAGGGCCAGATCCCGTGGTCAAACGCTATAGGGTTAGGCGGGACGGGGGCCCTGGGGGCGTAGCAATGCCACCGGAGCGTCGCACCGGGCCCTCATACACGCGGGGTGGTGTGGTGGCATGTCCGAAGAGGCGACACGCGTCTCCGGGGTGTGGCCCCCCTCACGGACGGCGATGACACGGTAGAAGACGTTCTGCGGTAACGATGCGGTGTGAATATTATTAAATACTCGAAGCGCGATAAAATCATGAGTTTTTTACAGGACGTGGGCACATGTGCTATAGGACCGATGGTATTTTTTCATAATTTTTCATGATGGAGAAGTATCTGAACACTTCCCTCTACGCGGATTGCTCTTCGCGCGTCTACGACTGTGGCCGGCGGCCTCCGGGGGCTAGCATGCCGTCAAATCTTGCGTAGGCTGCCTCTCACAAGTCTGTAAGTGTTGTGGCGGTTGCAAACGCCCGACACGCATCTCCGGGGTGTGGCCCCCCTAACGGACGGCGCCGCCGGCGGCTCCTGGAGGGGGAAAACGGACGCATCGGGTCTACACGGAGGGGATGTAGCAGTCGGTTTGGCCCGGATGTTGCTCCCAGGTGTCCCTCTGAGCTGTCCTAACACAACCGGGTGGAGAGGTCCACTGTTCAAAGCCCATCCGTGGGAAGTCAGAGTGTTAGATATCGTGGTCAACCGCTCCAGGGTTAGGCGGGACGGGGGCCCTGGGGGTAGCAATGCCACCGGAGCTTCGCACCGGCCCCTCATACATGCGGTGTGGTGCGGTGGCATGTCCGAAGAGGTCGCACGCGTCTCCGGGGTTTGGCCCCCCTCACGGACGACGCCACCGCCGGCACCTGGAGGAGGGAAACGGATGCGTCGGGTCTACACGGAGGGGATCTTGCTGTGGGTCTGGCCCGGATGTTGCTCCAAAGTGTTCCTATGGGCTGACCTAACACAACCGGGTGGAGAGGTCCACTGGTCAAATCCCGTCCGTGCAAAGTCAAAGGGCTAGATCCCGTGGTCAAACGCTATAGGGTTAGGCGGGACGGGGTCCCTGGGGGGTAGCAATGCCACCGGAGCGTCGCACCGGGCCCTCATACATGCGGGGTGGTGTGGTGGCATGTCTGAAGAGGCGGCACGCGTCTCCGGGGTGTGGCCCTCCCTCACGGACGGCGATGACACGGTAGTAGACGTTGTGCGGTAACGATGCGGCGTGAATATTATTAAATACTCGGAGCGCGATAAAATCACGAGTTTTTCACACGACGTGGGCACATGTGCTATCGGACCGATGGTAATTTTTCAGAATTTTTCGTGATGGAGAAGTATCTGAACACTTCCCTCTAAGCGGATTCCTCTTCGCGCGTCTACGACTGTGGCCGGCGGCCTCCGGGGGCTAGCATGCCGCCAAATCTTGCGTAGGCGGCCTCTCACAAGTCTGGAAGTGTTGTGGCGGTTGCAAACACCTGACACGTGTCTCCGGGGTGTGCCCCCCTCACGGATGGCGCCGCCGCCTGCACCTGGAGGGGGGAAACGGACGCGTCGGGTCTACACAGAGGGGATGTAGCTGTGGGTCTGGCCCGGATGTTGCTCCCAGGTGTTCCTATGGGCTGACGTGATAAAACCGGGTGGAGAGGTCCACTGGTCAAAACTCGTTCGTGGAAAGTCAAAGGGCTAGATCTCGTGGTCAACCGCTCCAGGATTAGGCGGGACGGGGGCCCTGGGGGGGGGGGTAGCAATGCCACCGGACCGTCGCATCGGGCCTTCATACATGCCGTACGGTGTTGTGGCATGTCCGAAGAGGCGGCACACGTCTCCGGGGTGTGGCCCCCCTCATGGATGGCGCCGCCGCCGGCACCTGGAGGGGGGATACGGACGCGTCGGGTCTACACAGAGGGGATGTAGCTGTGGGTTTGGCCCGGATGTTGCTCCCAGGTGTCCCTCTGGGCTGTGTTGACACAACCTGGTGGAGAGGTCCACTGGTCAAAGCCCGTCCACGGGAAGTCAAAGTGCTAGATCTCGTGGTCAACCGCTCCAGGGTTAGGTGGGACGGGGGCCCTGGGAGGGTAGCAATGCCACCGGAGCGTCGCACCGGCCCCTCATACATGCGGGGTGGTGTTGTGGCATGTCTGAAGAGGCGGCACGCGTCTCCGGGACGTGGCCCCCCTCACGGACGGCGCCGCTGCCGGCACCTGGAGGGGGGAAATGGACGAGTCGGGTCTACACGGAGGCGATGTAGCTGTGGGTTTGGCCCGGATGTTGCTCCCAGGTGTCCCTTTGTGCTGACCTGACACAACCGCGTGGAGAGGTCCACTGTTCAAAGCCCGTCCGTGGGAAGTCAGAGGGTTAGATATCGTGGTCAACCGCTCCAGGGTTAGGCGGGACGGGGGCCCTGGGGGGTAGCAATGCCACCTGAGCTTCGCACCGGCCCCTCATACATGCGGTGTGCTGCGGTGGCATGTCCGAAGAGGTCGCACGGGTCTCCGGGGTTTGGCCCCCCTCACGGACGACGCCACCGCCGGCACCTGAAGGAGGGAAACGGACGCGTCAGGTCTACACGGAGGGGATCTTGCTGTGGGTCTGGCCCGGATGTTGCTCCAAAGTGTTCCTATGGGCTGACCTAACACAACCGGGTGGAGAGGTCCACTGGTCAAAGTCCGTCCGTGCAAAGTCAAAGGGCTAGATCCCGTGGTCAAACACTATAGGGTTAGGAGGGACGGGGCCCCTGGGGGGTAGCAATGCCACCGAAGCGTCGCACCGGGCCCTCATACATGCGGGGTGGTGTGGTGGCATGTCCGAAGAGGCGGCACACGTCTCCGGGGTGTGGCCCTCCCTCACGGACGACGATGACACGGTAGTAGACGTTGTGCGGTAACGATGCGGCGTGAATATTATTAAATACTCGGAGCGCGATAAAATCATGAGTTTTTCACACGACGTGGGCACATGTGCTATCGGACCGATGGTAATTTTTCATAATTTTTCGTGATGGAGAAGTATCTGAACACTTCCCTCTAAGCGGATTGCTCTTCGCGCGTCTACGACTGTGGCCGGCGGCCTCCGGGGGCTAGCATGCCGCCAAATCTTGCGCAGGCGGCCTCTCACAAGTCTGGAAGTGTTGTGGCGGTTGCAAACGCCTGACACGTGCCTCCGGGGTGTGCCCCCCTCACGGATGGCGCCGCCGCCTGCACCTGGAGGGGGGAAATGGACGCGTCGGGTCTACACGGAGGGGATGTAGCTGTGGGTCTGGCCCGGATGTTGCTCCCAGGTGTTCCTATGGGCTGACGTGATAAAACCGGGTGGAGAGGTCCACTGGTCAAAACCCGTTCGTGGAAAGTCAAAGGGCTAGATCTCGTGGTCAACCGCTCCAGGATTAGGCGGGACGGGGGCCCTGGGGGGGGTAGCAATGCCACCGGACCGTCGCATCGGGCCTTCATACATGCCGTACGGTGTTGTGGCATGTCCGAAGAGGCGGCACACGTCTCCGGGGTGTGGCCCCCCTCATGGATGGCGCCGCCACCGGCACCTGGAGGGGGGATACGGACGCGTCGGGTCTACACAGAGGGGATGTAGCTGTGGGTTTGGCCCGGATGTTGCTCCCAGGTGTCCCTCTGGGCTGTGTTGACACAACCTGGTGGAGAGGTCCACTGGTCAAAGCCCGTCCACGGGAAGTCAAAGTGCTAGATCTCGTGGTCAACCGCTCCAGGGTTAGGTGGGACGGGGGCCCTGGGAGGGTAGCAATGCCACCGGAGCGTCGCACCGGCCCCTCATACATGCGGGGTGGTGCTGTGGCATGTCTGAAGAGGCGGCACGCGTCTCCGGGACGTGGCCCCCCTCACGGACGGCGCCGCTGCCGGCACCTGGAGGGGGGAAATGGACGCGTCGGGTCTACACGGAGGGGATGTAGCTGTGGGTTTGGCCCGGATGTTTCTCCCAGGTGTCCCTTTGTGCTGACCTGACACAACCGCGTGGAGAGGTCCACTGTTCAAAGCCCGTCCGTGGGAAGTCAGAGTGTTAGATATCGTGGTCAACCGCTCCAGGGTTAGGCGGGACGGGGGCCCTGGGGGGTAGCAATGCCACCGGAGCTTCGCACCGGCCCCTCATACATGCGGTGTGGTGCGGTGGCATGTCCGAAGAGGTCGCACGCGTCTCCGGGGTTTGGCCCCCCTCACGGACGACGCCACCGCCGGCACCTGGAGGAGGGAAACGGACGCGTCGGGTCTACAC
Organism: Triticum urartu; assembly: GCF_056163025.1. Classification (NCBI taxonomy): domain Eukaryota; kingdom Viridiplantae; phylum Streptophyta; class Magnoliopsida; order Poales; family Poaceae; genus Triticum; species Triticum urartu. The sequence continues at coordinate 670,378,553 of NC_141877.1, forward strand.
GGAGGGGATCTTGCTGTGGGTCTGGCCCGGATGTTGCTCCAAAGTGTTCCTATGGGCTGACCTAACACAACCGGGTGGAGAGGTCCACTGGTCAAAGTCCGTCCGTGCAAAGTCAAAGGGCTAGATCCCGTGGTCAAACGCTATAGGGTTAGGCGGGACGGGGGCCCTGGGGGTAGCAATGCCACCGGAGCGTCGCACCGGGCCCTCATACATGCGGGGTGGTGTGGTGGCATGTCCGAAGAGGCGGCACACGTCTCCGGGGTGTGGCCCTCCCTCACGGACGGCGATGACACGGTAGTAGACGTTGTGCGGTAACGATGCGGCGTGAATATTATTAAATACTCGGAGCGCGATAAAATCATGAGTTTTTCACACGACGTGGGCACATGTGCTATCGGACCGATGGTAATTTTTCATAATTTTTCGTGATGGAGAAGTATCTGAACACTTCCCACTAAGCGGATTGCTCTTCGCGCGTCTACGACTGTGGCCGGCGGCCTCCGGGGGCTAGCATGCCGCCAAATCTTGCGTAGGCGGCCTCTCACAAGTCTGGAAGTGTTGTGGCGGTTGCAAACGCCTGACACGTGCCTCTAGGGTGTGCCCCCCTCACGGATGGCGCCGCCGCCTGCACCTAGAGGGGGGAAACGGACGCGTCGGGTCTACACGGAGGGGATGTAGCTGTGGGTCTGGCCCGGATGTTGCTCCCAGGTGTTCCTATGGGCTGACGTGATAAAACCGGGTGGAGAGGTTCACTGGTCAAAACTGTTTCGTGGAAAGTCAAAGGGCTAGATCTCGTGGTCAACCGCTCCAGGGTTAGGCGGGACGGGGGCCCTGGGGAGGGGGGGTAGCAATGCCACCGAAGCGTCGCACCGGGCCCTCATACATGCGTACGGTGTTGTGGCATGTCCGAAGAGGCGGCACACGTCTCCGGGGTGTGGCCCCCCTCATGGATGGCGCCGCCGCCGGCACCTGGAGGGGGGAAACGGACGCGTCGGGTCTACACAGAGGGGATGTAGCTATGGGTTTGGCCCGGATGTTGCTCCCAGGTGTCCCTCTGGGCTGAGTTGACACAACCTGGTGGAGAGGTCCACTGGTCAAAGCCCGTCCACGGGAAGTCAAAGTGCTAGATCTCGTGGTCAACCACTTCAGGGTTAGGTGGGACGGGGGCCCTGGGAGGGTAGCAATGCCACCGGAGCGTCGCACCGGCCCCTCATACATGCGGGGTGGTGCTGTGGCATGTCTGAAGAGGCGGCACGCGTCTCCGGGACGTGGCCCCCCTCACGGACGGCGCCGCTGCCGGCACCTGGAGGGGGGAAATGGACGCGTCGGGTCTACACGGAGGGGATGTAGCTGTGGGTTTGGCCCGGATGTTGCTCCCAGGTGTCCCTTTGTGCTGACCTGACACAACCGCGTGGAGAGGTCCACTGTTCAAAACCCGTCCGTGGGAAGTCAGAGTGTTAGATATCGTGGTCAACCGCTCCAGGGTTAGGCGGGACGGCGGCCCTGGGGGGTAGCAATGCCACCGAAGCGTCGCACCGGCCCCTCATACATGCGGTGTGGTGCGGTGGCACGCGTCTCCGGGGTTTGGCGACCCTCACGGACGGCGCCACCGCCGACACCTGGAGGGGGGAAACGGACGCGTCGGGTCTACACGGAGGGGATCTTGCTATGGGTCTGGCCCGGATGTTGCTCCAAAGTGTTCCTATGGGCTGACCTAACACAACTGGGTGGAGAGGTCCACTGGTCAAAGCCCGTCCGTGCAAAGTCAAAGCCCGACCGCCGCCGGCACCTGGAGGGGGGAAACGGACGCGTCGGGTCTACACGGAGGGGATGTAGCTGTCGGTTTGGCCCGGATGTTGCTTCCAGGTGTCCCTCTGAGCTGACCTGACACAACCGGGTGGAGATGTCCACTGTTCAAAGCCCGTGGAGGCGGCACGCGTCTCCGGGATGTGGCCCCCCTCACGGATGGCGCCGCCACCGGCACGTGGAGGGGGGAAACGGACGCGTCGGGTCTACATGGAGGGGATGTAGATGTGGTTTGTCCCGGATGTTGCTCCTAGGTGTCCCCGCGCGAAGCATCTCCCTCCGACGGACTTGGATCCGCCGCCGCCCCCACCCCCACCCCCCGTCGACGACCCCCCTCCCCCTTCAGTCACCTGACCTACTAAGATCCAGATCAAGCACGCGAGGCGGCGGCCATGCGCTCCCAGACGCGCGACCAGGCCACGGCCTCGGCGGATGAAGCTGCTTGAGTTCCGCGCCTCCCCTCCTCTCCCCTCTGTGTTGTTCCGGGAGGGGAGAGGGCCGAGCGGCGTTAAAACATAAAAAACATGAAAAAGGAGAAATATAACTAGAAAAAACATCAAACAATTTATATGAAATAGAAAAACATAAAGAAGAAAAATATAAACTATTAAAAACATTAAAAAAAATAAAAAAAAATAACTATGCCTACGGCTAAGCTGTCGGCATAGGTGCCACGTGGCATCGCTAGATATGTCGACGGCTTAGCCGTCGACATAGTTGCCCTTATCCATTCGCGGTCGCTCCTCCACCACTCATTCCTCCCCGACCCTAGAGCCCGACCCGTGCCACTGCTAGAGCCCGACCCGTGCCGCTGCTAGAGACCGACCCGCGCCGCCGCCGACGCTCCCGGTCGCCCGCCTCGCTCCCCGCCGCCTGCCGCCGCCCACCTGCCGCCGCTCCACCCGACCACTCCCCTTCCCTCGCCCCTCCCCCCTCCTCGCCTACATCCCCGGCCCTACTCGCGCCACCACCGCGACCACCCCCCTCTCCGCCCCCTCACCCCACCACCACCCCGTCCCCCCGCCACCTCTCGCCGGCGCCGTCCACCACCCCTGACCCCGCGCCCTCCCTGTGTCCTGCCCCGACCCCGTGCTAGGGGGTGCCGGAGCTAAGAGGCGCCCCTCTGCCGACGCCCTGCTGCGCCCCGGCCGGCCCCGTCCACCCTTCCCCGGCAGCTGCCCCCCGGCCTTCCTGCTGCCCGCTGCACCGGCGGCCAAGGTGAGCTTTTTTCTTCTTCATTTTTTTGCATTTTGTTACTGTTTTTTTGCATAGATGGATATATATGTGATGAATGGATATATGCATGTACAGATTGATGGTGAAGTTTGTGATAGATGGATGCATTAATGGATATATTGGTCAAGTTTGTGAATTTGGAAACTTAGTTTAAAATATGGATAGATGATATTGGTCAAGTTTTTGAATATGTGCATGTATAGATTGATGGATATTGGTCAAGTTTTGCATTTTGTAAACAGTTAGTTTAAAATATGGATGAATTGATGGATATTAGTAAGTTTTGTGTGTGGTCAAGTTAGTGTTAGATGGAAGCAATTCGAGGCACTTGGTTTCTAAAATACTTAATGAAGCTTTTTTTTACAATTTGACATGTTGTTTCATGTTCATTCATAATGTTGTGTCAATGCTTAATGTGAGGTGATGACCTAATTTTTTTCACTTGGTGTAATTAACAGGATTTGTGGTGTTCCATCTTTGTGGAGTGATCGTCGATGTTGGAGGTGTTGGTCCACGATCGTCCCTCTCCTTTGATCGACTACATCGGAGGGTGAGCAACAATTCCATGACCTCGCCCACTTTTTTTCCATGTCACTAGATTAAATTTTCACATCAAGTCGCGTAACCTAGGTCTCCCATCCGAAAGGGTTGCATCGATAAATATGCATTCAATTGCATATTTATCACCGCAGCTCTTTTGGATTGTCAAGTGCTTTCCACGGACAGCCCGAGGATGTGTAGATTGGGTATGTTGTTCATGCTCTACCCCGTTCCGAGACAGGATTTCGGTGGCGCCTCCCTGTTGTTCTCCGGATGCACATTCTCTTGGCATTTTGCTGAGACGTGTATTTGGAGAACAGCGGGGAGGTGCTGCCGAAATTTTGTCTCAGAATGGGGTAGAGCATGGACAACGTACTCAATCTACACATTCTCGGGTGGGATTAGGACCCATCTTTACCTATTAGAGATGTAGGTGGATTAAATGCCGTTTCTCGTCAAGATTGTAAAAAACAAAATATTGATGTGAGTAATTAAATGAATCCTTAGTTTTGTTGTGTGGCTTCCAATAAAGCAGATATGGCAGATAATCAGTGGATGTATAGTGGGTTTTTTCGTCGGAATCAAGTAACAACAAAGTGGGTCGAGAAAACTGATGTGTTTTTGAAAGAGATATTCCGTAGTCCAATGAGGGTGGTGCCAGAATGCCCGTGTGCCAAATGTAAGAGACGTATCCGTAGAGATAAGAGTGAGATGACTAAGCACCTTCGCACACATGGATTTATGCCCAACTTTAATATGCTGATAAACTTTGCCCAGCGGGACCGTGGTAGAGAGGATGTGATACGACAACGCATCGCTGGTTATGAGGACGATGGGGTTAGAGACATGCTAGATGATGTCTTTGCTGCACAGCCGACACCTCTGTCACATTCAGCCAATGAACCGAAGGAGCCGGAGGAAACCGCAAAGGCCTTCCTGGAAATCTTGGCCTCGTCAAAGAAACCTCTCTATGAGGGTGCCAAGCTATCTGTGCTGGATGCCATCTCGCAACTGATGGCAGTCAAGGCTGAGTACGGCTGTAGCCGAGGTTGCTTCGAAGCATTTCTGGGAGTATGGGCTAACAGCCTGCCTAGGGGCCATGAACTGCCGAAAACCATGTACGCTACGAAGAAAATCATGAAGGCGTTCTCCATGGACTATGAGAAAATACATGTTTGTCCAAAGAATTGCCTTCTGTTTAGGCATGAGTATGCGGATGACAAGTACTGTAGGAAGTGCGGTTCCTCTCGTTATATTGAGGTGGTCGATAAGCATGGTTAGAAGCAGCAGCTAAAAATCCCTGTGAAGGTTCTTCGGTATCTTGATTTTATAAAAAGACTGCAGCGCCTTTTCATCACCAAGGAGTCTGCCAAAATGATGAAGTGGCACAAGGAAGGGAAAAGGTACAATCCAAAAAAAATTGTACATCCATCAGAAGGTGAAGCATGGAAGTCATTCGATATAGAGTACCCAGAGGAAGCAGCCGAGGCTGGGAATGTCAGAATTGCTATAACAGGTGATGGGTTCAATCCATATGGTATGTCGTCTAATCCATACAGCTACTAGCCCGTATTTGTTATTCCACTCAATCTCCCTCCCGGCGCCATAATGCAACGCAAGACCATGTTCCTATCGCTTATAATTCCAGGGCCTGAATATCCGGGGAAGATTTGAGTGTGTTTATGCAGCCTTGGTGGATGATTTGCACCATTCTTGTTACTTCCCGAGGTTGGCATACGACCGGCATCTGCAGAAAATTTTCTTGATGAAAGTTTGGCTACAATATTGCATGCATGACTTTCCCGGCTATGCCCTGTTCTGCGGATGGTGTACAAGTGGAAAGCTGCCTTGCTCAGTGTGCATGCAGGCCTTGATTTTCATTTGGCTGAAGAAGGGTGGCAAGTATGTTGCCTTTGACCTGCATCAACAGTTCCTCCCTCCAGACCATCCTGATAGGGAAGACAAGAAGAACTTCACAAAAGGCAAAGTTGTCCATGAAGTAAATGAGATTCCAACTTTTTGTGGTGCGGATGTGCTTGCTCAGCTGAAAGCTCTTAAGCCTGCCGGTGAAGGGAAAGGCAAAGGCAAAGGCAAAGGCAAAGCCACAGGCGAAGACGAGGGCGAGGGCAAAGGAAAAGGTAAAGGGAAAAAATGTTTTGAAGGATATGGTGAGATGCACAACTGGACTCACATTACCTCCGTCACGCAGCTTCCCTATTTTAAGGACCTCAAACTTCCATACAACATCGACATGATGCACACCAAAAAGAATGTCGCAGAGTCCCTTTTTCACACAATCCTCAACATTCCTGATAAGACAAAGGATAATGTTAATGCTAGAGTCGATCAACAGAATATTTGTGATAGACCACATCTACACATGCAGCCTGCCACAGGCAGTCGAAAATCTTGGTTCAAGCCAGATGCTGACTTCGTACTTAAAAAGGATCATAAGATGGAGGCATTCAAGTGGATGAAATACGTCGTGAAGTTCACTGATGGTTATGCGTCGAATATAAGTAAGGGGGTCAATCTTTCAACGGGCAGAGTGACCGGGCTCAAGAGTCATGACTATCATGTATGGATTGAGCGGATTATGCCGCTGATGGTTCGGGGCTATGTTCCCGAGCGTGTCTGGCGTGTGCTTGCGGAGTTAAGCCATTTCTTCCGCACGCTTTGTGCTAAAGAAGTATGTCCTGAGAAGATAAAAGAAATGCATAAGAATGCGCCGGAGTTGATATGCAAGCTAGAGAAGATCTTCCCGCCAGGCTTCTTTACTCCGATGACACATCTCATTTTGCACCTCGCAAACAAGGTATTGTTGGGGGTCCCTGTGCAGAATCGTTGGCAGTATGGCCCTGAGAGACAGAACAAGCATCTGAGACAGAAATGTGGAAACAAAGCTAAGATTGAAGCTTCCATAGCTGAGGAGGTTATCCTAGAGGAGGTGGCAGACCTCGGGACAGCCTACTATCCGAATCATGTTCCCACGTTGCACAATAAGGTGTCTCGATACAATACAGAAGAACCCAAGTATAAACCCGAGTTGCCTCTATTCATCGGGCAAGGTGGCAGGGCTGGATGCTCGACACCTTATCTCATGCCACGAGATGAGTGGGAGGATGTCATGTTCTATATCTTGCACAACATCAAGGAAGTTGAGGATGAGTGGATGAGGTAATACCTTTGCACCATTCTTTTAGTCAATTCGTTATGTTCACTTTGCCTAGTTCTTATACCGCTTTTCTTATTGTAGTCGATTCGCTGAAGAAGAGTGGACGGGAATGCTGCCTCCGACTGAAGCAGAGGCACTTGCTCTTCTCTAAAAGGGTGCTGTTGGAAGGAAAAATTTCGTTGCGTGGTTCATGGAGAAAGTAATTTTTCACACTTCACTATTACCTATTTAAATTAAACTCATGCACCCTATAATTTCAATTAAACTCATGCACCCTATAATTTCAATTAAACTCATGCACCCTATAATTTCAATTAAACTTGTAGGGAAATGATCCGACCGAATCAATGGATGAAGAATTGAGATGGGTTTCCATGGGTTTTGACCCTGCCGTCATGACATGCCAAAAGTATGATGTGAATGGGTATCGCTTCCATATAGAGGAGCACCAGAACAGTCGGCCTGATCCCAAAACCATAAATACCGGAGTCTTCACTGAAGGAAATAATAAAGTAGATTACTACGGAAGGGTAGGAAAAATATACGAGCTTACATTCAAACGTGGCCGCGAACACCTAAGTCTCACTGTGTTCAAATGCCGATGGTTCGACCCCAAAAAGGGTCTGAGACATACGCCTTCTGTTGGTTTAGTTGAAGTTAAACCATCAACCGTCTATGCCGGAGCTGGTCTCTTTATCGCTGCTACCCAGGCCACACAAGTATATTATCTGCCTTACCCATGTCAGAAAGAGTACCTAAAGGGTTGGGAAGTTGTGTTCAAGGTGTCGCCACATGGTAAGCTACCGGACCCGAACGATGATGATTACTACAACATAAACCCCATGACATACGAGGGAGTGTTCTATCAAGAGGAACATGATGACGTGGTTGGAAACAACGAGGATGATGACTTGGGTTATGTTGACCTGGACGCAAACGACGACGACACACGGATTGATGATGAGGTAGTTGTGAATCAAAGAGACATAATTATGCTTGAAAAGTTAAATGAAGATGCTGACGATGAGGAAGAGCCTCCACCTCAATCAGACAACAAAGAAGATATGCGTGATAGTGATGATGAGACCGGTTCACAAATAGATTACAATAGTGATGATTCATATGGGTTCTAGAAAATGTAAGTTCTTTTAATGATCATTACAATAGTATGCTTAATGTGCTCTTCTGTTATTAACGTTTTTCCTGTATGCTTGTTTATTTGATATCCTTACTAATTGTTTATTCTCTTCTCAATGCAGGTTTGCTAATCATGGGCAAGTCCAGCGGCACCAGTGTCATCAGTAAATTCAAAGGACTTACGCGAGGATGACACCTCACAGGGAGGTGGAGGGGTCGGGGGAGGAGACCCTAGAGGAGGAGGCGGTGGGGGGAGAGCCCCTAGAGGAGGAGGCGGTGGGGGGAGAGGCAGCCGGAGCAAAAAACTCCGGGCCGTGTCCGAAATAGGAGGGTCTTCTTCGATGCCCTCCTATACAGAGGCACCTTCTGAGTCTGAGGAGGAGGAGTATGTTCCTGATGGTGAGGAGGAGGAGGGCGAGGAGGAGGAGGCCGAGGAGGAGGAGGTCGAGGAGGAGGGTGAGGAGGAGGGCGAGGAGGGTGGTGGAGGGGAGGTTGATCCCGAGTTGTGGGGTGGCTTGCCACCTGGTGCCCCGCAGGGGTGGCTGCGTGGTAATGCCGGACTACCTACACCACCTTCTATCGAGGCGCACAAGTGGCTCATTGAACCCGCGGGGACAGAGTAAGTGCCTCTCAATCATATTTTCAACACATGACAACATTTTCTTATTGTACACATGGCAGTCCTTTGATTCTTTTGCAGAAACTGGATCCTTCGCGGAAAGGGCCGTAAACCGAACGGCCTTATCACTGTCCTGTTGAAGGAGTTTTGGCCTAGCCTATTCTGCCCGCGGCCAGACAGGGACCCGCAGCTGCGGGTTTTGGCCACGAGCTGGGCCCACTATGAGGCTTGCAGCAACGCGGAGTACGGAACGGCCGCTAAGGCCATGATCACCAAATTTTGGGTAAGTTCTCTTCTGAATCACTTGTCTTCAGTTTCGTTCATAGTTTATCATTGAATCACTCAACTCATGCCTTGTTTGCTTCTGGTTTATGCATGATTGCAGCAACTCTATAGAGTTCTTGACGAGCACAAGGCCAGAGCCGACGTAGTCTTGCTTGCGGCTGCGAAGAAAGCTCGTCAGTTGCAGTACGAGGTGCGCTGGGTTGCCGTTTCGCAGTACTACCACATCTACCTGCAACAAAAGATGACCAAAACTCAAGTGCAGAGGCAACGACTTACCTTGAATAGGGAGCAGTTCATGATGGTAACTATTACTAACTTATCATTGTTTCAAGCAGTCAACTATATGTTTCGTGCTCACATGTCATGCTTCCAAAATTTGCATAGGTTGTTCCTCGTTGGTGCTATGGAAGGACGGATGGGCGAGTTTGGTGGATAGGTGGCTCGGCGACGATGCAGAGTTTGCTGCCAAGAGCATCAAGGCCCGGGCTAACCATGGAAAAGATGGGACACACGTCCAAGGAAACAGGAACCACTGGGGCTTCAAGGCCATGAAGGTATATCTATATGCATGATGCATTTTTGTTCTTCTTTACCGTCATGTTCTTATGTATGGCTAACTTTTGTTTGACGTTGCAGGAGGACAAGTTGAAGAGGCCGCTCTCAGACATTGAGTCGTGGAAGCTGGCCCGCGAGCGGAGTCATCCCAAGGAGGGCGAGAGCCAGTACTACGGCAAGACCGAGGAGCACCTGGAGTCTTACACTCAGCACTATCAGAAGTTGCATCCGAATGTTCCTGTTCCTGAGGTCGCCCAGTCTCAGATCAACGACACGGCGGTGGTGGCCATCCAGGGGAAGTCACATGGCCGGTATCCGTGTTTCGATGGCTTGATAACTCCTTCGATCTCGTACACACGACTTCGGTCTACCAAACCGAGCCAGTTAGAGAGTACGGGGCGTTCACAGACTCCCTTAGCCCGCCAGCATGTTGTAAGTACTTCCCCTTTATCTTTTTCTCTCTAGCATTCTCAGTTCATTTTCAGCATTGCTCACTTAGAAACAACCTAAATTATGTAGGCATATAAGGCCTTTGTCGAGCATAGGAATCTCGAGGTGCGAGAGTACTTGCAACAAGTGAAGGCAAATGATGATTACAACCGTCAAATGATGGCGGTTAGTTTTTCCCTCTTAAAACCAAGCTAAATTTTTGCACTTTCATTCCTTCTGACCTTCTAGTTTGCTTGTTTAACTAACATCCAGGCTATGTTGGCGTTTTGGAGTAACCGCACGGATCCACCAAAAATGGGACCCCCACCACCACCTGCGGGAGAACCCCCACACATGCCCACATTCGATGAATGGGTGGCACTAGGCAGTGATAGTCTGGTTAGTACATTTGCCTAACTACTGACAAACTAGTTCTCGTTCATTCAACACTATCATATCATATTTACCGTTAGAATCTTCTCTCAAACATGTAGGGGACCGGTGGCTCGACTCCTGCTCCATCGACCCCAGTCACTCCGATCTTCCAGAGTGATGGTGGTCGCGGTGGCGGTTTTGGCGGAGGTGGTCTTAGCGGTGGTGGTCTTGGTGGTGGTGCTTTTGGCGGAGGTGGTCTTGGTGGTGGTGGTTTTGGCGGAGGTGGTCTTGTTTGATGTCATGATGATTCCGTGCATGTGGGCATCATGCCATGCCTTTCATGTTGCTACTTTTATTATGTTCCATGTCTTGCACTAGTTTTATGTTCATGAACTTCTGCCGGTGATGATCTTTAGATGATGATGATGATGAACTTGAGTATGTTTAGATGATAAACTGTCATATTTCTGCATAATTCTATATTATTCTGCTTTGAAATGCTGTCAAATGAATTGAAAAAGAGAAAAGAGAGAAAAAACTATGCCTACGGCAAAGCCGTCGGCATATATAAGCCCAGGAGATACCAGGACGCGCCACGTGGCAGAGATATGCCGACGGCAAAGCTGTCGGCATAGTTTTCGGTCTATGCCTACGGCAAATATCTCTGCTGCCAGGAGAAACCAGGGGCCGACACATGGCAGAACTATGCCTACGGCAAAGCCGTCGGCATAGATTCCGTCTATGCCTACGGCTTTGCCGTAGGCATAGACCTGCCACCAGGAGGCACCACGGGGTGCCACGTGGCAGAGGTATGCCAACGGCTTGGCCGTCGGCATACCTCTGCCACGTGCCATTCCACGATTGGCCCGCGCTTTTGACGGCACAATCTATGCCGACGGCCAAGCCGTCGGCATACCTCTGCCACGTGCCATACCACGATTCGCCCGCGCTTTTAACGGCGCCGTCCGTTGCTGTCAGATAGAAAACAGTGCCGACGGCTAACGCCGGGCCGTCCACATAGGCGCCTATGCCGAGGGCTATACTACACCGACGGTCTGACAAGACTACGCTGACGTGATCTACGCCGACGGGTCTATGCCGACGGCAGCCGTAGGCATAGATCTATGCCGACGGCATAGGACCTATGCCGACGGCCTTGGGCCGTAGGCATAATCCGCGAGTCCGGTAGTGAGTGTTTCGCCTTCTTAGTGGACAGTGCGCAACAAGGGTGTCAGTCAATTTGTTCATGTAAATGTTCACCCTCTAGTTCTCCATCCATTCACTTTTGCATATTCTCTACGTCTTGCATGAAGTGTCTCCTAATGTGTGTTCTCAACTTGTGCAAATAGCTACTGGATGGCATCCCCAAAGTTGTTGCATGAACATCGTCAGGATGGCTATCCGGGCCAAGGTATGCATGCAAATGATTAATTTCTCACTATTTTAGGTGTAGGACACTTCGAAAATGTGACTGCTATGAAAGAGGAATGAGGCCATCATGAACTCTAACTCCAATGGCATGAAGAATGAATACAACACATTTTTGGTGAGCACTTGAGCTTCTCACTTGGAATGTAGATGCTAATTGTAGTGTCGTGTAGTCATATTAGTTGTATGTAGTGTACGCAACAAATTCTGAAGATTCGCTCTTCTTTTCTTTGCTAAGCCAAAGATTTGCAGATTAGCACAGTAATTAATCCCTTCACTAGGCTGTGATATACAGGTTACGCTAAGAGTTACATATATGTATGTATATCACTTATTCTTGAGCGGAATAGTTTTTTTTTCAAGTAGTGTAGAATAGTGTTCAGTGTTAATTAGTTGGGTATATACCACAACCAAAATAACTCAATTCACTTGCCCAGCTATAAAATAACTCAAGTCTTCCTCGAATTATACAAGAAATATACCAATTAATATTTACTTAAAATAGTTTGTGTTTCTCACATAAGGACTATATAAGAATTTCCATTAAGTCGTGTCTAAGCTACAGGTAAAGTATGCATTTTTATCTGCTTGGACATGAATTCAAATGCAATTATGCTTTGTGCTAGTTCATTTATATGTACTGACTTATAAATGATTTATGGTTTTGTAGAATTGATGGTGCATCGTAACAGAAGCATCACAAGGCATTGTAATCATTGACAAAGAATGATATGCACTAAAATACAAGGGCTTATAATGTTATCCCATGGCCGAAGATTATGAAGAAAAAAAGTCACTTTTGTAGTTAGACATGAACGACTACAATGCTTGTCTAGAGAGTGTTTTTCGTTCATAATTTTTAATGGTATTTTTAACTTCAGCATTGTATCATGTTCAACATATGTGGTTTTGATTAATGAAAACAGGTTGTGAAAAATTGACTGTTCAAATTATTTTGTTTCTTAATTGGTGTGGTTGATAATCGTCAAAAGTTACACGTAACATAAAATAATATCTTTAAAAGTTAAGATTGGTTGTTACAGGCAAGAAAAATGGTGAGATGGATGGCCATTGACAATATAAAGTGGTAATTATTTATATTTTAATAACCATGAAATGTTCTAAACGATGGGATAAGTGGTCACGCGCTAGTACACGAATTGTTGTCGTTATTTCCTCACCATTAACGACAACACATTGTCCCATCGTTATAAAATAACGATGGGAAAATGTGGTCGTTATACTTTTAACGACGGAGCCTACTACGACCACAAAGATGTGGTCGTTAATGACTTTCAACGACCGCATTCTCACTTTTAACGACCACATCTCCCTTGTATTAGACAAATAAATCAAACCACTTTATGTCATGCTTGTCAACTAGGACGTTATATACGTTTGCCTTTTCCTTCTTCTACTACTCGTACCACTCGACCATTCGAGTTAGTGCATTGTGATCTTTGGACTACACCGATTTTGAGTGTCTCCGAAAATAAATACTTTCTAGTCATTCTTGATGATTTCACACATTTTCTATGGACTGTTTCGCTCCGCCAAAAGTCTAATGCTTACGCCTCGCTCTCCGCTTTTTGCGCGTTCGCTCTTACTTAGTTTGGTTTGCCTCTCGTGTCCATACAATGTGATAATGGTCATGAGTTCGATAATAACAAACTCCACTCTCTCTCGCCGCCACACACGGTATTCATATTCGCTCCTCTTGCCCATGCACATCCCAACAAAACAATAAAGCTGAACGCATTATTCGCATGTCAATGACATTGTGTGTTCTCTCTTATTTCAGGCTAGCTTACCACCATGTTTTTGGGCCGAAGCACTTCACACCGCCACTCATGTCCTCAACCGTCTTCCCAAAAAAACAATCAGCGACCCTTCTCCATATTTCACTCTACACAACAACCATCTCGATTACTCGTCACTACGCGTTTTGGCTACCTATGCTATCCTAACACAGCTTCTACTATGCCACATAAACTGTCGTCGTGTTCGACTGCTTGTGTTTTTCTCGGCTATTCCTTCATCATAAGGGGTACCGGTGCATGGATCTTACTACCCAACGTATCATCATCTCTCGTCATGTTGTTTTCGATGAGATGACTTTTCCCTTTGCCTCCCCACAGCCTACAATTGCTGCCACATACGACTTTCTCGACGCCAAAGACAACCCACCTGTTGTTGTCCCTCCCTTTCCGGTCATCACTCCTACACCCAACGCGCCGCCCTCACCTCCACCCACCCCTCCTTCCCCACCTGCCCCTCCTTCACCGCCCGCCCTTCCCTCGCCGCCCGGGCCTCGTGCACCTACTCATCGCACGCGCAGCACCTCCGGCATACATAAGGGCCCCTGCGAGCGGCTTAACCTGCATGTTTCCTCTGTTAGCAGGTACTCACTGGTTCCCACCTCCGCCCGAGCCGCTCTCAAAGATCCTAACCGGCTTGATGCTATGACTACAGAATATTGCGCTCTCCTGAGCAATAACACTTGGGATCTTGTGCCTCCTCCTCGGGATTCAAACATCATCTCCCGCAAGTGGGTGTTTTGTCATAAGATCAAGCCCGATGGCTCCCTCGATCGCTATAAAGCTCATTGGGTTCTTCGGGGCTTTTCTCAGGAGCCAGGCATCAACTTTGATGAGACGTTTAGTCCGGTTTTCAAACGGACCACAGTGCGTGTCATCCTCTCCATCGCGCTCTCTCTTAATTGGGAGACCCGCCAACTCGACGTCAAGAATGCCTTCCTGCATGGTAAACTTGCCGAGGTAGTCTACTGTCGTCAACCCACTGACTTCATTGACTCCACTCGCCCCGAGCACGTATGTCGGCTGAACCGTTTGCTATACGGTCTCAAGGAGGCTCCTCGTGCGTGGTACGAGCGCTTCATGACTTTCATCACTTTGACTGGTTTCGTGTGTCCACCCTCGGACACCTCGATGTTCGTTCTCCGGTGTGCGGAAGGCATGACCTTCCTCCTTCTATATGTGGACGATATCGTCCTCACCGCCTCCTCAACTGGATCGCTCGACAAGATCACAGCCTCTCTCCACACCGAGTTTGCCATGATGGAGATAGGCAGCCTCCACTACTTCCTTGGCATCACGGTCACCCGCGACTCCTCCGGCATGCATCTCTCGCAAGACAAGTACGCCACGGAGATTCTGGACAGGGCCGGCATGACTGCATGCAAGTCCGCCACGACACCGGTTGACACGTCACCGAAGCTCGCTACTACTGTCGGCCCTCCCGTCGCTGATTCTACCGAGTATCGGAGTCTTGTCGGGGCTCTACAGTACCTCACTTTTACGCGCCCCGATATCGCATATGATGTTCAGCAGGTTTGTATTCATTTGCACGACCCTCGAGCAACATCTGACAGGCATCAAGTGCATGTTGCGCTACGTCAAGGGCACACTTACTCATGGACTTTAGCTCTACTCGTCTTCGTCATACTCCATGATCGCCTACATCGACGCTGACTGGGACGGCTGCCCCGACACTCGGCGGTCCACATCGGGCTTCTGTGTCTACCTCGGTGACAACCTGATCTCCTGGTTGTCCAAGCGACAACACATGGTCTCTCGCTCTAGCGCTAAAAATCGAGTACCACCCCGTGGCCAATGCCGTAGCTGAGGCGAGTTGGCTTCGGCAACTTCTCCAGGAGCTTCGTCGCCCAACCCCTCCTGCTACGGTCATCTTCAGCGACAACGTCAGCGCCGTCTACAACAATTTCACCTGAAAGGTTGAAGAGACGATAGATGTGAAGTTCGATGAATCTAACGGCTCACAAGTAGAGCAATTGCCAATTGATGTAGGAGACAAAGACCCTTCAGAAGCAATCCAAGACTGGTCTATTGGCAAGATTCTCCCAACGGAGGTGAAGGAGAGTACCTCGTCCGTCCAAGTGGAAGCTTCTACCTCACGACAAGGTGAACCACGAGTTGACTTGGAGTCATCCACAAGTGGGACACACCAAGATGAAGAAAACGAGGAAGTACACTAAGATGAACCTCATCAACCTCCTTCTTCACCTCCACAAGAGAACAACAACACCAACAACGAAGAAGGCCAAGAGGAAGAACAAGATGATGAAGAAGATGTTCCACCCCGACCCAAACAAAAGTTCTCACGAGTTAGAGCAAGAGTCTTAAGAGACCATCCCGTCGAACAAATCTTTGACGATATCCAAACCGGGAGAATTACTCACTCTAAAACTCATTTGGCTAATTTATGTGAACATTATTCATTCATCTCTAGCATTGAACCTATGAACGTTGAAGAAGTGCTTGATGATTCGGACTGGGTGAATGCCATGCACGAAGAGCTACACAATTTCGAGAGAAACCAAGTGTGGACATTGGTAGAAAAGCCGGACAACGACAAAAATGTCATTGGTACCAAATGGGTGTTTCGAAATAAGCAAGATGAAGATGGACAAGTTGTACGCAACAAGGCTCGTCTCGTTGCTCAAGGCTACACTCAAGTCGAAGGTTTGGACTATGGTGAGACATATGCCCCTGTTGCTAGACTTGAGTCCATACACATCTTACTTGCTTATGCCAATCATCATGATATCACATTGTATCAAATGGACATTAAAAGTGCTTTTCTAAATGGTGAATGGAGGAGGGAGTTTATGTTAAACAACCTCCCGGCTTTGTTAATCCTAAGAAACTTGACCATGTTTACAAACTTCACAAAGCTCTTTATGGTCTTAAACAAGCTCCTAGAGCGTGGTATAAATGCTTGACCAAGTTCCTTATTGAAAAAGGCTTTGAGATTGGAAAGATTGATTCCACTCTTTTTACTAAAAGGGTTAATGGTGAATTATTTGTGTGCCAAATTTATATTGATGCTATCATATTTGGTTCAACTAAGCCTCATTTTAGCAAAAAGTTTTCAAGGCTAATGTCGGAGAAGTTTGAGATGTCTATGATGAGTGAACTCAAGTTCTTTCTTGGTTTGCAAATCAAGCAAACTAAGGAGGGTGCCTTTGTTTCCCAAACAAAGTATACCAAGGACTTATTCAAGAAGTTCAACATGCAAGAAAGCAAAGGTATGAAAACACACATGCCTACTAGTGGACATCTTGACTTGACTAAGGATGGCAAACCGGTTGACCAAAAGGTTTATCGCTTTATGATTGGTTCATTGTTATATCTATGTGTCTACCGTCCCGATATTATGCTTAGTGTGCATGTGTGCACGATGTCAAGTGGTCCCTAAAGAATGTCATCTTAAGGCTATGAAAAGGATAGTGAGATACTTAATTCATACACCAAACTTTGGCATTTGGTATCCTAAGAGGTCTTCTTTTGATCTTGTTGGCTACTCCGATTCGGACTATGCCGGAGACAACGTTGATAGAAAGTCCACTTCAGGTACTTGTCAATTTCTTGGTAGATCTCTTGTGTCTTGGTCCTCTAAGAAACAAAACTCGGTATCCTTATCCACTGCCGAAGCGGAATACATTGCTGCCGGTTCATGTTGTGCTCAATTACTTTGGATGACCCAAATTCTTAAAGATTATGGGATATATGTGAAACATGTTCCATTTCTTTGTGATAATGAAAGTGCTATTAAGATTGCTCACAATCATGTGCAACATTCTCGAACTAAGCATATTGAAGTTTTTCATCATTTCATTCGAGATCATGTTGCTAAAGGAGACATTGATCTTAAGCATGTTTGTACCAATAAGTAATTGGCGGATATATTCACCAAACCGCTTGATGAGAAAGTATTTTGTCGATTGAGAGGTGGATTGAACATTATTGATGCCTCAAACTTGGAGTAGAAACTCCATTTGGATGCATGCAAGGGATGAGCCTTTAACTAATCCTTGATTTTCTCTTATGATGATGACCATATGTATTGGATCTATATTTGTACCCTTGCATGTCATCTAACCCTTGTAGGAACTTGGATGAATCCAAATCTATGAGATTGCGACTCATTCATATCTTGAACAATCTCTACATCACCAAGTCTCTACAATATGGTGGTTGAAGACAAGGAAGCATGAAACCTTTCAACATATCCTTTGACAATTTCTTTATATAAAATTTCATTTGGTATCAAATTCATGATTGTCACCTTGGATACACAAGTTCTCTTCCTTGCAAGACAAACCCATGTAGGTAGATGAACTCAAATTACAAGTGGTGCTCCCAACTCTTGATGAGCTACATCAACCTTGAGCATCCCACACAAGTTCAACTACATGATCAAGATCAACACCACCACCCAAGGTATGTTGCTACCTCTTGAGCACTGCGTTGGATTTCCTTGAAGAGGAAAGGATGATGCAGCAAAGTAGCGTAAGTATTTCCCTCAGTTTTTGAGAACCAAGGTATCAATCCAGTAGGAGGCTATGCGCGAGTCCCTCGTACCTGCACAAAACAAATAACTCCTCACAACCAACGCGATAAGGGGTTGTCAATCCCTTCACGGTCACTTACGAGAGTGAGATCTGATAGATATGATAAGATAATATTTTTGGTATTTTTGTGATAAGGATGTAAAGTAAAATAAAAGCAAAGTAAAAGGCAAAGGAAATAACTAAGTATTGGAAGATTAATATGATGAAGATAGACCCGGGTGCCATAGGTTTCACTGGTGGCTTCTCTCAAGAGCATAAGTATTTTACAGTGGGTGAACGAATTACTGTTGAGCAATTGACAGAATTGAGCATAGTTATGAGAATATCTAGGTATGATCATGTATATAGGCATCGCGTCCGAGACAAGTAGACCGACTCCTGCCTGCATCTACTACTATTACTCCACTCATCGACCGCTATCCAACATGCATCTAGAGTATTAAGTTCATGAAAACAGAGTAACGCCTTAAGCAAGATGACATGATGTAGAGAGATAAATTCATCCAATATGATAAAAAAACATCTTTTTATACTCGATGGCAACAATACAATACGTGCCTTGCTGCCCCTACTGTCACTGGGAAAGGACACCGCAAGATTGAACCCAAAGCTAAGCACTTCTCCCATTGCAAGAATGATCAATCTAGTAGGCCAAACCAAACTGATAATTCGAAGAGACTTGCAAAGATAACCAATCATACATAAAAGAATTTAGAGAAGATTCAAATATTGTTCATAGATAATCTTGATCATAAACCCACAATTCATCGGTCTCAACAAACACACCACAAAAAGAAGATTACATCGAATAGATCTCCACAAGAGAGGGGGAGAACATTGTATTGAGATCCAAAAAGAGAGAAGAAGCCATCTAGCTAATAACTATGGACCCGAAGGTCTGAGGTAAACTACTCACACTTCATCAGAGAGGCTATGGTGTTGATGTAGAAGCCCTCCGTGATGGATGCCCCCTCCGGCGGAGCTCCGGAACAGGCCCCAAGATGGGATCTCGTGGATACAGAAGGTTGCGGTGGTGGAATTAGGTTTTTGGCTCCACCCCTGATCGTTTGGGGATACGTAGGTATATATAGGAGGAAGGAGTACGTCGGTGGAGCAACAGGGGGCCCACGAGGGTGGAGGGCACGCCTGGGGGGGGGGGGGGTAGGCGTGCCCCCTACCTTGTGGCTTCCTCCTTTATTTCTTGACGCAGGGTCCAAGTCTCCTAGATCATGTTCGTTCCGAAAATCACGTTCCCGAAGGTTTCATTCCGTTTGGACTCCGTTTGATATTCCTTTTCTGCGAAACTCTGAAATAGGCAAAAATAGCAATTCTGGGCTGGGCCTCCGGTTAATAGGTTAGTCCCCAAAATAATATAAAAGTGGATAATAAAGCCCCATAATGTCCAAAACAGTAGATAATATAGCATGGAGCAATCAAAAATTATAGATACGTTGGAGACGTATCAAGCATCCCCAATCTTAATTCCTGCTCGTCCTCGAGTAGGTAAATGATAAAAAGATAATTTTGATGCGGAGTGCTACTTGGCATAATTTTAATGTAATTCTTCTTAATTGTGGTATGAATATTTAGATCCGAAAGATTCAAGATAAAAGTTCATATTGACATAAAAATAATAATACTTCAAGCATAATAACTAAGCAATTATGTCTTCTCAAAATAACATGGCCAAAGAAAGTTCATCCCTACAAAATCATATAGTTTAGTCATGCTCCATTTTCGTCACACAAGAATGCTCTCATCATGCACAACCCCGATGACAAGCCAATCAATTGTTTCATACTTTAGTAATCTCAAACCTATAAACTTTCACGCAATATATGAGCGCGAGCCATGGACATAGCACTATGGGTGGAATAGAATATGATGATGGGGATCATGTGGAGATGACAAAAAAAGGAGAAAGTCTCACATCAACGAGGATAATCAATGGGCTATGGAGATGCCCATCAATTGATGTTAATGCAAGGAGTAGGGATTGCCATGCAACGGATGCACTAGAGCTATAAATGTATGAAAGCTCAACAAAAGAAACTAAGTGGGTGTGCATCCAACTTGCTTGCTCACGAAGACCTAGGGCACTTGAGGAGGCCCATCGTTGGAATATACAAGCCAAGTTCTATAATGAAAAATTCCCACTAGTATATGAAAGTGACAAAACAAAAGACTCTCTATCATGAAGATTATGGTGCTAATTTGAAGCACAAGTGTGGCAAAAGGATAGTAGCATTGTCCCTTCTCTCTTTTTCTCTCTTTTCTGGGGGCTTTCTCTTTTTTATGGCCTTTCTCTCCCCATTTTTTTAATTCCTCACTTGGGACAATGCTCTAGAAAATGATGATCATCACACTTCTGTTTATTTACATCTCAATGATTACAACTCGATGCTAGAAAAAAAAGATGACTCTATATGAATGCCTCCGGCAGTGTACTGGGATATGCAATGAACCAAGAGTGACATGTATGAAAGAATTATGAATGGTGGATTTGCCACAAATACTATGTCAACTACATGATCATGCTAAGCAATATGACAATGATGAATGTGTCATGATAAACGGAATGGTGGAAAGTTGCATGGCAACATATCTCGGAATGGCTATGGAAATGCCATAATAGGTAGGTATGGTGGATGTCTTGAGGAAGTTATAAGGAGGTTTATGTGTGAAAGAGCGTATCATATCACGGGGTTTGGATGCACCGGCGAAGTTTGCACCAACTCTCAATGTGAGAAAGGGCAATGCACGGTACCGAAGAGGCTAGCAATGATGGAAGGGTGAGAGTGCGTATAATCTATGGACTCAACATTAGTCATAAAGAACTCACATACTTATTGCAAAAATCTACAAGTCATCAAAAACCAAGCACTACGCGCATGCTCCTAGGGTGATAGATTGGTAGGGAAAGACCATCGCTCGTCCCCGACCGCCACTCATAAGGAGGACAATCAAAGAACACCTCATGTTTCAAATTTGTTACATAACATTTACCATACGTGCATGCTACGAGACTTGAAAACTTCAACACAAGCATTTCTCAAATTCACAACTACTCAACTAGCACGACTTTGATATTATTACCTCCATATCTCAAAACAATCATCAAGCATCAAACTTCTCTTAGTATTCAAAACACTCACAAGAAAAGTTTTACTAATCTTGAATACCTAGAATATTAGGATTATTTAAGAAAATTACCATGCTATTTAAGACTCTCAAAATAATCTAAGTGAAGCATGAGAGATCAATAGTTTCTATAAAACAAATCCACCACCGTGCTCTAAAAGATATAAGTGAAGTACTAGAGCAAAACTATATAACTCAAAAGATATAAGTGAAGCACATAGAGTATTCAAACAAATTCCAAATCATGTATGGCTCTCTCAAAATGTGTGTACAACAAGGATGATTGTGGTAAACTAAAAAGCGAAGACTCAAATCATACAAGACGCTCCAAGCAAAACACATATCATGTGGTGAATAAAAATATAGCTCCAAGTAAACTTACCGACGAAAGAGGGGATGCCTTCCGGGGAATCTCCAAGCTTAGGCTCTTGCCACTCCTTGTTCCATAATCCATCAAATTTTTACCCAAAACTTGAAAACTTCACAACACAAAACTTAAAGTAGAAAATCTCGTGAGCTCAGTTAGCGAAAGAAAACAAAAGACCACTTCAAGGTACTGTAATGAACTCATTCTTTATTTATATTGGTTTTAAACCTAATTTATTCCAACTTCTCTATGGTTTATAAACTATTTTACTAGCCATAGATTCATCAAAATAAGCAAACAACACAGGAAAAATAGAATCTATCAAAAACAGAACAGTCTGTAGTAATTTGTAACTAGCGCAAGATCTGGAACACCAAAAATTCTAAAATAAATTGCTGGACGTGAGAAATTTATCTATTAATCATCTGCAAAAATAATTAACTAAATAGCACTTTCCAAATAAAAATGGAAGCAGTTCTCGTGAGCGCTAAAGTTTCTATTTTTACAGCAAGATAACAAGACTTCCGCCAAGTCTTCCCAACGGTTCTACTTAGCACAAACACTAATTAAACACAAAAAACACAACCAAAACAGAGGCTAGGTAAATTATTTATTACTAAACAGGAGCAAAAAGCAAGGAATAAAAATAAAATTGGGTTGCCTCCCAACAAGCGCTATCGTTTAACTCCCCTAGCTAGGCATAAAAAGCAAGGATAGATCTAGGTATTGCCATCTTTGGTAGGCAATCCATAAGTGGCTCTCATAATAGATTCATAAGGTAATTTAATTTTCTTTCTAGTAAAGTGTTCCATGCCTTTCCTTAACGGAAATTGGAATCTAATATTTCCTTCCTTCATATCAATAATTGCACCAATCTTTCTAAGGAAAGGTCTACCAAGGATAATAGGACATGAAGGATTGCAATCTATGTCAAGAACAATAAAATCTACGAGCACATAATTCCTATTTACGACAATAAGAACATCATTGATTCTTCCCATTGATTTCTCAATAGTGGAATCCCCAAGGTGCAAGTTTAAAGAGCAATCATCAAAATCACGGAAACCTAACAAATCACACAAAGTCTTTGGAATCGTGGAAACACCAGCACCCAAATCACATAAAGCATAGAACTCATGATCTTTAATCTTAATTTTAATAGTTGGTTCCCACTCATCATAAAGTTTTCTAGGGATAGAAACTTCCAACTCAAGTTTTTCTTCATAAGATTGCATCAAGGCATCAAGGATATGTTTAGTAAATGCATTATTTTGACTATAAGCATGAGGAGAATTTAGCACGGATTGCAACAAGGAAATACAATCAATCAGAGAGAAAATTTCATAATTAAATTCCTTGAAATCCAAAATAGTGGGTTTAGCAACATCTAGGGTTTTAATTTCTTCAATCCCACTTTCATCAAATTTAGCATCAAGATCTAAAAACTCTAAATTTTTGAAACACCTTCTAGGTAAAGGTGGATCATATTCAGTCCCATCATTATCAAGATTCATATTGCAAAACAAAGATTTAATAGGGGACACATCAATAACTTTTAGATCTTCATCTTTATTTTCATAAAAATCCGGTTTAGCGGCCATCCTATTAACTAAGGTAGCCTGCTTATCTGAAATTTCAGCAGTCAATTTCTCAAGACGAGCAATTTGGGATCTTAAACCATCAAATTCTTTAGACATATCATCTAGCTCTTTATTCATAGAACTCATAAAACTTTTATGTTCCTTAAGCTCGTTTCTGAAGAAATTATTATGCTCAAATTGCAAAATCATAAAACTCCTGACATTGCTTTTGATCTCCTCTAACCTTTTAAGGTGAAGATCACCAAATCTGGGTAGAGCCATTGTGACAAACAAGCAATCCAACACACAAGCAAACAAAAAGAAAGCGGGCAAAAAGAGGCAAATAGAGAAAGAGAGGGAGGATAGAGAGAGAGGGCGAATAAAACGGCAAGGGTGAAGTGGGGGAGAGGAAAACGAGAGGCAAATGGCAAATAATGTAATGCGGGAGATAAGGGTTGTGATGGGTACTTGCTATGTTGACTTTTGTGTAGACTCCCCGGCAACGGCGCTAGAAATGGCTCGTTGTCGGGAGTCAAATCTTGACTTGCGCGAACCTCCCCGGCAACTGCGCCAGAAATCTTCTTGCTACCTCTTGAGCACTGCGTTGGATTTTCTTGAAAAGGAAAGGATGATGCAGCAAAGTAGCGTAAGTATTTCCCTCAGTTTTTGAGAACCAAGGTATCAATCCAGTAGGAGGCTACGCGTGAGTCCCTCGTACCTTCACAAAACAAATAACTCCTCGCAACCAACGCGATAAGGGGTTGTCAATCCCTTCACGGTCACTTACGAGAGTGAGATCTGATAGATATGATAAGATAATATTTTTGGTATTTTTGTGATAAGGATGCAAAGTAAAATAAAAGCAAAGTAAAAAAGCAAAGGAAATAACTAAGTATTGGAAGATTAATATGATGAAGATAGACCCCGGGGCCATAGGTTTCACTAGTGGCTTCTCTCAAGAGCATAAGTATTTTACGGTGGGTGAACGAATTACTGTTGAGCAATTGACAAAATTGAGCATAGTTATGAGAATATCTAGGTATGATCATGTATATAAGCATCACGTCCGAGACAAGTAGACTGACTCCTGCCTGCATCTACTACTATTACTCCACTCATCGACCGCTATCCAGCATGCATCTAGAGTATTAAGTTCATGAAAACAGAGTAACGCCTTAAGCAAGATGACATGATGTAGAGCGATAAATTCATGCAATATGATAAAAACCACATCTTGTTATCCTCGATGGCAACATTACAATACGTGCCTTGCTGCCCCTACTGTTACTTGGAAAGGACACCTCAAGATTGAACCCAAAGCTAAGCACTTCTCCCATTGCAAGAAAGATCAATCTAGTAGGCCAAACCAAACTGATAATTTGAAGAGACTTGCAAAGATAACCAATCATACATAAAAGAATTCAGAGAAGATTCAAATATTGTTCATAGAAAATCTTGATCATAAACCCACAATTCATCGGTCTCAACAAACACACCGCAAAAAGAAGACTACATCGAATAGATCTCCACAAGAGAGGGGGAGAACATTGTATTGAGATCCAAAAAGAGAGAAGAAGCCATCTAGCTAATAACTATGGACCCGAAGGTCTAAGGTAAACTACTCACACTTCATCGGAGAGGCTATGGTGTTGAAGTAGAAGCCCTCCGTGATGGATGCCCCCTCCGGCGGAGCTCCGGAACAGGCCCCAAGATGGGATCTCGTGGATACAGAAGGTTGCGGCGGTGGAATTAGGTTTTTGGCTCCGTCCCTGATCGTTTGGGGGCCCACAAGGGTGGAGGGCGTGCCTGGGGGGTAGGCGCGTCCCCCTACCTCGTGGCTTCCTCCTTTATTTCTTGACGCAGGGTCCAAGTCTCCTAGAACATGTTCGTTCTGAAAATCACGTTCCTGAAGGTTTCATTCCGTTTGGACTCCGTTTGATAATCCTTTTCTGCGAAACTCTAAAATAGGCAAAAAACAACAATTCCGGGCTGGACCTTCGGTTAATAGGTTAGTCCCAAAAATAATGTAAAAGTGGATAATCAAGCCCAATAATGTCCAAAACAGTAGATAATATAGCATGGAGCAATCAAAAATTATAGATACGTTGGAGACGTATCATATGTCATTCCATCTTAGAGAAGCTTTACCCCAAGTCATGGGTCAAAGCAACTCAACAAGATGTGAATACATCAAAATGCTTAAACGAAAAATGGTAACCCCATTTTGAGCTTAAACAATGAGTATGACCTACGATCAAGTGTTCTCACTTGACTCCTCAGTCAATATACTCTAACATAGGTGACTTTGTTACCAACCCTCTCTAGATGAAGTTCTCTAGTGTTTCTTTGTGTTCTTGCATTTGAGCCTAGCATGTTTCCCTTTCACTTGATCTTGATTTCTTTGCTTTGTTTGTTATGTTTTGCATTCCCTGCGTTTAATTCATTGCAAATCTTTTAGTTAATTCCCTGCAAATCTTTGTGAGATCTTAGTTTCCTAGTGAGCTGAGATGATAAAATCTGTTCTTCTCTACTGAACTTGGTCTCACCATTTCTGCCTCTCGGCTAGACCAAACTGCAATACTGCATTGTAGATTGTTCATCGGTCCAACTGACAAGGACAAACCCGGTCTGACCGATATGCATCATCTCTAACACTGCCAACTCAGTGTCACCGATGAAAATGAATTGGCCTAACCGATTTCAATACTTAGAAAACATTTTGCCATTTGCATCCTGCACATCTGTTCCAGCTCCACTCGATGATTCTTGTCCTCTACCAGCATCTTAAATTACATGTTGCTTTGTAATTTGACTCAAGGACCGAACCTACTTGACTCATGCTCCAGAAGATCCCTTCTTGAAAATTGATGTCAAAGGGGGAGAGAGAGCACATCAAAGCTTATCACATAAGAGAGAAAGCACATCTTAGCTTCTCCAGATGCTTATAAACCATAGAGGAGAGAAGTCACATGTCTTTAAGAGGGGAAAGACATGTTAGTATGTGTTATGTGTTATGTTTATGTTGCTCTGATTTTCTTTTACCCTATCTTCTCCCATTATTCAATATCAGATTCAGGGGGAGAAATAGTTCATTTCTAAGGGAAGAAAATCTTTGGAATTAATTGCATATCTTTATCTCTTGGGGACATGTCAATATCCAAATAGAGTACTAAGTACTCACTCACTACATGTCATCCCAGTCTTGGTACTCTTGTGGTTTCCTGCTCTTGCTCTATTTAGTAGATGTTCCTGTGGTATCTAACCCTGTTTTCTCAGGATCATCTCTTCCAAAGTCAGCTCAACACCACAAGGTAAGTATATACATCACACTCATGTGCATGATAATCTCTTGTTGATGTACATTTGGTTTGCAAGGAGGACTCATGAACATGGAGGTACATTTCCTATTCGACATCATTTGCTTTGATGCATATAGCCAAGATACATGTAACTCATTGCTTTCTCTGGCATGCTTATGCATTCACATGCTCTTATATTCTATATTTACATGATTGCATACATGCAGGGGAAGCCTATGCATGTTACATGTCTTTCCAAAGCTTTACTTGTTATGCTAAATGTCTTTATACAAAGCTTTGATGTATGTTGTCATCAATTACCAAAAAGTGGGAGATTTAAAGCACAAGTGCTCCCTGGGTGATTTTGGTAATTAATTTTAGCATATCTCCTATTGCACTGATATTTTCATCTAGTATATTTCAGATGAGTTCAACACTGGACTGGCACGGACAAGAGGATGTGGAACCCCTTCAAAATGCAAGGACACATATTAGCAAAAGCTCAAGACTCTACATTTTCATTTTAGTGATCCAAGATCACATTAAGTCCATAGGAAAAGCCAATACTATTAAAAGGGGATGAGGTGTTGCTTAATGGCTTGCTTGCTCAAAGTGCTTAGTGATATGCTCCAAAACCCTCAACCACTTTCTCATTTCCACATTTGTCCTAAACCTAAAGTCAAACTCGGCCCCACCGATTTGATCTATCCGGCGCCACCGAGTTCACTTGACATAGCCACTATCAGAAACCCTAATCAGTTCAGTCTTACCGATGGGATCTCGGTCTCACCGAGATGGGATTGCAAACTCTCTGTTGCCCGTTGTAATTATTTCGGTCTCACCGAAATACGCAGTCAGTCCCACCGAGTTTGCTTGACCAACTCTCTGTTTGCTTATTACCAAAATCGGTCTCACCGAGTTTGTCTAATCGGTCAAACCGAGTTAAGGTTTTACCCTAACCCTACACTGGTACGTGTCAGTGCTATACAAACGGTTTTTAACCCCTTTCCGCGATGGCATTTGGAACCGTCGCCAAGTGAGTGTGGGCGAGGGGGTTCCTTACCACACGACCCAGAAATCGTCGGGGATATGCCCTCCAGGGACACAGGCTGGGGCCGTGTGCGATCGGGCGAGGCATCGAAACCCAATCATTTTTGTAGGTATGTACATCCCACACAGTAATCCGAGAAAAACATTTCCGTAGGTATGTACATCCCACGCGGTGAATCCCAGAAAAACATTTCCGTTCATAGGTATATCACACACAGTCAATCCAAGTAATACGTTTCCATTCTTATGTACATCCCACACAGTCAATCCAGGGAAAACGTTTCTGTCTGTATGTACATCCCACACAGTTTTATGTATACGCTCATGTGTGAAAGGTGTAACTATCACACACGCTCTGCCTTGGTTAACTATTTGATTTCATTAACTACATCACACACGATTTGATGTAGAAAATTGTGTGGCATTGGGCTATCCATCACAAGCGCTTTTACTGCCAGAAGCATTTGCAAAGTTCCCTGTAATTTATTATTCGAATTGGAAATTTTGAAATATTAAACGTGCAATTCAAATTCTCAGCACAAGTATTTTTTTCGATATTTCAATATGAACTACATACGGATGTATATAGAATTATAGATATCATTTAGATTAGAATCTAGATTCACTCATTTTGCTCCTTATGTGGTCTATATTGGAATCTCTAAAAATACTTATATTTAGGAATAGATGGTGTATAAGACATGGGATGCAGCTAACCTCGACGGCAAAGAACAACATCGCCCATTGTAGCCCTCTGTAAGTACATGGAAAGTCAATGTTAACTACAACAGGGTTAACATCCACCAAAAATAGCAAATGGTAATAAAACGGCAGCATCTGTAGTGACATCTTCATTTCGAAAGAGTAACACGGTAGAAAAGGGATGGATTAAAAAATGGAAACAACTGTTAATTGCAACAGGCTTAACAACATCTTAATTCATGTTTTGTAAGTTTGTAGCCATGAAATACAACTCTTTAAAAATGGATACAACTATTAATTGTAATAGGCTTAATGGCCATTGAAACCGGTACTGATAAAAATGCAATTGGCAGGGTTAAACATCACATGACAGGTGCTGCTAGAGCAGATAATGGCCTAGTTGTCTATAAAAAGGTAGAGAAAATAGCTAAAACGTGTTAGGCATGTTTACTACAACATGCTTAATACATCGACCGTAGAAAACATAGCCATTAATTGCAACTGGTATTGGTAAGATTGAACTGGTGAGTATATACTTGGTAAGTCCTGAGAGGTAGTTGCTGGGGCACTTCATCTTGGCCAGAGCCCGCCCAAAGTCAGCGACGACGGAGGCGAGTTGTTCCTCCGGGTAGCGAAGCGTGAATCAGTGCCACTAACATGTGTACCTACAGGCAACCAGTAAATGGTAGAACTTAAACTGCGATTGCAGAAATGACGTGAAATACTGTAAGACATGGGATGCAACTAACCTCGACGGCAAATAACAGCACCGACCGTTATGACCCTTCGTAAGTACGTGGACAGGCATGTTAAGTAGAACAGGGTTAGCATCAATCAAAAATAGCAAATGAGCAACATTTCTAGTATATCTTCATTGCAGAGAGTAGCATGGTAGAGAACGGACAGATTAAAAAATGGATACAACTGTTAATTGCAACAGGCTTAACAACATCGTAAGTCATGTTTTGTAAGTTTGTAGCCATTGAAATACAAATGTTTAAAAATGGATTCAACTATTAATTGCGACAGGCTTAATAGACATTGAAACCAGTACTGATAAAAATGCAATTGACATAGTTAAACATCACAACAGGTGCTCCCAGAGCAGAGAATGGCCCAAATGTCTATAAAAAGGTAGGGAAAATAGAAAAAATGTGTTAGGCATGTTTACTAGAACATGCTTAATACATAGACCGTACAGAACATAGCCATTAATTGCAACTGGTATTGGTAAGATTGAACTGGTGAGTACATACTTGGTAAGTCCCGAGAGGTAGTTGCCGGGGCACTTCATCTTGGCCAGAGCACGCCCAAAGTCAGCGACGGCGGAGGCGACTTGTTCCTCCGGGTCGAAGCATGGATCAATGTCACTGACATGTGTACCTACATGCAACTTGTAAATGGTAGAAGTTAGACTGCAATTGCACAAATGATGTGAAATACTGTAAGACATGGGATGTAGCTCACCTCGACGGCAAACAAAAGCATCGGCTGTTATGACCCTGTGTAAGTACATCGACATGCATGTTAAGTAAAACAGGGTTAGCCTCCACTAAAAATAGCAAATGGGCAGCATCTTTAGTGATATCCCGAGTCATGTATTGTAAGTTTGTTGCTGGTATTGGTGAAATTTGAGCTGGACATGGTAATATTTGAACATCACATAGTGTGCAGTACTGAAATAAACAAGGCACGGATATGCTTAATACATCAACCATACAAATCATAGTCGTTGCAAGTGGTATTGGTTAGATTTAGCTGGTCAGATCTTACATGTTAAGTCCTGGGGGTAGTCGCTGGGGGACTTCATCTGGGCCAGAGCCTGCACCATGTCGTCGTCGGCGGTGGAGGCGAGGTGTTCCTCCGAGTCAACACGCACAACGGCCATCGCGCCATGGACCGCCATCAGCTCATGTCGGTGGGGATTTGGAGGCATGATGATGTTTCGCTCGCGCCATTTAAGCAATCAGGCTGGGACCGTGATAGAGATCGGTGGATTACCTGACTGGATCCGAGCATAATGTAGATGTGGTTGAAGCTGTGGTTGGGGCGGCAGTGGTTTGAGATGCCAGTAGGGGAAGGCGCGAGGGGGGGAGATACTGAGGATGGGGATGTGGTTGGAGGAATAAATTCTGAAATCGCGTGCCTAATGAAAATTTCATTGCGAAACTTGAAACTTGGGTGGGGGAACACACAACGCAGACGAAGCGCATAAAATACTCGTGTGCGAGAAAAAATAAAGTTGGCAGATCCCGTCACCAAAAAAATTACACATTTGATTTTTTTGGGTCAATAATATGCCTGATTTATTAGGAAACATCACACAGTTAACTGACTTATGGATCATTAACGCAAAAAACACAAACGAGTACGACATAGAAACCATGTGTTTTGTGATCTTCTAATGATTAACGCAAAAAATGCACACGGGCACACATGCTAATCAACACTCAAAGCCCTCAAAGGATGCTCTTACCGACATTGTACATTAATACTACAAACTTAAATTACTACTGGTAATTTTCCATAAGACTACAAACTTAAACTACTTCTCACGTGCTGTCATCAGGCCATGCTGTCCAGACGCCGGCGTTCTCCTTCCCGGCCTTGTAGGCGGCAGCCCACCGTGCTTCGATCTCCGCCAAGCTCTCCTCACCACGGTGTGCAACCTCTTTTTTCTTGCGGCGGCGGGACACTCTTTTTTTGACTGCTTTCTGCCTTTTCCGCTTCTTCTGTGCGGCTTTGGCCGCCTCTAGATCCACCACCCATTCGGCCATGCCCAGTCTCAAAGTCCTCCCATGTAAATGTCTAGCCGCCAGCGGCGATGAACTCGGCGCGGCGAGATGCCATCGCTTCATTACCATGTGTGCGGTCACGGGCGGAGAGGAACGCGGTGCGACGGGATGCCATCGCCTACTTACCAGTTATTGTGTGTCGCGGTGCCATGGACGACGCCTGGAGAGAGCTCTGGGATGGAGGGGCCGGGAAGCCGTACAGTGCGGTGGTATTCAAGAGCTCAACGACAAACCACAACAGAAATTTGGCTTCCCTTAAAATTTTGCTCGTTCATTATCGCACATGGTTCATCTCCGTCGCTTTCGGAAACAGTGTGCGCTGAGCCTATTATGTGTTGCGTTATGATTGGCCGGAACCCCAGTCACGCGGATCGCGCGTGTGCACTGTAGGATGCGCCGTGATCGAACGGCAATCCACGTCCCTCACATCACACCCGTGCACCTGTAGCTGGATTGGATTTATATGTGCTAATTGCCTAGAAAATACACATAATCCCCTAAATATGGTAAATGAGCCCGAAAAAATACCAAATTTGAACACGGTGACTTGCAGGGTGTATGTTCGTCCATGGCAAAGAACGAAGAAAATTTGGATTCCCCTTTAATATTGGTGACTTTCCTCTCGAAAGCGTGGAATTTCTTTGGTGATGGTTCGATTTATGAAGGTCGTGCATGACAACATAAGTCAAACCTTCTAATTTTTACCAGTGCATGGTGAGGTCATACCATGGCACACCATGCCAGGCGTCATGCTTTTCAAGCATTTATTTCAGTTTTTCTATAGTTAAAAACCCAGTAAACAAACATTTGTGGTTGACTATTGCCACACATTTCATCGAAATATGTGTCCCTCCCTTAAAAGGCATAAGAATTTACTAAATGACACGAGCATGGTTTTTCAAACTGTTCTTATGCACCCTTTCATGCACCGATTGTTTGAACTTGAATTATGTACATTAATGCTTAGAAAATGCACATAACCCCCTTAATATGGCAATGAACCCCGCTGATGGTCACCCCCAAGGGCTCATATAATGCACCAGTTCGCCTTGGGTTTCAGCCCTCCCACCAAGGAGTACAAGCTCTTTTGGCGGTTGACGCACTCTCTTTCGTCCTAGCAGCGCGTGGAGGTGGACATGCACACCCTAGGCGACGCCGCCGGGTGGCGCCACCACTCGTTCCTCTCCCCGTGTCACCCGACGAAAATCTCGTCGCCGGTGTCGATGGACGGCAAGCTGTACGTGGTGACCAACAGTTGGCCTAGACACGAGATTCCTAGAAGAATACTGGCAATCCACGTGGCTACGGAGTCATGCCGCACATACGGTCTCCCGAATTACGAGTATGATCACTTCGATAGCCCACCGGTGGCAGGGGCGGACCTACGTTCACACAGCCGGTGTCACAGGACACCGGGTAGAAATTGCGCTTACATGTATACTACTTCGTATTTGAGTCTTGGACATGGGTAAAAAATAAATCTGGACACCCGTTGGACTTAGTTGGAGCGAGCTCAGGCACGGCCCATCTAGTTGAAGGCCCATCCGGCTATCGATCGTCTCGAGGGAGCAAAGAAAACAAGATAGCGATCGATTGGATCCTGCGCCAGTTCGGTTGGTGCCTGCTTGCCTCCTACCGTCGCGCCGCCGCCCCTCACCCCCTGATCAATGGAAAACGCTTGCAGACGGTGCGCCGGCCGAAACTTCGGCCGGCCCTCACGCGCAGCGATTCGATCCCACCACAATCGTACGTTCCGCACTGCACGCCCAATTTTTTTCTCTCCCTCTCTGTCTTATCTTCTTCTTCCACCTCCCTCCCTTATCCTCTTCCTCCCGTCACTCCCATCCCCTCCATCTCTATCTCTCTTTCTCTAGCGAGAGAAATCCCCCTCCATGAGATTCAGCACCGGCCGCTGCTACTAGCCATGGCCGCTCACCCAACCCCCTCGCCCCTCCATCCTTACCGTTTTTTGCTGCAAAAGAGAGCGAGATGAGTTGCCATGGTGGCTGCGCCGCGTCGACGGTGGGCTGCATCGACGGCGACTGCGCCGTGCAGCTCCGTGGTGCTACAACCCACGGTTACAAATGATGGAACAGTGGCTTCCAGATGCTGGAACTATGGCGGAAAATCCTGGAAGTCCGCATCTGCTAGTGGTGACCATGCGGGGTGCTACAACCGGTTTGCCAGATGCTGGAACCACGATGCCCTTTTGCTGCAATCGGAGAAGCCCAGAGTTGGAATCGGCATCAGTAATTTTGCTGCCTGACATGCGATGTGCTGGAACCGACGCGCCCTCGCCATCGATGGCAACTTTTTTTCGTTGGAACCAGTCTGTGTTTTTGCTGGAACCAGCTATTTTTTTGCTACAATCGCCCACTGGGAGCTTTTCCTGCTGACTTTGTTTTGCTGGAACCAGCTTTAGTTTTTGCTGAAACCTAATAATTTTTTGCTTCAACCGACAAATTGTTAGAGTTGTGTCGAATATAATGTACAAGATAGGTTACAGTTGGACTAGGAGTTGTATTGTGTTTATATAGAATGTGGAGTTGTGTCCTAATAGGACACTTATATCCTAGGCCTCTCATATATAGCGGGGATAGACACATGATGTAACCTATGCCAACATAATAGCACCGGAACGCAGGGGAAGCCAGCGGCATGTGCCGGTGTCCAGGGCGACCGGGTGCGGTATTGTAGCGGTGTCATGGGGAGGAGCGCCCATAGTCAAGCCCCGGGGATGTAGCCATACCGGTGAACCTCGTTAACAAATCTCGGTGTCGTGCTCGTGTGATTGCTTGGTCCTTGGATGATCAACAGTATGTCTCGGATTTATTCTAATAAATGGTATCATGAGCTAGGTTATTCGATGGCTGTGGATTGTTGATCTAGAGGAGATGGAAGGTATCGTTGGAGATCTGCAGGATTGATTGCAGTTGGAGCGGAAGAAAAGCGGCGAGACGTCGTTGATAGTTCTGCGAGGAGCGATCTAAGAAGCAGATGTGCTCGACGGTTGTGACCTTCTCAAAAAAGCCAATCAGAGAGAGGCGTGTTGCTTGGCCGCAGCAGGCGAGACGTGCGGCGATTGTGGATCAATTGGGCGAGCGTTTGAGGCGGCGCATATGGAACATCGACTCGGCGGCGGCGTAATGCGTGTGAGCAGCAGGCGCGACGCATGCGCTGGTCGCTAGCGAGCCAGGCCCATGACGGGCGCGGCGGGGTTGTGGCCGAGGCCGTGTGCGTGCGAGGCGTACGTACACACATCTGAGATTTGCTTTGGAAAAATAGAGGACCGAGTCCACCTAGGACACGGACATAGGCAGATCGAGTCGGCAACAAGTAAATTCATTGATACTTATCCATCAAAAGGCAGGACAAAGCATAGCCAGCGTCGGGGTTTGAGCCAAAGAAGAGCAATCACGTGAAGATCAAAAGGAATCCTTGTTTTGGATTTTGCTATTAGTACATGAGGGTGTACCACGTCAGGTTTTGCTTGTGTACTTGGACATCATATGAGGAGAGCTCAGATAATTTTTCACACGGTCAGCTATACGAAGAACCATGGCGTCAACGGATGTCAGGTTTGAGGTGAAGTTCACGGAACTGAAAACCTTGGTTTATGGCAGACAATGGTGGAAGATTTGTTGGCACTACAGGGATGCTTGAGGGTGTTGCAGGAAGTCATGCCAGCTAAGATGGAATTATGTGTGATGGATGGAAATTCGCGGAAGATGATTTGGCAGCCTCGAGCGTGTCATACAGCCGAATAAGTTCGGCTTAGTCGGACTAGATAGTCTGACAGATCGACGTGAGTCGGTTGATACAGAAGACGGTGGTGGAATTGGCGCTGAAGATATAGGAGCGTGATGTTGATGGTGACCGACTTCTGGGCGTGGAAACATGTGGCGCAGGCCCGAGGCTTGTGTGGCTTCGACAAGACTATGGCGTGTGGTTGATTTAAGATGGCGTACGCATGTGAGCTTGAAGTCGACGGGACGCGAGGGGTGAACTGATCATCTGCCATGGAGTCATGTTGAAGGTGGAGCTGGATTGAGGGGCTACGGCGTAAGTCGACAGAGAGTCGAAGCCTATTCAGCTGGGAAAAGCGAGTGACATGCAGTTTGGACTGGAGCCCAGTGGTCTGATGGAAGCATGAAACTCGTCACCGGTTGGTGATGATCGGTGGTACTCTGCAGTGGGTGTTGAGTGGTGTGGGTTTGCGACCCTTGAGACTCGACCGGGACAGCGGAGGCTCGACGCGGTAATAGCGGTGAGGCGTGCGGTATGCACGGACATGGAGACGGGCCAGGGCTCTGGTGGTCATACATGTGGTGAGACAACTGCGAATTTGACTCAGGATGACTAAAAGCAACGGTGAAATTCCTTCAAGTTTCAGACAGACGGCCAAGAAAGGAGCGATGATGTTGAGTTCAGGTAACTCTTATGTGTGACATCCAATATGTGAGTTGTTCACTTTCACGCAGGTCAGTGATCAGTGTGTGATGGCATTGGACTGATACTCTGGAAGTTGAGAGCACAAACAAGAGTAACAAGGAACTTAATTTTGCTCGAGTGTTGACAGTGGTCAAGAAAAGAAGGGACTACAAGTTCCAGGTGGAGTCATATGGAGTCTTGGGGTAGCAGCGGTACTCATGGGATAAGCTCAGGTCCAATGTACATGGAAGTTTGACGCATTGACGAATTCAAAGTGGTGGAGAATATTCGCCAAGGTGGAGTTTGTTAGAGTTGTGTCGAATATAGTGTACAAGATAGGTTACAGTTGGACTAGGAGTTGTATTGTGTTTACATAGAATGTGGAGTTGTGTCCTAATAGGACATTTGTATCCTAGGCCTCTCATATATAACGGGGGTAGACACACGATATAACCTATGCCAACATAATAGCACCGGAACGCAGGGGAAGCCGGCGGCATGTGCCGGTGTCCAGGGCGACCGGGTGCGGTATTGTAGCGGTGTCATGGGACGAGCACCCATAGTCAAGCCCCGGGGATGTAGCCATACCGGTAAACCTCGTTAACAAATCTCGGTGTCGTTCTCGTGTGATTGCTTGGTCCTTGGATGATCAACAGTATGCCACGGATTTATTCTAACACAAATGATAGTTTTTTGTTGCTTGGCACCCCGACCTGCGGCAAAGCGTGGTCACCGCGGGCTGGAACCGGCCGGTGTCAGAGCTGCAACCACGGCGAGCGCTACTCTGTTTTCTACTGCATTTGGCGATGAACGGCGACGGCGATGATCTTTTGCTGCGACCGCTTTCTCTTTTGCTATGACCGTTTTTTTTTTGCTACATGCCATCCACGATGTGACCTGTGGCCGTTGTTGGCAGAAACTCGCTCGTCGACGGCGAGGGCCGGCAGGCGGCGCACCGTAGCGCTGCAACCATGGAGCATCAACGACCGGAGTTGCAATCGGTCGAGGGGGAAGTTTTGACCAGGGGGTCATCGATGGGATCTCCAACTAAAATCGACGACGAGGGGAGGTTCTTCAACGAGCACCGTCGCCGAAGACGACGGGCAGCCCTGCCGTCGTGAGTGTGGCGCCATGGACGACGCCTTTTTTGGTTCCTGCGACGAGCGGGGCGCCATGAACGCTTGTGCCGGCTCCGCGTTCTCTTTTTTGTATGCAAGGACGAGAGGAAGAAGATGATGATGTGGAGCATCGAGCGGCTGCTGCACGCTGGATCGTACGGCTGCGTGCAGACCGGCCCAAATTTGGGCCGGCGCACCGGCGCGTAGTGCTGCCCCTGATCAATTGCCACTCATCAGCCCCTATCCCCTGCGCTCATCCGCTGGCGGCTGCGGATTGCTAAATAATCAAAGGAAAGAGTATTGCTCTCGGTAAGGTCGCCAATTTGTCCGAAACATATGTACATATTCCAATTTTCTCTAATTCTTTACCTAGATTGTATGACTGGTGTCTTCAAATTCAAGGGTATTACAACACAGATATGAATTCTGTGATTTGATAAATTTTCCTTAGTGATTCACATCCATTTGGAACCTTGGATTATTTGTCGACTGCGCGGCAGCATTAAGACACAATATCAAGTAAGTTTAACTTCACAACCATACATTTCAATCAGCAAGCGTTATTTGTTGTCTCTGC
Organism: Triticum urartu; assembly: GCF_056163025.1. Classification (NCBI taxonomy): domain Eukaryota; kingdom Viridiplantae; phylum Streptophyta; class Magnoliopsida; order Poales; family Poaceae; genus Triticum; species Triticum urartu. The sequence continues at coordinate 670,415,592 of NC_141877.1, forward strand.
CTACAAACACAAATAGTGCAACTCCTTGTGCACTTGTGATAACATAATAACCAGCGAATTATGAGGGAATTCATGTTGCCTGATCATATTTGTTCCTGTTGTTTAGAGATCTTATGTTTTATTGTTTAATTTTACACAATCAACAAGAATTTCAAGGGAACACTTTATTTTGATAATTATTATTTTATTATTGGACATTTTAAGCTATTTAGTGGGTTACTTTTGTGTATATTATTGTTTAGAATCCATCATTTATGGCGTACACATGGACCCCGGGACGTTTTTGTTCTAGGTCTGCCCCTGCCAAGCCATACGCAGCTTCCACTTCTTTTGCAATGACTTCCATGCAAAGAAAATGCAACTCTAAACATTTTAACTATGCTTCGAGACGTTTCTGGTCCGTAACTGCATGTAAGGATGAGATGAACTGCCTAGCCCGTACAAAGATCGCTGCTGCATGGTCTCGCATTACATCTCCCTTGCCATGTATCTGCACGTTGTTGGCGATAAAGCTCTCGTCAATAATAAATTAATTCATCGTTGATCCAATTTATTTCTTTTTCTCTTCCTATGATCCATATAAATCATAGAGTTGACTTTGATCTAGGTGCATGTATTCCCTACCTCCCATAATGTAGCGCGTATAGATTTTTTGAGAAGTCAAAGATTGCAAACTTTGATCATGTTTACAGAGAAAACTATTTGTAGCTACCATACCAAATATCTAAAATATGAAACTACATCTTATGATGAAGCTAATGATATTTGTTTGGCACTCCAGATGTAAATGTTTTTCTCCACAAACTTGGTCAAAATTTGTGAGGTTTGACTTGTCAAAAAGTTGTATGCCTCTTTGATGTTAAACTTAAGAATGCTGGTTTTATAGTATGGAATGGAGGGAGCATATGTTTTAGTAGTTTTTTTTTCGAAACGGAGGCAAAAGATTTGCCTCATCGATTAATTAAGCAGAAGAGAGTTGCCCGGTTAATTACTGGAAAACCGGGCGAAAACCTATACAAACCTACCACATGAGGACTACTCACAGAACAAGCAACCCCATTTCGAAAACATGGTCGGGCTGATCATGTTTTAGTAGTGGACTATGAAGAGGCAGAATATATATAACACACAGCTCGAGTTAACACAACTTCAACATATTTCAGAGCATATAACCGGTACGGTATTTCACATCATGATACAAACCCCCGATTGCGAGGCCTATTTATTTGGACACCACAACAACATGACACACTTTCACACACTACACGAAGTGACCACTGCATGCATGCATAACGCGAATGCATGACACGAAACTTAGGCATGCACGAGACATATAGATGAACTGATAAACAAACTGGAGTAGCATATAGGAATAGGAAGGTGCAATGCATGGCATGTGTACGCAGCATGCCATGCTTGGACGAGTATACGTCGATCGATCAGAGCGGGCAGGTGAAGCCGGGCGGGCAGGTCTTGTGGCACTGGTTGAGCAGGTGCACTAGGTCGATGGGGACGTTGAGGTTGATGACGCCGTGGACCTTGGCCCTGATGGCGGTGCAGAGGCACACCGCGGCGTCCAGGTCGGCCAGACCGGCCAGCAGCGGGCAGCACGTCTCGCTGTGCGGCACACCGAGCCCAAGCTTTAGCAGGTTCAGCACCTTGGCGCACACGCCCAGCTTCAGCGTGTCGATCGGACACGAGCCGTTGGTCGTCGACGGTGGCGGCGGGGTCGGGCAGTGGGGTCCGCAGCCACCGTGCACAGCGGCGACCATCAGGTTCAGGCCGAGGAGCAGGAGGAAGAGCTTGGTCGATGGCGCCATTGCGAAATCTTTGATCGAGAGGAAGCAATGCTTACTATAGGTAGCAAGTAGCAAGGATTTGTAGGTGCTGTGAGTTTGAGCTCTGTGGGGGGTGGTATTTATAGCCCGGTCGCACGTACATGTTGATCCCATGATTGATCGTTCAAGTTTAATTCTACAGCTTAACTTAAACTACATAAAATCCATCTACGTACGTGTAGCCTTACGCTTATGGATGCTCTGAATCTCTATGCGCTACGCTAGCCAACAAAATGATTAGAGCGAGATATACGCCCGGCGAGTTTCAATACTTGATGGGCATCCATTTTTCAAACAAGCTCCGCACACAGAATAGCGGGATACTCGTGGCTGGAATGCGTTGAAGATATGCTGTGTGATGACTTTCATGCCATGGCCATGTATGTTGTGTGGTTGCTTAGTTCGTTGGGTACCATGCATGGACACGTATAGCAGATGCATATTATTTGGAGAGCAGGAGAAGTCAACTATAGATGTTCCTTAGCTAGCTTTGGCTTATACATGCATGGTCGTTGCTGTGGACACGTATCCAGGCACTGGTTTCTATAGAAAAATATTCAACATGTATTTGAAATTTTGAATAAATGTTCATCATTTATGTGAAAAAATTTCAACGTGTATCTAAAAAAAAGATCATCGTGTATATAGAAAGAGTTCAGTGTGTAGTAAAAAAAGCAGACATGTATTTCAAAAACTGCAAAACCTTTTTGAATTAACCTCTAACTAACACAATTATTGGGCCAGTCCACCATGTCGATCTCCTCCAATATAGGCGAGCACAAGTTATGTCTCAGAATAAGCTGTTTTTAGCATTTGCCATAGGAGAGGCCCAGGACCAGATGGACCGTGTGGCCTAACATTTAGGCGTCATTTCCTAGCCCAGTGGAATGTACGGAAAGGCCGAGACCTAGTGCCCCAGCTGGCACTAGTGCCATACGACTGATGCATTTCCCGTAAAAAAAACTTATCAACCAAGTTCTCGTTGAGAACCAACCTCTGGTTGAGATGGTTAGGTGGACAGTGGTATTCTCAACCCATCAGGGTTCAAATCCTGGTGCTCGCATTTATCTTGAATTTATTTGACTTCGTAAAATCTCAAGATGATATGCCGGCTCAGTCTCTCAGAGGTGCTCATAGGGGTAGGGTGTGCGTGTGTGCGTTCATAGAGGTGAGTGTATGCGCGTTTATATGAGCGCTTGCGTCTGTACTGTGTTCAAAGAAAAAACCAAGTTCTCGTTGAGGTAATACTTGTCCTTGTGTAGTCGTGCCACAAGATTATTCAGATTCTGAATTAATCCCCAAGCTTGCTTGGCTAGAAGAGCCTAATTCAAAGTTCTCATGTCTCTAAAACCCATGCCTCGCATATTTTTCGGAATGATCTTCTTGTTCGAAGCAAGCTAGGCCATCTTTCGTTTACCCTTCTCCATTCACCACATGTAGGATCTTTGCCCGCACATAATCTTTCAAATAATGGAGACCGCCGCATCACGTTGATGTCATTGTTGACTTGTGATATCCTGTCATGTCAAAGAAAGAGTGCCAAATCCTGTGGTCTTTGAATGCATATGCCTCAATAATGATGGTAGGAATTTTGCGATGGCCCTAGTATTTTGTTTGTCCAGTATATGTGCAGTTCTTCAATTTTTAGTGCATGCAATCTTGGGATCCGAACATACCTAGGAACTCTCTTGATTCTCCAAGTGCCATGAGCCTAGTTGTGTCTTTGGCATTTGGTTCTCTCAAGTTCTCAGGTTCAATAGCTTGACCGCTGTAGTAGAAAATCTAACCATTGCCTTTAGGCACGTGCTCTCAGATATCTAGAGCTATTCATCCCATGAATTTGCGGTTGTGCCTACACAATTATCCTGATAGAAGCCATGCACTCGGAGAGACCAGAGAACTCTATCTTCATCAAATTGAAGTAATCACCATAAGACCTAACCCCTTGCATGATACACAAGAACAATGGTCTCTGCATCCAATGAACGTCGAGAAAAGAATTGAACGGCGCATTAGGGGCAAAGTAGTCCTCGTAGAGATCCACATATGCCCATGTGCCCAACATCAATTCTGTTGGACTAATATGTCAGGTATCATGACATATCTCCTAATTTCCTAAATTGACGAGTATCGATATTTTTGTGATTTTCATGTTATGGTTAGGATTTTTAAATATGTCTATATATTAACATGCAATGGAAAAGCCAAGTGTGGCAAATATTCCTAAAGTCTTTCATGGTATCCGCCCTTCTCCAACCCTAGCACCGCGGGCCTCAACCCTCGCGCCGATGGACCCCATCTCCCTCCCCTCCCATGGTGCCCCCCCCCCCCCGAGACCCCTCCTCGTCCCAACACTGCTCTTTGGGCGCAGGCCACCACCATCCAGAGCATCCGCTCCCTCATCCCCGTCGTCCTCGATTTCAAGAGCACCGTCTTCCCCAAGTGGAGGAACTTCTTCACCATCGCCGTCACCACCTACGCCCTCGAGGACAATCTCACCACCGAGATGCACTCCACCGACCCCACATGGCTCCGCCTCGATGTCATGGTGCTTCGCTGGCTCTATGGCAAGATGGCCATGGACATCGTTGACCTCATCATGCCTACCGACCCTACCACCGCCACAGCGTACAAGGTCTGGACCTCCGTCCTCGAGCTCTTCAACGACAACAAGAAGATCCGCGAGATTTATCTCGCCGAGGAGTTCCATGGCATCAAGCAGGAGGATCGGTCCATTGCCGATTACCTTCACCTGCAAAAGACGGACGCGGACGCCCTTGCCGAGGTCGGCGCGCCCGTCTCCGACGTGGAACTCGTCACCAACATCATCAAGGGCATTCACGAGCGCTCCGACAGCATCGCCGACATCACTCCACTCCTCACGCTGTTCCCATCCTTCCTCACCTTCCGCAACATGTTGCTCCTCTAGGAGACGAAGGTGTCTCAGCGCTCCAACAGCACCTCGGCCTCCGCCTTGTACACCGCCAGGGGCCCATCCCCGCTCCTCCCAATGGTGGTGGCTCGTCCTCCGGCAGCGGCGCTCCTCCAGGTGCTGGCGGCGGTGGTCAGCCGTGGCGGCCTCCTACCTTCTCCCACAACCCCCACGTCACCGGCTACGGCAAGGGGAAAGGCAAGAACAAGGGCTAGAAGGCCGCCGGTGGTGCTCCTCCCATGCCGATGCCGTTCAACCCTTGGACTGGCACCATCTAGATGTGGCCCATGCAGTCCCGCTCCAACAACACCGGCAGCATCCTTGGACGAGGTCCAAGATATCGCGCCCACGCCTACATGCCCGCCCCTCTGGCTGCTCTTGGTGTGCCCTACGACAGCTATGGTACAACCCCGTACGGTGCCGCTCCCTACGGCGCTGTCCTACCCTACGCTGCACCAATGACCCCGACACCAACATGGGACACCGCTGCTCTCGCTCAACACTTCACCAACATGATGCTACAGCAGCCCGCCTTTGAGTGTGTCATGGGTAGCGGCATGACCGCCCACCTCTCCTCCGATGCCGATATCCTATCCTCTCTCTCTCTCTCCCCCATCCTATATATCGTCACGTTGTTGTCGGCGATGGTCCAGCCATCCCCGTCACCACATCTGGCCATTCTTCACTTCCTTCTCGCTTCCCTAACAGACCACTTGATTTACGCCATGTCTTGGTCACACCCCGTATCATGAAAAATCTTATTTCTGTTGGTCAATTCACTACTGATAATCATTGCATCGTCGCTTTTGACCCCTTTGGTTTCTCTGTGAAGGACCTTCATTCCCGATGAGAGATTCTTTGGTGCAATAGTACGGGGGAGCTTTACACGTTCACATGTCCTTCACCACCTCGCGCCCTCGCCACGCTCGCCGCCCCTCACGACGTTTGGCACCATCGCCTTGGTCATCCAGGACATGATGCTTACCATCGCCTCTCACAGCATATCTACTAGAGATTAGGCCTATAACGACCAGCAATTAAAATATGCGGTTGTTGTTGGTACCATGTGCCGAACACACGTCTAACTTAGCCCCGCGAAACCTCCTAACGAGGATCGCTAATTTTTAGTTGCTCGTGCTTGTTGTTGCCTTGTTGGTTAAATATCTCTCTTCGGGTTAGGCAGTAATTAGCGTCCCACTCCCCTCGATTATGCACCGCCACCGCAGCTAAGGAGATGGCTGCAGATCCGGAAGGAGCAGTGCCCTACACGGGCTGGGCTATGCCCAGATCGAGCTCCACGAGCAGCCCCGCCCCCTCTATCACGCGGCCGATGGGGGATCCACGGCTCGCGGCCGGATCTGGAGCGCCTCCTGTATAGGGCAGACTCGCCACCAATGGCATCTCCACCCATTGGTGATGAGCGACTGAGCCAAGGAGCAGAGTCAGGCGGGGGAGGGCCGGTGGACTTCGGGAGCAGGGGAGGGCGGGAGGCGGCACAGCCGACAGTGGTGTTCTGTTCGGGGATGCTTCGATCTGGTGATGATGGAGCACGGGCACTGAAGACATCGCCTCAGCCCGCCACCGCGGCCGGCGAGCCGCCGGGGAGACGCCACGGGTAGACTTCTCTCGCAGCTGAGCAGCAGCACCTTCCTTCATCGTTCTATGATACATGCATCTTCGAGAAATCATGAATCTTGTTTCCCTCTGGCAGGCACGCCAAGGGGAATCCTCGAGGAGCAAGGCTTTCCTGCAAGTCGTCACGTACTGATCCTCGAGCTGATCTCTCCTGTTTAATCAGCTCACACAAAAATCTGATATTACCCCCATCTACTCATCAGCTAGAAAAACCCGTAAAGTGGAGGCCGCTCCAAATGAGCCCATCTTGGTACGTATTATTCCTTACAGTTAATTACTCCACACATTACCTGTCACAGCAAAACAAAGTGTACAAATATCTTCATTCCACACAAAATTTGTGTATATGCAGAGGTTTGATATCCTTACGAGCCATAGTCACTACCGGAAACGGTCCTACCCCGACGGCCAAACCTATGCCTACGGCTGCCGTCGACGTAGTTTGAGATATGCCGACAGCCCATTCCTGGCCGTCGGCCTACCCTGGCTGTCGGGTTACATGGAGCTATGCCGACGGCAGCCATCGGCACAGAACGGCCGTTGCTGTAGATTCAGACATGCCGACAGCAGCCGTCGGCATAAACCAGCCGTCGGCATACCTGTGGGCCCGACGACCCCGCCCGTGACTGGCGGCTAACGCCATCAACCCTATGCCGACGGTCGGGACGGGCGGCCGTCGGCATATCTCCGCATGCCACGTCACCGATCCGCGGCGTAGGTATGCCGACGGCAGCCGTCGGCATAGGTGCCACGTCACCGATCCGCGGCACGGCGCCTCCCAAAACCCTACCGTTTCTATGCCGACGGCATAGCTATATATATTTTTACATGCGTTTTTTCATATGTTTTTATGCTTTTTTACATATGTTTTTATGCTTTTTTAATATGTTTTATGCTTTTTATGTATTATATGAATATATATGTAGTTTGTAATTTTTTCCATAGATTATGAATATATATAGTTTGTATTTTTTCGGGCACATTAATACTGTGTCGTCATGTTCTTTTGAATATAGGTCCTTATATTTTATTAAAATCAAAAACAGCTATGCGACAGAAGTTTAGTGGCGGTTGCAAACGCCCGGCACCCGTCTCCGGAGTGTGACCCCCTGATGTCCGCGGTGTGCCCCCCTCACGGACGGCGCCGCCGCCAGCATCTGGAGGGCGGAAAGAGCCGCATCGGGTCTATACAGAGGGGACGTTGCACCCAAGTGTTTCTATGGGATGACCTACCACAACCGGGTGGTGTTGTGGCATGTTAGAAGAGGCGGCACGCATCCGGGCCTAACGGACGGTGCCGCCGCCGGCACCTGGAGGGGGGAAACGGACGCATCGGGTCTACACGGAGGGGATGTAGCTGTCGATTTGGCACGGATGTTGCTCCCAGGTGTCCCTCTGAGGTGACCCGACACAACCGGGTGGAGAGGTCCACTGTTCAAAGCCTGTCCGTGGAAAGTCAAAGGGCTAGATCTCGTGGTCAACCGCTCTAGGGTTAGGCGGGACGATGGCCCTAGGGGGGTAGCAATGCCACCGGAGCGTCGCACCGGCCCCTCATACATGCGGGGTGGTGTGGTGGCATGTCCGAAGAGGCGGCACGCGTCTCCGGGGTTTGGCCCCCCTCACGGACGGCGCCACCGCCGGCACCTGGAGGGGGGAAACGACAGGTCTACACGGAGGGGATCTTGCTGTGGGTCTGGCCCGGATGTTGCTCCAAAGTGTTCTTATGGGATGACCTAACACAACCGGGTGGAGAGGTCCACTGGTCAAATCACGTCCGTGCAAAGTCAAAGGGCCAGATCCCGTGGTCAAACGCTATAGGGTTAGGCGGGATGGGGGCCCTGGGGCGTAGCAATGCCACCGGAGCGTCGCACCGGGCCCTCATACACGCGGGGTGGTGTGGTGGCATGTCCGAAGAGGCGACACGCGTCTCCGGGGTGTGGCCCCCCTCACGGACGGCGATGACATGGTAGTAGACATTGTGCGGTAACGATGCGGTGTGAATATTATTAAATACTCGGAGCGCGATAAAATCATGAGTTTTTCACACGACGTGGGCACATGTGCTATCGGACCGATGGTAATTTTTCATAATTTTTCGTGATGGAGAAGTATCTGAACACTTCCCTCTAAGCGGATTGCTCTTCGCGCGTCTACGACTGTGGCCGGCGGCCTCCGAGGGCTAGCATGCCGCCAAATCTTGCGTAGGCGGCCTCTCACAAGTCTGCAGGTGTTGTGGCCGTTGCAAACGCCTGACACGTGTCTCCGGGGTGTGCCCCCCTCACGGATGGCGCCGCCGCCTGCACCTGGAGGGGGGAAACGGACGCGTCGGGTCTACACGGAGGGGATGTAGCTGTGGGTCTGGCCCGGATGTTGCTCCCAGGTGTTCCTATGGGCTGACGTGATAAAACCGGGTGGAGAGGTCCACTGGTCAAAACCCGTTCGTGGAAAGTCAAAGGGCTAGATCTCGTGGTCAACCGCTCCAGGGTTAGGCGGGACGGGGGCCCTGGGAGGGTAGCAATGCCACCGGAGTGTCGCACCGGGCCCTCATACATGCCGTACGGTGTTGTGGCATGTCCGAAGAGGCGGCACACGTCTCCGGGCTGTGGCGCCCCTCACGGATGGCGCCGCCGCCGGCACCTGGAGGGGGGAAACGGACGCGTCGGGTCTACACAGAGGGGATGTAGCTGTGGGTTTGGCCCGGATGTTGCTCCCAGGTGTCCCTCTGGGCTAAGTTGACACAACCTGGTGGAGAGGTCCACTGGTGAAAGCCCGTCCACAGGAAGTCAAAGTGCTAGATCTCGTGGCAACCGCTCCAGGGTTAGGTGGGACGGGGGCCCTGGGAGGGTAGCAATGCCACCGGAGCGTCGCACCGGCCCCTCATACATGCGTGGTGGTGCTGTGGCATGTCTGAAGAGGCGACACGTGTCTCCGGGACATGGCCCCCCTCACGGACGGCGTCGCTGCCGGCACCTGGAGGGGTGAAATGGACGCGTCGGGTCTACACGGAGGGGATGTAGCTGTGGGTTTGGCCCGGATGTTACTCCCAAGTGTCCCTTTGTGCTGACCTGACACAACCGCGTGGAGAGGTCCACTGTTCAAAGCCCGTCCGTGGGAAGTCAGAGGGTTAGATATCGTGGTCAACCGCTCTAGGGTTAGGCGGGACGGGGGCCCTGGGCGTAGCAATGCCACCAGAGCGTCGCACCGGCCCCTCATACATGCGGTGTGGTGCGGTGGCATGTCCAAAGAGGTGGCACGCGTCTCCGGGGTTTGGCGCCCCTCACGGACGGCGCCACCGCCGGCACCTGGAGGGGGGAAACGGACGCGTCGGGTCTACACGGAGGGGATGTAGCTGTCTGTTTGGCCCGGATGTTGCTTCCAGGTGTCCCTCTGAGCTGACCTAACACAACCGGGTGGAGAGGTCCACTGTTCAAAGCCCGTACGTGGAAAGTCAAAGGGCTAGATCTCGTGGTCAACCGCTCCAGGGTTAGGCGGGACGGGGGCCCTGGGGGGGGGGGGTAGCAATGCCACCGGAGCGTCACACCGGCCCCTCATATATGCAGGGTGGTGTTGTGGCATGTCCGAAGAGGCGGCACGCGTCTCCGGGACGTGGCCCCCCTCACGGACGGCGCCGCCACCGGCACGTGGAGGGGGGAAACGGACGCGTCGGGTCTACGTGGAGGGGATGTAGCTGTGGTTTGTCCCGGATGTTGCTCCCAGGTGTCCCCACGCGAAGCATCTCCCTCCGACGGACTTGGATCCGCCGCCACCCCCACCCCCACCCCCCGCCGACGACCCCCCTCCCCCTTCAGTCACCTGACCTACTAAGATCCAGATCAAGCACGCGAGGCGGCAGCCATGCGCTCCCAGACCCGCGACCAGGCCACGGCCTCGGCGGATGAAGCTGCTCAAGTTGGGCGCCTCCCCTCCCCTCCCCTCTGTGTGGTTCCGGGAGGGGAGAGGGCCGAGCAGCGTTAAAACATAAAAAACATGAAAAAGGAAAAAATATAACTATAAAAAACATCAAAAAATTTATATGAAATAGAAAAACATAAAGAAGAAAAAATATAAACTATTAAAAACATTAAAAAATAAAAAAACAACTATGCCTACGGCTAAGCCGTCGGCATAGGTGCCACATGGCATCGCTAGATATGTCGACGGCTTAGCCGTCGACATAGTTGCCCTTATCCATCCGCGGTCGGCCCTCCACCACTCATTCCTCCCCGACCCTAGAGCCCGACCCGTGCCGCTGCTAGAGACCGACTCGCACCGCCGCCGACGCTCCCGGTCGCCCGCCTCGCTCCCCGCCGCCTGCCGCCGCCCGCCCGCCGCCGCTCCACCCGACCACTCCCTTCCCTCGCCCCTCCCCCTCCCCGCCTACATCCCCGGCCCTTCTCGCGCCACCGCCGCCACGCCGTCGCCACCTCGTCTCCGCGCCGCCGCGACCACCCCCCTCTCCGTCCCCTCACCCCACCACCACCCCGTTCCCCCGCCACCTCTCGCCGGCACCGTCCACCACCCCCGACCCCGCGCCCTCCCTTTGTCCTGCCCGACCCCGTGCTAGGGGGCGCCGGAGCTAAGAGGCGCCCCTTTGCCGATGCCATGCTGTGCCCTGGCCGGCCCCGTCCACCCTTCCCCGGCAGCTGCCCCCCGGCCTTCCTGCTGCCCGCTGCACCGGGGGCCAAGGTGAGCTTTTTTCTTCTTCATTTTTTTGCATTTTGCTACTGTTTTTTTGCATAGATGGATATATATGTGATGAATGGATATATGCATGTACAGATTGATGGTGAAGTTTGTGATAGATGGATGCATTAATGGATATATTGGTCAAGTTTGTGAATTTGGAAACTTAGTTTAAAATATGGATAGATGATATTGGTCAAGTTTTTGAATATGTGCATGTATAGATTGATGGATATTGGTCAAGTTTTGCATTTTGTAAACACTTAGTTTAAAATATGGATGAATTGATGGATATTAGTAAGTTTTGTGTTTGTTCAAGTTAGTGTTAGATGGAAGCAATTCGAGGCACTTGGTTTCTAAAATACTTAATGAAGCTTTTTTTTACAATTTGACATGTTGTTTCATGTTCATTCATAATGTTGTGTCAATGCTTAATGTGAGGTGATGACCTAATTTTTTTCACTCGGTGTAATTAACAGGATTTGTGGTGTTCCATCTTTGTGAAGTGATCGTCGACGTTGGAGGTGTTGGTCCACGATCGTCCCTCTCCTTTGATCGACTACATCGGAGGGTGAGCAGTAATTCCATGACCTCGCCCACTTTTTTTCCATGTCACTAGATTAAATTTTCACATCAAGTCGCGTAACCTAGGTCTCCCGTCCGAAAGGGTTGCATCGATAAATATGCATTCAATTGCATATTTATCACCGCAGCTCTTTCGGATTGTCCAGTGCTTTCCACGGACAGCCCGAGGATGTGTAGATTGGGTACGTTGTTCATGCTCTACCCCGTTCCGAGACAGGATTTTGGCGGCGCCTCCCTGTTGTTCTCCGGATGCACATTCTCTTGGCATTTTGCTGAGACGTGTATTTGGAGAACAGCGGGGAGGTGCTGCCGAAATTTTGTCTCGGAATGGGGTTGAGCATGGACAACGTACTCAATCTACACATTCTCGGGTGGGATTAGGACCCATCTTTACCTATTAGAGATGTAGGTGGCTTAAATGTCGTTTCTCGTCAAGCTTGTAAAAAACAAAATATTGATGTGAGTAATTTAAATGAATCCTTAATTTTGTTGTGTGGCTTCCAATAAAGCAGATATGGCAGATAATCAGTGGATGTATAGTGGGTTTTTTCGTCGGAATCAAGTAACAACAAAGTGGGTTGAGAAAACTGATGTGTTTTTGAAAGAGATATTCCGTAGTCCAATGAGGGTGGTGCCAGAATGCCCGTGTGGCAAATGTAAGAGACGTATCCGTAGGGATAAGAGCGAGATGACTAAGCACCTTCGCACACATGGATTTATGCCCAACTTTAATATGATGATAAACTTTGCCCAGCGGGACCGTGGTAGAGAGGATGTGATACGACAACGTGTCGCTGGTTATGAGGACGATGGGGTTAGAGACATGCTAGATGATGTCTTTGCTGCACAGCCGACACCTCTGTCACATTCAGCCAATGAACCGAAGGAGCTGGAGGAAACCGCAAAGGCCTTCCTGGAAATCTTGGCCTCGTCAAAGAAAGCTGTCTGTGCTGGATGCCATCTCGCAACTGATGGCGGTCAAGGCTGAGTACGGCTGTAGCCGAGGTTGCTTCGAAGCATTTCTGGGAGTATGGGCTAACAGCCTGCCTGAGGGCCATGAACTGCCGAAAACCATGTACGCTACGAAGAAAATCATGAAGGCGCTCTCCATGGACTATGAGAAAATACATGTTTGTCCAAAGAATTGCCTTTTGTTTAGGCATGAGTATGCGGATGACAAGTACTGTAGGAAGTGCGGTTCCTCTCGGTATATTGAGGTGGTCGATAAGCATGGTCGGAAGCAGCAGCTAAAAATCCCTGTGAAGGTTCTTCGGTATCTTGATTTTATAAAAAGACTGCAGCGCCTTTTCATCACCGAGGAGTCTGCCAAAATGATGAAGTGGCACAAGGAAGGGAAAAGGTACAATCCAAAAAAAATTGTACATCCATCAGAAGGTGAAGCATGGAAGTCATTCGATATAGAGTACCCAGAGGAAGCAACCGAGGCTGGGAATGTCAGAATTGCTATAACAGGTGATGGGTTCAGTCCATATGGTATGTCGTCTAATCCATACAGCTACTGGCCCGTATTTGTTATTCCACTCAATCTGCCTCCCGGTGCCATAATGCAACGCAAGACCATGTTCCCGTCGCTTATAATTCCAGGGCCTGAATATCCGAGGAAGATTTGAGTGTGTTTATGCAGCCGTTGGTGGATGATTTGCACCATTGTTGTTACTTCCCGAGGTTGGCATACGACCGGCATCTGCAGAAAAATTTCTTGATGAAAGTTTGGCTACAATATTGCATGCATGACTTTCCCGGCTATGCCCTGTTCTGCGGATGGTGTACAAGAGGAAAGATGCCTTGCCCAGTGTGCATGCAGGCCTTGATTTTCATTTGGCTGAAGAAGGGTGGCAAGTATGTTGCCTTTGACCTGCATCAACAGTTCCTCCCTCCAGACCATCCTGATAGGGAAGACAAGAAGAACTTCACAAAAGGCAAAGTTGTCCATGAAGTAAACGAGATTCCAACTTTTTGTGGTGCGGACGTGCTTGCTCAGCTGAAAGCTCTTAAGCCTGCTGGTGAAGGGAAAGGCAAAGGCAAAGGCAAAGGCAAAGCCACAAGCGAAGACGAGGGCGAGGGCAAAGGAAAAGGTAAAGGGAAAAAATGTTTTGAAGGATATGGTGAGACGCACAACTGGACTCACATTACCCCCGTCACGCAGCTTCCCTATTTTAAGGACCTCAAACTTCCATACAACATCGACGTGATGCACACCAAAAAGAATGTCGCAGAGTCCCTTTTTCAAACGATCCTCAACATTCCTGATATGACAAAGGATAATGTTAATGCTAGAGTCGATCAACAGAATATTTGTGATAGACCACATCTACACATGCAGCCTCCCACAGGCAGTCGAAAATCTTGGTTCAAGCCAGATGCTGACTTCGTACTTAAAAAGGATCATAAGATGGGCATTCAAGTGGCTGAAATACGTCGTGAAGTTCACTGATGGTTATGCGTCGAATATAATTAAGGGGGTCAATCTTTCAACGGGCAGAGTGACCGGGCTCAAGAGTCATGACTATCATGTATGGATTGAGCGGATTATGCCGGTGATGGTTCGGGGCTATGTTCCCGAGTCTGTCTAGCGTGTGCTTGCGGAGTTAAGCCATTTCTTCCGCATGCTTTGTGCTAAAGAAGTATGTCCTGAGATGATAAAAGAAATGCATAAGAATGCGCCGGAGTTGATATGCAAGCTAGAGAAGATCTTCCCGCCAGGCTTCTTTACTCCGATGACACATCTCATTTTGCACCTCGCGAACGAGGTATTGTTGGGGGGCCCTGTGCAGAATCGTTGGCAGTACAGCCCTGAGAGACAGAACAAGCATCTGAGACAGAAATGTGGAAACAAAGCTAAGATTGAAGCTTCCATAGCTGAGGCGGTTATCCTAGAGGAGGTGGCAGACCTCAGGACAACCTACTATCCGAATCATGTTCCCACGTTGCACAATAAGGTGTCTCGATACAATACAGAAGAACCCAACTATAAACCCAAGTTGCCTCTATTCATCAGGCAAGGTGGCAGGGCTGGATGCTCGACACCTTATCTCATGCCACGAGATGAGTGGGAGGATGTCATGTTCTATATCTTGCACAACATCAAGGAAGTTGAGGATGAGTGGATGAGGTAATACCTTTGCACGATTCTTTTAGTCAATTCATTATGTTCACTTTGCCTAGTTCTTATACCGCTTTTCTTATTGTAGTCGATTCGTTGAAGAAGAGTGGACGGGAATGCTGCCTCCGACTGAAGTGGAGGCACTTGCTCTTCTCTAAAAGGGTGCTGATGGAAGGAAAAATTTCATTGCGTGGTTCATGGAGAAAGTAATTTTTCACACGTCACTATTACCTATTTAAATTAAACTCATGCACCCTATAATTTCAATTAAACTCATGCACCCTATAATTTCAATTAAACTCATGCACCCTATAATTTCAATTAAACTTGTAGGGAAATGATCCGACCGAATCAATGGATGAAGAATTGACATGGGTTTCCATGGGTTTTGACCCTGCCGTCATGACATGCCAAAAGTATGATGTGAATGGGTATCGCTTCCATACAGAGGAGCACCAGAACAGTCGGCCTGATCCCAAAACCATAAATACCGGAGTCTTCATTGAAGGAGATAATAAAGTAGACTACTACGGAAGGGTAGGAAAAATATACGAGCTTACATTCAAACATGGCCGCGAACACCTAAGTCTCACTGTGTTCAAATGCCGATGGTTCGACCCCAAAAAGGGTCTGAAACATATGCCTTCTGTTGGTTTAGTTGAAGTTAAATCATCAACCGTCTATGCCGGAGCTGGTCTCTTTATCGCTGCTACCCAGGCCACACAAGTATATTATCTGCCTTACCCATGTCAGAAAGAGTACCTAAAGGGTTGGGAAGTTGTGTTCATGGTGTCGCCACATGGTAAGCTACCGGACCCGAACGATGATGATTACTACAACATAAACCCCATGACATACGAGGGAGTGTTCTATCAAGAGGAACATGATGACGTGGTTGGAAACAACGAGGATGATGACTTGGGTTATGTTGACCTGGACCCAAACGACGACGATGCACGGATTGATGATGAGGCAGTTGTGAATCAAAGAGACATAATTATGCTTGAAAAGTTAAATGAAGACGCTGACGATGAGGAAGAGCCTCCACCTCCATCAGACAACGAAGAAGATATGCGTGATAGTGATGATGAGACCGGTTCAGAAATAGATTACAATAGTGATGATTCATATGGGTTCTAGAAAATGTAAGTTCTTTTAATGATCATTACAATAGTATGCTTAATGTGCTCTTCTGTTATTAATGTTTTTCCTGTATGCTTGTTTATTTGATATCCTTACTAATTGTTTATTCTCTTCTCAATGCAGGTTTGCTAATCATGGGCAAGTCCAGCGGCGCCAGTTTCCTCAGTAAATTCAAAGGACTTACTTGGAGTGGACGACCCCACAAGGTTCCCTCCCGACTACGCGAGGATGACACCTCACAGGGAGGTGGAGGGGTCGGGGGAGGTGACCCTAGAGGAGGAGGCGGTGGGGGGAGAGCCCCTAGAGGAGGAGGCGGTGGGGGGAGAGGCATCCGGAGCAAAAAACTCCGGGCCGTGTCCGAAATAGGAGGGTGTTCTTCGATGCCCTCCTATGCAGAGGCACCTTCTGAGTCTGAGGAGGAGGAGTATGTTCCTGATGGTGAGGAGGAGGAGGGCGAGGAGGAGGAGGCCGAGGAGGAGGAGGTCGAGGAGGAGGGTGAGGAGGAGGGCGAGGAGGGTGGTGGAGGGGAGGTTGATCCCGAGTTGTGGGGTGACTTGCCACCTGGTGCTCCGTAGGGGTGGCTGTGTGGTAATGCCGGACTACCTACACCACCTTCTATCGAGGCGCACAAGTGGCTCATTGAACCTGCGGGGACAGAGTAAGTGCCTCTCAATCATATTTTCAACACATGACAACATTTTCTTATTGTACACATGGCAATCCTTTGATTCTTTTGCAGAAACTGGATCCTTCGTGGAAAGGGCCGTAAACCGAACGGCCTTATCACTGTCCTGTTGAAGGAGTTTTGGCCTGGCCTATTCTGCCCGCGGCCAGACAGGGACCCGCAGCTGCGGGTTTTGGCCACGAGCTGGGCCCACTATGAGGCTTGCAGCAACGCGGAGTACGGAACGGCCGCTAAGGCCGTGATCACCAAATTTTGGGTAAGTTCTCTTCTGAATCACTTGTCTTCAGTTTCGTTCATAGTTTATTATTGAATCACTCAACTCATGCCTTGTTTGCTTCTGGTTTATGCATGATTGCAGCAACTCTATAGAGTTCTTGACGAGCACAAGGCCAGAGCCGACGTAGTCTTGCTTGCGGCTGCGAAGAAGAAAGCTCGTCAGTTGCAGTACGAGGTGCGCTGGGTTGCCGTCTCGCAGTACTACCACATCTACCTGCAACAAAAGATGACCAAAACTCAAGCGCAGAGGCAACGACTTACCTTGAACAGGGAGCAGTTCATGATGGTAACTATTACTAACTTATCATTGTTTCAAGCAGTCAACTATATGTTTCGTGCTCACATGTCATGCTTCCAAAATTTGCATAGGTTGTTCCTCGTTGGTGCTATGGAAGGCATGACGGATGGGCGAGTTTGGTGGATAGGTGGCTCGGCGACGATGCAGAGTTTTCTGCCAAGAGCATCAAGGCCCGGGCTAACCATGGAAAAGACGGGACACATGGCTAAGGAAACAGGAACCACTGGGGCTTCAAGGCCATGAAGGTATATCTATATGCATGATGCATTTTTGTTCTTCTTTACCGTCATGTTCTTATGTATGGCTAACTTCTGTTTGACGTTGCAGGAGGACAAGTTGAAGAGGTCGCTCTCAGACATTGAGTCGTGGAAGCTGGCCCGCGAGCGGAGTCATCCCAAGGAGGGCGAGAGCCAATACTACGGCAAGACCGAGGAGCACCTGGAGTCTTACACTCAGCACAATCAGAAGTTGCATCCGAATGTTCCTATTCCTGAGGTCGCCCAGTCTCAAATCGACGACACGGCGGTGGTGGCCATCCAGGGGAAGTCACATGGCCGGTGTCCGTGTTTCGATGGCTTGATAACTCCTTCGATCTCGTACACACGACTTCGGTCTACCAACCCGAGCCAGTTAGAGAGTAAGGGGCGTTCACAGACTCCCTTAGCCCGCCAGCATGCTGTAAGTACTTACCCTTTATCTTTTTCTCTCTAGCATTCTCACTTCATTTTCAGCATTGCTCACTTAGAAACAACCTAAATTATGTAGGCATATAAGGCCTTTGTCGAGCATAGGAATCTTGAGGTGCGAGAGTACTTGCAACGAGTGAAGGAAAATGATGATTACAACCGTCAGATGATGGCGGTTAGTTTTGCCCTCTTAAAACCAAGCTAAATTTTTGCACTTTCATTCCTTCTGACCTTCTAGTTTGCTTCTTTAACTAACATCCAGGCTATGTTGGCGTCTTGGAGTAACCGCACGGATCCACCACAAATGGGACCCCTGCCACCACCTACGGGAGAACCCCCACACATGCCCACGTTCGATGAATGGGTGGCACTAGGCAGTGATAGTCCGGTTAGTACATTTGCCTAACTACTGACAAACTAGTTCTCGTTCATTCAACACTATCATATCATATTTACCGTTAGAATCTTCTCTCAAACATGTAGGGGACCGCTGGCTCGACTCCTGCTCCATCGACCCCAGTCACTCCGATCTTCCATAGTGATGGTGGTCGCGGTGGCGGTTTTGGCGGAGGTGGTCTTAGCGGTGGTGGTCTTGGTGGTGGTGCTTTTGGCGGAGGTGGTCTTGGTGGTGGTGGTTTTGGCGGAGGTGGTCATGTTTGATGTCATGATGATTCCGTGCATGTGGCCGTCGTGCCATGCCTTTCATGTTGCTACTTTTATTATGTTCCATGTCTTGCACTAGTTTTATGTTCATGAACTTTCGCCGGTGATGATGATGAACTTGAGTATGTTTAGATGATAAACTGTCATATTTCTGCATAATTCTATATTATTCTGCTTTGAAATGCTGTCAAATGAATTGAAAAAGAGAAAACCGAGAAAAAAAAACTATGCCTACGGCAAAGCCGTCGGCATATATAAGCCCAGGAGATACCAGGACGCGCCACGTGGCAGAGATATGCCGACGGCAAAGCTGTCGGCATAGTTTTCGGTCTATGCCTACGGCAAATATCTCTGCTGCCAGGAGAAACAAGGGGCCAACACGTGGCAAAACTATGCCTACGGCAAAGCCGTCGGCATAGATTCCGTCTATGCCGTAGGCATAGACCTTCCACCAGGAGGCACCACGGGGTGCCACGTGGCAGAGATATGCCGACGGCCAAGCCGTCGGCTTACCTCTGCCACGTGCCATCCACGATTCGCCCGCGCTTTTGACGGCGCAATTTATGCCGACGGCCAAGCCGTCGGCATACCTCCGCCATGTGCCATACCATGATTCGCCCGCGCTTTTGAAGGCGCCGTCCGTTGCCGTCAGACGGAAAACAGTGCCGACAGCTATACTATGCCGACGGCTGACGCCGGGCCGTCGACATAGGCGCCTATGCCAAGGGCTATACTACGCCGACGGTCTGACAAGACTACGCTGACGTGATCTACGCCGACGGGTCTATGCCGACGGCAGCTGTAGGCATAGATCTATGCCGACGACATAGGACCTATGCCGACGGCCTTGGGCCGTAGGCATAGTCTGCGAGTCCGGTAGTGAGTGTTTCGCCTTCTTAGTGGACAGTGCGCAACAAGGGTGTCAGTCAATTTGTTCATGTAAATGTTCACCCTCTAGTTCTCCATCCATTCACTTTTGCATATTCTCTACGTCTTGCAGGAAGTGTCTCCTAATGTGTGTTCTCAACTTGTGCAAATAGCTATTGGATGGCATCCCCAAAGTTGTTGCATGAACATCGTCAGGATGGCTATCCGGGCCAAGGTATGCATGCAAATGATTAATTTCTCACTATTTTACGTGTAGGACACTTCGAAAATGTGACTGCTATGAAAGAGGAATGAGGGCATCATGAACTCTAACTCCACTGACATGAAGAACGAATACAACACATTTTTGGTGAGCACTTGAGCTTCTCACTTGGAATGTAGATGCTAATTGTAGTGTCGTGTAGTCATATTAGTTGTATGTAGTGTACGTAACAAATTCTGAAGATTCGCTCTTCTTTTCTTTGCTAAGCCAAAGATTTGCAGATTAGCACAGTAATTAATCCCTTCACTAGGCTGTGATATACAGGTTATGCTAAGAGTTACATATATGTATGTATATCACTTATTCTTGAGCGGAATAGTTTTTTTTTTTCAAGTAGTGTAGAATAGTGTTCAGTGTTAATTAGTTGGGTATATACCACAACCAAAATAACTCAATTCACTTGCCCAAATATAAAATAACTCAAGTCTTCCTCGAATTATACAAGAAATATACCAATTAATATTTACTTAAAATAGTTTGTGTTTCTCACATAAGGACTATATAAGAATTTCCATTAAGTCGTGTCTAAGCTACAGGTAAAGTATGCATTTTTATCTGCTTGGACATGAATTCATATGCAATTATCCTTTGTGCTAGTTCATTTATATGTACTGACACTTATAAATGATTTATGGTTTTGTAGAATTGATGGTGCATCGTAACAGAAGCATCACAAGGCATTGTAATCATTGACAAAGAATGATATGCACTAAAATACAAGGGCTTATTATGTTATCCCATGGCCGAAGATTATGAAGAAAAAAGTCACTTTTGTAGTTAGACATGAACGACTACAATGCTTGTCTAGAGAGTGTTTTTCGTTCATAATTTTTAATGGTATTTTTAACTTCAACATTGTATCATGTTCAACATATGTGGTTTTGATTAATGAAAACAGGTTGTGATAAATTGACTGTTCAAATTATTTTGTTTCTTAATTGGTGTGGTTGATAATCGTCAAAAGTTACACGTAACATAAAATAATATCTTTAAAAGTTAAGATTGATTGTTACAGGCAAGAAAAATGGTGAGATGGATGGGATAAGTGGTCGTGCGCTAGTACATGAATTGTTGTCGTTATTTCCTCACCATTGACGACAACACATTGTCCCACGTTATAAAATAACGACGGGAAAATGTGGTCGTTATACTTTTAATGACGGAGCCTACTACGACCACAAAGATGTGGTCGTTAATGACTTTCATGCTTCCATCAGACCACTGGGCTCCAGTCCAAACTGCATGTCACTCGTTTTTACCAGCTAAATAGGCTTTGACTCTCTGTCGACTTACGCCGTAGCCCCTCAATCCAGCTCCACCTTCAACATGACTCCATGGCAGATAATCAGTCCACCCCTCGCGTCCCGTCGACTTCAAGCTCACATGCGTACGCCATCTTAAATCAACCACACGCCATAGTCTTGTCGAAGCCACACAAGCCTCGGGCCTGCGCCACGTGTTTCCACGCCCAGAAGTCGGTCACCATCAACATCACGCTCCTATATCATCAGCGCCAATTCCACCACCGTCTTCTGTATCAACCGACTCACGTCGATCTGTCAGACTATCTAGTCCGACTAAGCCGAACTTATTCGGCTGTATGACACGCTCGAGGCTCCCAAATCATCTTCCGCGAATTTCCATCCATCACACATAATTCCATCTTAGCTGGCATGACTTCCTGCAACACCCTCAAGCATCCCTGTAGTGCCAACAAATCTTCCACCATTGTCTGCCATAAACCAAGGTTTTCAGTTCCGTGAACTTCTCCACCTCAAACCTGACATCCGTTGACGCCATGGTTCTTCGTACAGCTGACCGTGTGAAAAATTATCTGAGCTCTCCTCATATGATGTCCAAGTACACAAGCAAAACCTGACGTGGTACACCCTCATGTACTAATAGCAAAATCCAAAACAAGGATTCCTTTTGATCTTCACGTGATTGCTCTTCTTTGGCTCAAACCCCGACGCTGGCTATGCTTTGTCCTGCCTTTTGATGGATAAGTATCAATGAATTTACTTGTTGCCGATTCGATCTGCCTATGTCCGTGTCCTAGGTGGACTCGGTCCTCTATTTTTCCAAAGCAAATCTCAGATGTGTGTACGTACGCCTCGCACGCACACGGCCTCGGCCACAGCCCCGCCGCGCCCGTCATGGGCCTGGCTCGCTAGCGACCAGCGCATGCGTCGCGCCTGCTGCTCACACGCATTACGCCGCCGCCGAGTCGATGTTCCATATGCGCCGCCTCAAACGCTCGCCCAATTGATCCACAATCGCCGCACGTCTCGCCTGTTGCGGCCAAGCAACACGCCTCTCTCTGATTGGCTTTTTTAAGAAGGTCACAACCGTCGAGCACATCTGCTTCTTAGATCGCTCCTCGCAGAACTATCAACGACGTCTCGCCGCTTTTCTTCCGCTCCAACTGCAATCAATCCTGCAGATCTCCAACGATGCCTGCCATCTCCTCTAGATCAACAATCCACAGCCTTCGAATAACCTAGCTCATGATACCATTTGTTAGAATAAATCCGAGGCATACTGTTGATCATCCAAGGACCAAGCAATCACATGAGCACGACACCGAGATTTGTTAACGAGGTTCACCGGTATGGCTACATCCCCGGGGCTTGACTATGGGCGCTCCTCCCCATGACACCACTACAATACCGCACCCGGTCGCCCTGGACACCGGCACATGCCGCCGGCTTCCCCTGCGTTCCGGTGCTATTATGTTGGCATAGGTTACATCGTGTGTCTACCCCCGCTATATATGAGAGGCCTAGGATACAAGTGTCCTATTAGGACACAACTCCACATTCTATATAAACACAATACAACTCCTAGTCCAACTGTAACCTATCTTGTGCACTATATTCGACACAACTCTAACAATTTGTCGGTTGAAGCAAAAAATTATTAGGTTCCAGCAAAAACTAAAGCTGGTTCTAGCAAAACAAAGTCAGCAGGAAAAGCTCCTAGTGGGCGATTGTAGCAAAAAAATAACTGGTTCCAGCAAAAACACAGACTGGTTCCAACGAAAAAAAGTTGCCGTCGATGGCGAGGGCGCGTCGGTTCCAGCACATCGCATGTCAGGCAGCAAAATTACTGATGCCGATTCCAACTCTGGGCTTCCCCGATTGCAGCAAAAGGGCATCGTGGTTCCAGCATCTGGCAAACCGGTTGTAGCACCCCGCATGGTCACCACTAGCAGATGCGGACTTCCAGGATTTTCCTCCATGGTTCCAGCATCTGGAAGCCACGGTTCCAGCATTTGTAACCGCGGTTTGTAGCACCACGGAGCTGCACGGCGCAGTCGCCGTCGATGCAGCCCACCGTCGACATGGCGCAGCCACCATGGCAACTCATCTTGCTCTCTTTTGCAGCAAAAAACGGTAAGGATGGAGGGGCGAGGGGGTTGGGTGAGCGGCCATGGCTAGTAGCAGCGGCCGGTGCTGAATCTCATGGAGGGGGATTTCTCTCGCTAGAGAAAGAGAAATAGAGATGGAGGGGATGGGAGTGACGGGAGGAAGAGGATAAGGGAGGGAGGTGGAAGAAGAAGATAAGACAGAGAGGGAGAGAAAAAAACTGGGCGTGCAGTGCGGAACGTACGATTGTGGTGGGATCGAATTGCTGCGCGTGAGGGCCGGCCGAAGTTTCAGCCGGCGCACCATCTGCAAGCGTTTTCCATTGATCAGGGGGTGAGGGGCGGCGGCGCGACGGTAGGAGGCAAGCAGGCACCAACCGAACTGGCGCAGGATCCAATCGATCGCTATCTTGTTTTCTTTGCTCCCTCGAGATGATCGATAGCCGGATGGGCCTTCAACTAGATGGGCCGTGCCTGAGCTCGCTCCAACTAAGTCCAACGGGTGTCCAGATTTATTTTTTACCCGTGTCCAAGCCTCAAATACGAAGTAGTATACATGTAAGCGCAATTGCTACCCGGTGCCTGTGACACCGGCTGTGTGAACGTAGGTCCGCCCCTGCCACCGGTGGGCTATCGAAGTGATCATACTCGTAATCCGGGAGACCGTATGTGCGGCATGACTCCGTAGCCGCGTGGATTGCCAGTATTTTTCTAGGAATCTCGTATCTAGGCCAACCGTTGGTCACCACGTACAGCTTGCCATCCATCGACACCGGTGACGAGATTTTCGTCGGGTGACACGGGGAGAGGAACGAGTGGCGGCGCCACCCGGCGGCGTCGCCTAGGGTGTGCATGTCCACCTCCACGCGCTGCTAGGAGGAAAGAGAGTGCGTCAATCGCCGAAAGAGCTTGTACTCCTTGGTGGGAGGGCTGAAACCCAAGGCGAACTGGTGCATTATATGAGCCCTTGGGGTGACCATCAGCGGGGTTCATTGCCATATTAAGGGGGTTATGTGCATTTTCTAAGCATTAATGGACATAATTCAAGTTCAAACAATCGGTGCATGAAAGGGTGCATAAGAACAGCTTGAAAAACCATGCTCGTGTCATTTAGTAAATTCTTATGCCTTTTAAGGGAGGGACACATATTTCAATGAAATGTGTGGCAATAGTCAACCACAAATGTTTGTTTATTGGGTTTTCAACTATAGAAAAACTGAAACAAATGCTTGAAAAGCATGACGCCTGGCATGGTGTGCCATGGTATGACCTCACCATGCACTGGTAAAAATTAGAAGGTTTGACTAATGTTGTCATGCACGACCTTCATAAATCGAACCATCACCAAAGAAATTCCACGCTTTCGAGACGAAAATCACCAATATTAAAGGGGAATCCAAATTTTCTTCGTTCTTTGCCCTGGACGAACATACACCCTGCAAGTCACCGTGTTCAAATTTGGTATTTTTTCGGGCTCATTTACCATATTTAGGGGATTATGTGTATTTTCTAGGCAATTAGCACATATAAATCCAATCCAGCTACAGGTGCACGGGTGTGATGTGAGGGACGTGGATTGCCCTTCGATCGCGGCGCATCCTACAGTGCACACGCGCGATCCGCGTGACTGGGGTTCCGGCCAAACATAACGCAACACACAATAGGCTCAGCGCACACTATTTCCGAAAGCGACGGAGATGAACCATGTGCGATAATGAACGAGCAAAATTTTAAGGGAAGCCAAATTTTTGTTGTGGTTTGTCGTTGAGCTCTTGAATACCACCGCACTGTACGGCTTCGCGGCCCCTCCATCCCAGAGCTCTCTCCAGGCGTCGTCCATGGCACCGCGACGCACAATAACTGGTAAGGAGGCGATGGCATCCCGCCGCACCGCGTTCCTCTCCGCCCGCGACCGCACACATGGTAATGAAGCGATGGCATCTCGCCGCGCCGAGTTCATCGCCGCCGGCGGCCAGACATTTACATGGGCGGACTTTGAGACTGCCATGGCCGAATGGGTGGTGGATCTAGAGGCGTCCAAAGCCGCACAGAAGAAGTGGAAAAGGCAGAAAGCAATCAAAAAAAGAGTGTCCCGCTGCCGCAGGAAAAAAGAGGTTGCATGCCGTGGTGAGGAGAGCTTGGCGGAGATCGAAGCACGGTGGGCTGCCGCCTACAAGGCCGGGAAGGAGAACGCCGGCGTCTGGCCAGCATGGCCTGATGACAGCATGTGAGAAGTAGTTTAAGTTTGTAGTCTTATGGCAAATTACCAGTAGTAATTTAAGTTTGTAGTGTTAATGTACAATGTCGGTAAGAGCATCCTTTGAGGGCTTTGAGTGTTGATTAGCATGTGTGCCCGTGTGCATTTTTTGCGTTAATCATTAGAAGATCACCAAACACACGGTTTCTATGTCGTACTCGTTTGTGTTTTTTGCGTTAATGATCCATAAGTGAGTTAACTGTGTGATGTTTCCTAATAAATCAGGCATACTATTGACCAAAAAAATCAAGTAAATGTGTAATTTTTTTGGATACGGGATCTGCCAACTTTATTTTTTCTCGCACACGAGTATTTTACGCGCTTCGTCTGCGTTGTGTATTCCCCCGCCCAAGTTTCAAGTTTCGCAGCGAAATTTTCATTAGGCACGCGATTTCAGAATTTATTCCTCCAACCACATCCCCATCCTTAGTATCCCCCCCCCCCTCGCGCCTTCCCCTACTGGCATCTCAAACCACCGCCGCCGCAACCACAGCTTCAACCACATCTACATTATGCTCGGATCCAGTCAGGCAAATGATGATTACAACTGTCAGATGATGGCGGTTAGTTTTGCCCTCTTAAAACCAAGCTAAATTTTTGCACTTTCATTCCTTCTGACCTTCTAGTTTGCTTGTTTAACTAACATCTAGGCTATGTTGGCGTCTTGGAGTAACCGCACGGATCCACCACAAATGCGACCCCCACCACGACCTGCGGGAGAACCCCCACACATGCCCACGTTCGATGAATGGGTGGCACTAGGCAGTGATAGTCCGGTTAGTACATTTGCCTAACTACTGACAAACTAGTTCTCGTTCATTCAACACTATCATATCATATTTACCGTTAGAATCTTCTCTCAAACATGTAGGGGACCGGTGGCTCGACTCCTGCTCCGTCGACCCCAGTCACTCCGATCTTCCAGAGTGATGGTGGTCGCGGTGGCGGTTTTAGCAGAGGTGGTCTTAGCGGTGGTGGTCTTGGTGGTGGTGCTTTTGGCGGAGGTGGTCTTGGTGGTGGTGGTTTTGGCGGAGGTCATCATGTTTGATGTCATGATGATTCCGTGCATGTGGCCGTCGTGCCATGCCTTTCATGTTGCTACTTTTATTATGTTCCATGTCTTGCACTAGTTTTATGTTCATGAACTTTCGCCGGTGATGATCTTTAGATGATGATGATGAACTTGAGTATGTTTAGATGATAAACTGTCATATTTCTGCATAATTCTATATTATTCTGCTTTGAAATGCTGTCAAATAAATTGAAAAAGAGAAAACAGAGAAAAAAACTATGCCTACGGCCAAGCCGTCGGCATACCTCTGCCACGTTTAGTCCGGTTTTCAAACCGACCACAGTGCGTGTCATCCTCTCCATCGCGCTCTCTCTTAATTGGGAGACCCGCCAACTCGACGTCAAGAATGCCTTCCTGCATGGTAAACTTGCCGAGGTAGTCTACTGTCGTCAACCCACTGACTTCATTGACTCCACTCGCCCCGAGCACGTATGTTGGCTGAACCGTTTGCTATATGGTCTCAAGCAGGCTCCTCGTGCGTGGTACGAGCGCTTCATGACTTTCATCACTTTGACTGGTTTCGTGTGTCCACCCTCGGAGACCTCGATGTTCGTCCCCCGGTGTGCGGAAGGCATGACCTTCCTCCTTCTATATGTGGACGGTATCGTCCTCACCGCCTCCTCAACTGGATCGCTCGACAGGATCACAGCCTCTCTCCACACCGAGTTTGCCATGACGGACATAGGCAGCCTCCACTACTTCCTTGGCATCACGGTCACCCGCGACTCCTCCGACATGCATCTCTCGCAAGACAAGTACGCCACGGAGATTCTGGACAGGGCCGGCATGACTGCATGCAAGTCTGCCACGACACCGGTTGACACGTCACCGAAGCTCGCTACTATGTCGGCCCTCCCGTCGCTGATTCTACCGAGTATCGGAGTCTTGTCGGGGCTCTACAGTACCTCACTTTTACGCGCCCCGATATCGCATATGATGTTCAGCAGGTTTGTATTCATTTGCACGACCCTCGTGAGCAACATCTGACAGGCATCAAGTGCATGTTGAGCTACGTCAAGGGCACACTTACTCATGGACTTTAGCTCTACTCGTCTTCGTCATACTCCATGATCGCCTACATCGACGCTGACTGGGCCGGCTGCCCCGACACTCGGCGGTCCACATCGGGCTTCTGTGTCTACCTCGGTGACAACCTGATCTCCTGGTTGTCCAAGCGACAACACATGGTCTCTCGCTCTAGCGCTAAAAACCGAGTACCACCCCGCGGCCAATGCCGTAGCTGAGGCGAGTTGGCTTCGGCAACTTCTCCAGGAGCTTCATCGCCCAACCCCTCCTGCTACGGTCGTCTTCAGCGACAACGTCAGCGCCGTCTACATGTGCACAAACCCAGTTCAACATCAGCGTACCAAACACATCGAGATCGACCTACACTTCGTTCGTGATCGTGTCGCCATGGGTCAGGTCCTTGTGCTCCATCTTCCCTCGTCTTTCCAGTTCACTGATATCTTGACGAAGGGACTACCGTCACCGTTGTTTCTGGATTTTCGGTCCAGCCTCAACGTCCGCTCTCCTCCCATTGTGTTTTCGGGGGAGTGTTAGACTATATCACGTATCGTGACATATCTCCTAATTCCCTAAATTGAGGAGTATCGATATTATCGTGATCTCGCATTTATGATTAGGATTGTAAATCTATCTATATATTAACATGCAATGGAAAAGCCCAAGTGTGGCAAATATTCCTAAAGTCTTTTTGATTCAATGCCTGATGTCCAAACGTTGAACCCTTGAAGTTGAGAACATGGTCCTCCACAAGCTTTGTTTCTTCAAGAATCACCATCATTGCCTCTATTTCATACTCATCTTCCTCATCCAATGAAGGAAAATCCATGAATTCGACCTAGAAGCACTCCTAGTCAGAATCCATTTTGTTTTCGTCCAAGAAACAACAACAACATGAAATTTCGCTGTGGTATTCCACCGACCATCTCTCGTGCATGGTCTATCCGCTATGGACATCGTCGCTAGGGACGGAGGGTACACAGGCTATGGACGAACCAGCGGAGTGTGGTCAGAAGCATAGGCCGAAGCAAGCAGACGCATGGGTAGTGTGGTAGAGGTCTATCAAGGCCTGGTCAGTGTCAGGAGGGGGTTTACTAGGGCGGCGTCAGTCTCCAGCAGCAGACAAGGAGGGCAGGATTGTGAAAATACGGAGGCTCCAGGTGTGGTTCGGGGCGTTGGAGACCGTAGTGGCGAAAGTCTGGACTCCCCAAGAGCTCCCTCGATTTGGGGCCGGTCTATGGGATTTCGGACACCCGGACCGACCAGTTATAATTTGGTGGTCCATGGTCGGTCCTAAAAGTATCCGGACATTGTGAGCGTTTTGGTGTCCGCGTTGAAGATGCCCTTATGAGTAGATCAAGCATCTTCTCAAAGAGAGCCATGAAACCAAGTTTCAAAGAAAACTTTGTGGAAACCATATTTGGAAGTTTCGAAAAATGTGAAGAAAAAAAGGGCATGTTAAGAGGGTGATGTTCTATTGCCATGCGAAGTTCGAAGTTCAAACACATTACCATTTATGAGCTATAAAAAGAACACATTCAGCTATTAGTCGAGATGTTTGCTGTTCGGCAATATTCAACGTTGATTTTGTTTTTTCCATACCTCATAAACTGCAATGTGTTTGAACTTGGGAATTTCACATGCTAATAGAACATCACACTATTAATATTGCTTGGTTCTTTAAGAATTTTATTGAGACTTTAAAACATTGTTTCCGCATGGTTTCATCGGTTTCCACCGAAACTTTGTTTTCATGTGATACTCTATCCTTCTTCAAAAGAAAAAGAAAGGGTAGAAGCTGCCACGCATGCACAGCCTGGAGATACAAGCACATTGTTAGACAACTTCAACATACTTTTATTCCACGTACATATGCATGCACATATATACTCCCTCCGGTCCTTTTTAGTTCGCATATAATATTTGTCTGAAGTCAAGCCTTATAAAGTTTGACCAACTTTATAAAGAAAAATGCCAACATTCATAATGTGAAATCAATATCAGTAGATGCATCATGACTTAAGTTTTCATATTGTATAACTTTAACATGATATATGTTGATATTTTTTCATATAAATATGGTCAGACTTTATGAAGTTTGACTTCAGAAAATTCTTATATGCAAAGTAAAAAGGACCGGAGGGAGTATGCACGGATTAATTTCAACAACACAACACGGCACACTTATACGATTACCTAGTGAACAATGTTGCATGCATGCCTGCAGGAAACATGGACGAGACTGAGATATAAGATGAACTGGAACGCAAACTAGCAAAGAGCAGAGGTGATCATTCAGCGCCGGCAGGTGTAGTTGGATTCGCATGGAATCTTGCACTGGTTCAGGAGGGCGACGACGTCGACGTGGAGCAGCCCGTGGAGGACGACCACGTCACAGAGGCACGCCGCAGCGTCCAGGCCGGCCAACTCGCCCAGCAGCTGGCAGCACGGTTCATACGGCGACACGCCGAGGCTGACAATCGGCACGCTCAGCAGGCTCAAGCACACGCCCAGATACGGGCACGAGCCACCGCTGGTTGATGGTGGTGGTGGTGACGGCGGCGGTGGGGGCGGCGGGCTTGACGGAGGCGGTGGCGACGGCGGTGGGGTCTGGCAGTTGTTTCCGCCGCAACCGCGCACGGTGGAGACCGTCAGTGCCATGGCAAGGAGCAGGAGCACGAGCTTGGACGACGGCGCCATTGCGAGAGCTTTGATGGAGGGGAAGCTAGTGAGATGTGTATGTGATTGTGCTGCTGTATGTCTTTGGGTTGTTGTGGGGTGTTATTTATAGCCGGATTGTACATGATGCAAGAGGGTGTGTTACGATCGAATTTGACTTTAGCCAACTTAAACCACAAAGCTTGTACGTGTACCCTCATGGATCGATGCTCTGACCCTAGGTACCTTTTTTACAATAGGCGACGCTGCTTAAGTACAGGTGCCCTCATGGCGGGCACTAGCTCTCATTATTGTGAACGTACAGTATAGGCATGCACGTGCACAGCGAGCGATAAGCTAAAGCTGGCCAAGTCAACTATATGTTCCATAGCATAGCTTTGGCTCCTCTCCTCATACGTGGCACAAAATTGGTAGTTGCCTTCCCCCAGATCGGATTCTAACAATCCGGGACTAGCTACTGTATACGTGATTTGGTATGATTTGATTTCGATTTTCCTTGATCGATGCACACAGGTGGACTAATTTGGTAGGTACGCCTGTACAGTTTCCTCCAAGATCTTTACACTCCCCTCAACCTCCATGAACCCGCTAGTGGAGCTCCGCCAACCAAATCCGCATAGAAAGCCCTCGACGACAGTTGTGAGGAAGACTTGGTGATCTTCAGGCTAAATACATGGTTTTCTTTGATGTACTGAAGTATTCTTTGATGTACCGAAGTACAATTGATCGGCTTCGTCGCTCCATCCGTCACCTGGTCGTTGGTTGACACCAACCAAACTTCCAAGGCTTTGCGAGTCACCCTTTTCTCTGATTTATCTCGTGCCATCAGATCAACTATGAGAAGGCCAAGGACATCTTTTCCTCTACTCCGTGTAGCGATGGCGGAGGATATAAAAATACAAAGCATATTAAATTTGCACAAAGTATAAATTGTAACTTTTATAGATCATCATACTAATTAGACAACTGACTTCTATAGATAACTTCTAGAAGTAGCTAGCTTCAGTGATCGATCAGCGGACACTTGATTTACTGATAGCATCACCGTAGTAGACTTAGCATGGCATGCTCGAACTAGTGTTTGTTTCTATCATCGTCCTAGGACGGCGGCAACTCAAAGGTGAGAGGTGAGAGTAGGGTAGGGCGGTAACCCCCATAGAAGTTCCATCGGCATTTGGACGGCAAGGGAGCAACCGGGAGATCTACTTCCTCGTCCCATCGTAGAAAACCTCCGTTGGATGTCAATGAGCCTTGTCTCGTTGTGTAATACGCCAGCGCATGCATAGCACAACATCGCGTCATCATCAATCCAGCATGACCATGGTCTGCTGAACACAAAGCCTGATCGTCCCGGTGCTATGTGAAAGCTGTAGCGCAGATCCCAGATTGGCTGCTCGTCGTTGTTGTCGTCCGGCGGCGACATGACTCAGAAGTGGTGGCCTCAGCATCAGGGCGTTTACAGCCGGCCCCTAAGCTCAAAGACACCCACCGGCCAGGGACGGACCTAGAACAAAAACGTCCCGGGGTCCATCTGTACGCCATAAATGATGGATTCTAAACAATAATATACACAAAAGTAACCGACTAAATAGCTTAAAATGTCCAATAATAAAATAATAATTATCAAAATAAAGTGTTCCCCTGAAATTCTTGTTGATTGTGTAAAATTAAACAATAAAACATAAGATCTCCAAACAACAGGAACAAATATGATCAGGCAACATGAATTCCCTCATAATTCGCTGGTTATTATGTTATCACAAGTGCACAAGGAGTTGCACTATTTGTGTTTGTAGGCAGAGACAACAAATAACGCTTGCTGATTGAAATGTATGGTTGTGAAGTTAAACTTACTTGACATTGTGTCTTAATGCTGCCGCGCAGTCGACAAATAATCCAACGTTCCAAATGGATGTGAATCACTAAGGAAAATTTATCAAATCACAGAATCCTTATCTCTGTTGTAATACCCTTGAATTTGAAGACACCAGTCATACAATCTAGGTAAAGAATTAGAGAAAATTGGGATATGTACATATGTTTCGGACAAATTGGCGACCTTACCGAGAGCAATGCTCTTTCCTTTGATTATTTAGCAATCCGCAGCCGCCAGCGGATGAGCGCAGGGGATAGGGGCTGATGAGTGGCAATTGATCAGGGGCAGCACTACGCGCCGGTGCGCCGGCCCAAATTTGGGCCGGTCTGCACGCAGCCGTACGATCCAGCGTGCAGCAGCCGCTCGATGCTTAAGTTCCTTGTTACTCTTGTTTGTGCTCCCAACTTTCAGAGTATCAGTCCAACGGCATCACACACTGATCACTGACCTGCGTGAAAGTGAACAACTCACATATTGGATGTCACACATAAGAGTTACCTAAACTCAACATCATCGCTCCTTTCTTGACCGTCTGTCTGAAACTTGAAGGAATTTCACCGTTGCTTGTAGTCATCCTGATTCAAATTCATAGTTGTCTCACCACATGTATGACCACCAGAGCCCTGGCCCGTCTCCATGTCCGTGCATACCGCACGCCTCGCCGCTATTACCGCGTCGAGCCTCCGCTGTCCCGGTCGAGTCTCAAGGGTCGCAAACCCACACCACTCAACGCCCACTGTAGAGTACCACCGATCATCACCGACCGATGACGAGTTTCATGCTTCCATCAGACCACTGGGCTCCAGTCCAAACTGCATGTCACTCGCTTTTACCAGCTAAATAGGCTTTGACTCTCTGTCGACTTACGCCGTAGCCCCTCAATCCAGCTCCACCTTCAACATGACTCCATGGCACATAATCAGTCCACCCCTCGCGTCCCGTCGACTTCAAGCTCACATGCGTACGCCATCTTAAATCAACCACACGCCATAGTCTTGTCGAAGCCACACAAGCCTCGGGCCTGCGCCACGTGTTTCCACGCTCAGAAGTCGGTCACCATCAACATCACGCTCCTATATCATCAGCGCCAATTCCACCACCGTCTTCTGTATCAACCGACTCACGTCGATCTGTCAGACTATCTAGTCCGACTAAGCCGAACTTATTCGGCTGTATGACACGCTCGAGGCTCCCAAATCATCTTCCGCGAATTTCCATCCATCACACATAATTCCATCTTAGCTGGCATGACTTCCTGCAACACCCTCAAGCATCCCTGTAGTGCCAACAAATCTTCCACCATTGTCTGCCATAAACCAAGGTTTTCAGTTCCGTGAACTTCTCCACCTCAAACCTGACATCCGTTGACGCCATGGTTCTTCGTACAGCTGACCGTGTGAAAAATTATCTGAGCTCTCCTCATATGATGTCCAAGTACACAAGCAAAACCTGACGTGGTACACCCTCATGTACTAATAGCAAAATCCAAAACAAGGATTCCTTTTGATCTTCACGTGATTGCTCTTCTTTGGCTCAAACCCCGACGCTGGCTATGCTTTGTCCTGCCTTTTGATGGATAAGTATCAATGAATTTACTTGTTGCCGATTCGATCTGCCTATGTCCGTGTCCTAGGTGGACTCGGTCCTCTATTTTTCCAAAGCAAATCTCAGATGTGTGTACGTACGCCTCGCACGCACACGGCCTCGGCCACAGCCCCGCCGCGCCCGTCATGGGCCTGGCTCGCTAGCGACCAGCGCATGCGTCGCGCCTGCTGCTCACACGCATTACGCCGCCGCCGAGTCGATGTTCCATATGCGCCGCCTCAAACGCTCGCCCAATTGATCCACAATCGCCGCACGTCTCGCCTGTTGCGGCCAAGCAACACGCCTCTCTCTGATTGGCTTTTTTGAGAAGGTCACAACCGTCGAGCACATCTGCTTCTTAGATCGCTCCTCGCAGAACTATCAACGACGTCTCGCCGCTTTTCTTCCGCTCCAACTGCAATCAATCCTGCAGATCTCCAACGATGCCTGCCATCTCCTCTAGATCAACAATCCACAGCCTTCGAATAACCTAGCTCATGATATCATTTGTTAGAATAAATACGAGCCATACTGTTGATCATCCAAGGACCAAGCAATCACATGAGCACGACACCGAGATTTGTTAACGAGGTTCACCGGTATGGCTACATCCCCGGGGCTTGACTATGGGCGCTCCTCCCCATGACACCACTACAATACCGCACCCGGTCGCCCTGGACACCGGCACATGCCGCCGGCTTCCCCTGCGTTCCGGTGCTATTATGTTGGCATAGGTTACATCGTGTGTCTACCCCCGCTATATATGAGAGGCCTAGGATACAAGTGTCCTATTAGGACACAACTCCACATTCTATATAAACACAATACAACTCCTAATCCAACTGTAACCTATCTTGTGCACTATATTCGACACAACTCTAACAATTTGTCGGTTGAAGCAAAAAATTATTAGGTTCCAGCAAAAACTAAAGCTGGTTCTAGCAAAACAAAGTCAGCAGGAAAAGCTCCTAGTGGGCGATTGTAGCAAAAAAATAACTGGTTCCAGCAAAAACACAGACTGGTTCCAACGAAAAAAAGTTGCCGTCGATGGCGAGGGCGCGTCGGTTCCAGCACATCGCATGTCAGGCAGCAAAATTACTGATGCCGATTCCAACTCTGGGCTTCCCCGATTGCAGCAAAAGGGCATCGTGGTTCCAGCATCTGGCAAACCGGTTGTAGCACCCCGCATGGTCACCACTAGCAGATGCGGACTTCCAGGATTTTCCTCCATGGTTCCAGCATCTGGAAGCCACGGTTCCAGCATTTGTAACCGCAGTTTGTAGCACCACGGAGCTGCACGGCGCAGTCGCCGTCGATGCAGCCCACCGTCGACGTGGCGCAGCCACCATGGCAACTCATCTCGCTCTCTTTTGCAGCAAAAAACGGTAAGGATGGAGGGGCAAGGGGGTTGGGTGAGCGGCCATGGCTAGTAGCAGCGGCCGGTGCTGAATCTCATGGAGGGGGATTTCTCTCGCTAGAGAAAGAGAAATAGAGATGGAGGGGATGGGAGTGACGGGAGGAAGACGATAAGGGAGGGAGGTGGAAGAAGAAGATAAGACAGAGAGGGAGAGAAAAAAACTGGGCGTGCAGTGCGGAACGTACGATTGTGGTGGGATCGAATCGCTGCGCGTGAGGGCCGGCCGAAGTTTCGGCCGGCGCACCATCTGCAAGCGTTTTCCATTGATCAGGGGGTGAGGGGCGGCGGCGCGACGGTAGGAGGCAAGCAGGCACCAACCAAACTGGCGCAGGATCCAATCGATCGCTATCTTGTTCTCTTTGCTCCCTCGAGATGATCGATAGCCGGATGGGCCTTCAACTAGATGGGCCGTGCCTGAGCTCACTCCAACTAAGTCCAACGGGTGTCCAGATTTATTTTTTACCCGTGTCCAAGCCTCAAATACGAAGTAGTATACATGTAAGCGCAATTTCTACCCGGTGTCCTG
The DNA here is from genome assembly GCF_056163025.1 of Triticum urartu. Lineage (NCBI taxonomy): Eukaryota > Viridiplantae > Streptophyta > Magnoliopsida > Poales > Poaceae > Triticum > Triticum urartu. The sequence goes on from NC_141877.1 coordinate 670,451,091, forward strand.
TGACACCGGCTGTGTGAACGTAGGTCCGCCCCTGCCACCGGTGGGCTATCGAAGTGATCATACTCGTAATCCGGGAGACCGTATGTGCGGCATGACTCCGTAGCCGCGTGGATTGCCAGTATTCTTCTAGGAATCTCGTATCTAGGCCAACCGTTGGTCACCACGTACAGCTTGCCATCCATCGACACCGGTGACGAGATTTTCGTCGGGTGACACGGGGAGTGGAACGAGTGGTGGCGCCACCCGGCGGCGTCGCCTAGGGTGTGCATGTCCACCTCCACGCGCTGCTAGGAGGAAAGAGAGTGCGTCAACCGCCGAAAGAGCTTGTACTCCTTGGTGGGAGGGCTGAAACCCAAGGCGAACTGGTGCATTATATGAGCCCTTGGGGGTGACCATCAGCGGGGTTCATTGCCATATTAAGGGGGTTATGTGCATTTTCTAAGCATTAATGTACATAATTCAAGTTCAAACAATCGGTGCATGAAAGGGTGCATAAGAACAGCTTCAAAAACCATGCTCGTGTCATTTAGTAAATTCTTATGCCTTTTAAGGGAGGGACACATATTTCAATGAAATGTGTAGCAATAGTCAACCACAAATGTTTGTTTATTGGGTTTTCAACTATAGAAAAACTGAAACAAATGCTTGAAAAGCATGACGCTTGGCATGGTGTGCCATGGTATGACCTCACCATGCACTGGTAAAAATTAGAAGGTTTGACTAATGTTGTCATGCACGACCTTCATAAATCGAACCATCACCAAAGAAATTCCACGCTTTCGAGAGGAAAATCACCAATATTAAAGGGGAATCCTAATTTTCTTCGTTCTTTGCCCTGGACGAACATACACCCTGCAAGTCACCGTGTTCAAATTTGGTATTTTTTCGGGCTCATTTACCATATTTAGGGGATTATGTGTATTTTCTAGGCAATTAGCACATATAAATCCAATCCAGCTACAGGTGCACGGGTGTGATGTGAGGGACGTGGATTGCCGTTCGATCGCGGCGCATCCTACAGTACACACGCGCGATCCGCGTGACTGGGGTTCCGGCCAAACATAACGCAACACACAATAGGCTCAGCGCACACTGTTTCCGAAAGCGACGGAGATGAACCATGTGCGATAATGAACGAGCAAAATTTTAAGGGAAGCCGAATTTCTGTTGTGGTTTGTTGTTGAGCTCTTGAATACCACCGCACTCTACGGCTTCCCAGCCCCTCCATCCCAGAGCTCTCTCCAGGCGTCGTCCATGGCACCGCGACGCACAATAACTGGTAAGGAGGCGATGGCATCCCGCCGCACCGCGTTCCTCTCCGCCCGCGACCGCACACATGGTAATGAAGCGATGGCATCTCGCCGCGCCGAGTTCATGCCGCCGGCGGCCAGACATTTACATGGGCGGACTTTGAGACTGCCATGGCCGAATGGGTGGTGGATCTAGAGGCGGCCAAAGCCGCACAGAAGAAGCGGAAAAGGCAGAAAGCAATCAAAAAAAGAGTGTCCCGCCGCCGCAAGAAAAAAGAGGTTGCACGCCGTGGTGAGGAGAGCTTGGCGGAGATCGAAGCACGGTGGGCTGCCGCCTACAAGGCCGGGAAGGAGAACGCCGGCGTCTGGCCAGCATGGCCTGATGACAGCATGTGAGAAGTAGTTTAAGTTTGTAGTCTTATGGCAAATTACCAGTAGTAATTTAAGTTTGTAGTGTTAATGTACAATGTCGGTAAGAGCATCCTTTGAGGGCTTTGAGTGTTGATTAGCATGTGTGCCCGTGTGCATTTTTTGCGTTAATCATTAGAAGATCACCAAACACACGGTTTCTATGTCGTACTCGTTTGTGTTTTTTGCGTTAATGATCCATAAGTGAGTTAACGGTGTGATGTTTCCTAATAAATCAGGCATACTATTGACCAAAAAAATCAAGTAAATGTGTAATTTTTTTGGATACGGGATCTGCCAACTTTATTTTTTCTCGCACACGAGTATTTTACGTGCTTCGTCTGCGTTGTGTATTCCCCCGCCCAAGTTTCAAGTTTCGCAGCGAAATTTTCATTAGGCACGCGATTTCAGAATTTATTCCTCCAACCACATCCCCATCCTTAGTATCCCCCCCCCCCTCGCGCCTTCCCCTACTGGCATCTCAAACCACCGCCGCCGCAACCACAGCTTCAACCACATCTACACTATGCTCGGATCCAGTCAGGCAAATGATGATTACAACTGTCAGATGATGGCGGTTAGTTTTGCCCTCTTAAAACCAAGCTAAATTTTTGCACTTTCATTCCTTCTGACCTTCTAGTTTGCTTGTTTAACTAACATCTAGGCTATGTTGGCGTCTTGGAGTAACCGCACGGATCCACCACAAATGCGACCCCCACCACCACCTGCGGGAGAACCCCCACACATGCCCACGTTCGATGAATGGGTGGCACTAGGCAGTGATAGTCCGGTTAGTACATTTGCCTAACTACTGACAAACTAGTTCTCGTTCATTCAACACTATCATATCATATTTACCGTTAGAATCTTCTCTCAAACATGTAGGGGACCGGTGGCTCGACTCCTGCTCCGTCGACCCCAGTCACTCCGATCTTCCAGAGTGATGGTGGTCGCGGTGGCGGTTTTAGCAGAGGTGGTCTTAGCGGTGGTGGTCTTGGTGGTGGTGCTTTTGGCGGAGGTGGTCTTGGTGGTGGTGGTTTTGGCGGAGGTCATCATGTTTGATGTCATGATGATTCCGTGCATGTGGCCGTCGTGCCATGCCTTTCATGTTGCTACTTTTATTATGTTCCATGTCTTGCACTAGTTTTATGTTCATGAACTTTCGCCGGTGATGATCTTTAGATGATGATGATGAACTTGAGTATGTTTAGATGATAAACTGTCATATTTCTGCATAATTCTATATTATTCTGCTTTGAAATGCTGTCAAATAAATTGAAAAAGAGAAAACAGAGAAAAAAACTATGCCTACGGCCAAGCCGTCGGCATACCTCTGCCACGTTTAGTCCGGTTTTCAAACCGACCACAGTGCGTGTCATCCTCTCCATCGCGCTCTCTCTTAATTGGGAGACCCGCCAACTCGACGTCAAGAATGCCTTCCTGCATGGTAAACTTGCCGAGGTAGTCTACTGTCGTCAACCCACTGACTTCATTGACTCCACTCGCCCCGAGCACGTATGTTGGCTGAACCGTTTGCTATATGGTCTCAAGCAGGCTCCTCGTGCGTGGTACGAGCGCTTCATGACTTTCATCACTTTGACTGGTTTCGTGTGTCCACCCTCGGAGACCTCGATGTTCGTCCCCCGGTGTGCGGAAGGCATGACCTTCCTCCTTCTATATGTGGACGGTATCGTCCTCACCGCCTCCTCAACTGGATCGCTCGACAGGATCACAGCCTCTCTCCACACCGAGTTTGCCATGACGGACATAGGCAGCCTCCACTACTTCCTTGGCATCACGGTCACCCGCGACTCCTCCGACATGCATCTCTCGCAAGACAAGTACGCCACGGAGATTCTGGACAGGGCCGGCATGACTGCATGCAAGTCTGCCACGACACCGGTTGACACGTCACCGAAGCTCGCTACTATGTCGGCCCTCCCGTCGCTGATTCTACCGAGTATCGGAGTCTTGTCGGGGCTCTACAGTACCTCACTTTTACGCGCCCCGATATCGCATATGATGTTCAGCAGGTTTGTATTCATTTGCACGACCCTCGTGAGCAACATCTGACAGGCATCAAGTGCATGTTGAGCTACGTCAAGGGCACACTTACTCATGGACTTTAGCTCTACTCGTCTTCGTCATACTCCATGATCGCCTACATCGACGCTGACTGGGCCGGCTGCCCCGACACTCGGCGGTCCACATCGGGCTTCTGTGTCTACCTCGGTGACAACCTGATCTCCTGGTTGTCCAAGCGACAACACATGGTCTCTCGCTCTAGCGCTAAAAACCGAGTACCACCCCGTGGCCAATGCCGTAGCTGAGGCGAGTTGGCTTCGGCAACTTCTCCAGGAGCTTCATCGCCCAACCCCTCCTGCTACGGTCGTCTTCAGCGACAACGTCAGCGCCGTCTACATGTGCACAAACCCAGTTCAACATCAGCGTACCAAACACATCGAGATCGACCTACACTTCGTTCGTGATCGTGTCGCCATGGGTCAGGTCCTTGTGCTCCATCTTCCCTCGTCTTGCCAGTTCACTGATATCTTGACGAAGGGACTACCGTCACCGTTGTTTCTGGATTTTCGGTCCAGCCTCAACGTCCGCTCTCCTCCCATTGTGTTTTCGGGGGAGTGTTAGACTATATCACGTATCGTGACATATCTCCTAATTCCCTAAATTGAGGAGTATCGATATTATCGTGATCTCGCATTTATGATTAGGATTGTAAATCTATCTATATATTAACATGCAATGGAAAAGCCCAAGTGTGGCAAATATTCCTAAAGTCTTTTTGATTCAATGCCTGATGTCCAAACGTTGAACCCTTGAAGTTGAGAACATGGTCCTCCACAAGCTTTGTTTCTTCAAGAATCACCATCATTGCCTCTATTTCATACTCATCTTCCTCATCCAATGAAGGAAAATCCATGAATTCGACCTAGAAGCACTCCTAGTCAGAATCCATTTTGTTTTCGTCCAAGAAACAACAACAACATGAAATTTCGCTGTGGTATTCCACCGACCATCTCTCGTGCATGGTCTATCCGCTATGGACATCGTTGCTAGGGACGGAGGGTACACAGGCTATGGACGAACCAGCGGAGTGTGGTCAGAAGCATAGGCCGAAGCAAGCAGACGCATGGGTAGTGTGGTAGAGGTCTATCAAGGCCTGGTCAGTGTCAGGAGGGGGTTTACTAGGGCGGCGTCAGTCTCCAGCAGCAGACAAGGAGGGCAGGATTGTGAAAATACGGAGGCTCCAGGTGTGGTTCGGGGCGTTGGAGACCGTAGTGGCGAAAGTCTGGACTCCCCAAGAGCTCCCTCGATTTGGGGCCGGTCTATGGGATTTCGGACACCCGGACCGACCAGTTATAATTTGGTGGTCCATGGTCGGTCCTAAAAGTATCCGGACATTGTGAGCGTTTTGGTGTCCGCGTTGAAGATGCCCTTATGAGTAGATCAAGCATCTTCTCAAAGAGAGCCATGAAACCAAGTTTCAAAGAAAACTTTGTGGAAACCATATTTGGAAGTTTCGAAAAATGTGAAGAAAAAAAGGGCATGTTAAGAGGGTGATGTTCTATTGCCATGCGAAGTTCGAAGTTCAAACACATTACCATTTATGAGCTATAAAAAGAACACATTCAGCTATTAGTCGAGATGTTTGCTGTTTGGCAATATTCAATGTTGATTTTGTTTTTTCCATACCTCATAAACTGCAATGTGTTTGAACTTGGGAATTTCACATGCTAATAGAACATCACACTATTAATATTGCTTGGTTCTTTAAGAATTTTTTTGAGACTTTAAAACATTGTTTCCGCATGGTTTTATCGGTTTCCACCGAAACTTTGTTTTCATGTGATACTCTATCCTTCTTCAAAAGAAAAAGAAAGGGTAGAAGCTGCCACGCATGCACAGCCTGGAGATACAAGCACATTGTTAGACAACTTCAACATACTTTTATTCCACGTACATATGCATGCACATATCTACTCCCTCCGGTCCTTTTTAGTTCGCATATAAGATTTGTCTGAAGTCAAGCCTTATAAAGTTTGACCAACTTTATAAAGAAAAATGCCAACATTCACAATGTGAAATCAATATCAGTAGATGCATCATGACTTAAGTTTTCATATTGTATAACTTTAACATGATATATGTTGATATTTTTTCATATAAATATGGTCAGACTTTATGAAGTTTGACTTCAGAAAATTCTCATATGCAAAGTAAAAAGGACCGGAGGGAGTATGCACGGATTAATTTCAACAACACAACACGGCACACTTATACGATTACCTAGTGAACAATGTTGCATGCATGCCTGCAGGAAACATGGACGAGACTGAGATATAAGATGAACTGGAACGCAAACTAGCAAAGAGCAGAGGTGATCATTCAGCGCCGGCAGGTGTAGTTGGATTCGCATGGAATCTTGCACTGGTTCAGGAGGGCGACGACGTCGACGTGGAGCAGCCCGTGGAGGACGACCACGTCACAGAGGCACGCCGCAGCGTCCAGGCCGGCCAACTCGCCCAGCAGCTGGCAGCACGGTTCATACGGCGACACGCCGAGGCTGACAATCGGCACGCTCAGCAGGCTCAAGCACACGCCCAGATCCGGGCACGAGCCACCGCTGGTTGATGGTGGTGGTGGTGACGGCGGCGGTGGGGGCGGCTGGCATGACGGAGGCGGTGGCGACGGCGGTGGGGTCTGGCAGTTGTTTCCGCCGCAACCGCGCACGGTGGAGACCGTCAGTGCCATGGCAAGGAGCAGGAGCACGAGCTTGGACGACGGCGCCATTGCGAGAGCTTTGATGGAGGGGAAGCTAGTGAGATGTGTATGTGATTGTGCTGCTGTATGTCTTTGGGTTGTTGTGGGGTGTTATTTATAGCCGGATTGTACATGATGCAAGAGGGTGTGTTACGATCGAATTTGACTCTAGCCAACTTAAACCACAAAGCTTGTACGTGTACCCTCATGGATCGATGCTCTGACCCTAGGTACCTTTTTTACAATAGGCGACGCTGCTTAAGTACAGGTGCCCTCATGGCCGGCACTAGCTCTCATTATTGTGAACGTACAGTATAGGCATGCACGTGCACAGCGAGCGATAAGCTAAAGCTGGCCAAGTCAACTATATGTTCCATAGCATAGCTTTGGCTCCTCTCCTCATACGTGGCACAAAATTGGTAGTTGCCTTCCCCCAGATCGGATTCTAACAATCCGGGACTAGCTACTGTATACGTGATTTGGTATGATTTGATTTCGATTTTCCTTGATCGATGCACACAGGTGGACTAATTTGGTAGGTACCCCTGTACAGTTTCCTCCAAGATCTTTACACTCCCCTCAACCTCCATGAACCCGCTAGTGGAGCTCCGCCAACCAAATCCGCATAGAAAGCCCTCGACGACAGTTGTGAGGAAGACTTGGTGATCTTCAGGCTAAATACATGGTTTTCTTTGATGTACTGAAGTATTCTTTGATGTACCGAAGTACAATTGATCGGCTTCGTCGCTCCATCCGTCACCTGGTCGTTGGTTGACACCAACCAAACTTCCAAGGCTTTGCGAGTCACCCTTTTCTCTGATTTATCTCGTGCCATCAGATCAACTATGAGAAGGCCAAGGACATCTTTTCCTCTACTCCGTGTAGCGATGGCGGAGGATATAAAAATACAAAGCATATTAAATTTGCACAAAGTATAAATTGTAACTTTTATAGGTCATCATACTAATTAGACAACTGACTTCTATAGATAACTTCTAGAAGTAGCTAGCTTCAGTGATCGATCAGCGGACACTTGATTTACTGATAGCATCACCGTAGTAGACTTAGCATGGCATGCTCGAACTAGTGTTTGTTTCTATCATCGTCCTAGGACGGCGGCAACTCAAAGGTGAGAGGTGAGAGTAGGGTAGGGCGGTAACCCCCATAGAAGTTCCATCGGCATTTGGACGGCAAGGGAGCAACCGGGAGATCTACTTCCTCGTCCCATCGTAGAAAACCTCCGTTGGATGTCAATGAGCCTTGTCTCGTTGTGTAATACGCCAGCGCATGCGTAGCACAACATCCCGTCATCATCAATCCAGCATGACCATGGTCTGCTGAACACAAAGCCTGATCGTCCCGGTGCTATGTGAAAGCTGTAGCGCAGATCCCAGATTGGCTGCTCGTCGTTGTTGTCGTCCGGCGGCGACATGACCCAGAAGTGGTGGCCTCAGCATCAGGGCGTTTACAGCCGGCCCCTAAGCTCAAAGACACCCACCGGCCAGGGGCGGACCTAGAACAAAAACGTCCCGGGGTCCATGTGTACGCCATAAATGATGGATTCTAAACAATAATATACACAAAAGTAACCCACTAAATAGCTTAAAATGTCCAATAATAAAATAATAATTATCAAAATAAAGTGTTCCCCTGAAATTCATGTTGATTGTGTAAAATTAAACAATAAAACATAAGATCTCCAAACAACAGGAACAAATATGATCAGGCAACATGAATTCCCTCATAATTCGCTGGTTATTATGTTATCACAAGTGCACAAGGAGTTGCACTATTTGTGTTTGTAGGCAGAGACAACAAATAACGCTTGCTGATTGAAATGTATGGTTGTGAAGTTAAACTTACTTGACATTGTGTCTTAATGCTGCCGCGCAGTCGACAAATAATCCAACGTTCCAAATGGATGTGAATCACTAAGGAAAATTTATCAAATCACAGAATCCATATCTCTGTTGTAATACCCTTGAATTTGAAGACACCAGTCATACAATCTAGGTAAAGAATTAGAGAAAATTGGGATATGTACATATGTTTCGGACAAATTGGCGACCTTACCGAGAGCAATGCTCTTTCCTTTGATTATTTAGCAATCCGCAGCCGCCAGTGGATGAGCGCAGGGGATAGGGGCTGATGAGTGGCAATTGATCAGGGGCAGCACTACGCGCCGGTGCGCCGGCCCAAATTTGGGCCGGTCTGCACGCAGCCGTACGATCCAGCGTGCAGCAGCCGCTTGATGCTCCACATCATCATCTTCTTCCTCTCGTCCTTGCATACGAAAAAGAGAACGCGGAGCCAGCACAAGCGTTCATGGCGCCCCGCTCGTCGCAGGAACCAAAAAAAGGCGCCGTCCATGGCGCCCCACTCACGACGGCAGGGCTGCCCGTCGTCTTCGGCGACGGTGCTCGCTGAAGAACCTCCCCTCGTCGTCGATTTTAGTTGGAGATCCCGTCGATGACCCCCTGGTCGAAACTTCCCCCTCGACTGATTGCAACTCCGGTCGTTGATGCTCCACGGTTGCAGCGCTACGGTGCGCCGCCCGCCGGCCCTCGCCGTCGACGAGCGAGTTTCTGCCAACAACGGCCATAGGTCACATCGTGAATGGCATGTAGCAAAAAAAAACGGTCATAGCAAAAGAGAAGGCGGTTGCAGCAAAAGATCATCGCCGTCGCCGTTCATCGCCAAATGCAGTAGGAAACAGAGTAGCGCTCGCCATGGTTGCAGCTCTAACACCGGCCGGTTCCAGCCCGCGGTGACCACACTTTGCCGCAGGTCGGGGTGCCAAGCAACAAAAAACTATCATTTGTGTTAGAATAAATCCGAGGCATACTGTTGATCATCCAAGGACCAAGCAATCACACGAGCACGACACCGAGATTTGTTAACGAGGTTTACCGGTATGGCTACATCCCCGGGGCTTGACTATGGGCGCTCCTCCCATGACACCGCTACAATACCGCACCCGGTCGCCCTGGACACCGGCACATGCCGCCGGCTTCCCCTGCGTTCCGGTGCTATTATGTTGGCATAGGTTATATCGTGTTTCTACCCCCGCTATATATGAGAGGCCTAGGATACAAGTGTCATATTAGGACACAACTCCACATTCTATGTAAACACAATACAACTCCTAGTCCAACTGTAACCTATCTTGTACACTATATTCGACACAACTCTAACAAACTCCACCTTCGCTAATATTCTCCATCACTTTGAATTCGTCAATGCGTCAAACTTCCATGTACATTGGACCTGAGCTTATCCCATGAGTACCGCTGCTACTCCAAAGACTCCATATGACTCCACCTGCAACTTGTAGTCCCTTCTTTTCTTGACCACTGTCAACACTCAAGCAAAATTAAGTTCCTTGTTACTCTTGTTTGTGCTCCCAACTTCCAGAGTATCAGTCCAACGGCATCACACACTGATCACTGACCTGCGTGAAAGTGAACAACTCACATATTGGATGTCACACATAAGAGTTACCTGAACTCAACATCATCGCTCCTTTCTTGACCGTCTGTCTGAAACTTGAAGGAATTTCACCGTTGCTTGTAGTCATCCTGAGTCAAATTCGCAGTTGTCTCACCACATGTATGACCACCAGAGCCCTGGCCCGTCTCCATGTCCGTGCATACCGCACGCCTCGCCGCTATTACCGCGTAGAGCCTCCGCTGTCCCGGTCGAGTCTCAAGGGTCGCAAACCCACACCACTCAACATCCACTGTAGAGTACCACCGATCATCACCGACCGATGACGAGTTTCATGCTTCCATCAGACCACTGGGCTCCAGTCCAAACTGCATGTCACTCGCTTTTCTCAGCTGAATAGGCTTTGACTCTCTGTCGACTTACGCCGTAGCCCCTCAATCCAGCTCCACCTTCAACATGACTCCATGGCAGATAATCAGTCCACCACTCGCGTCCCGTCGACTCCAAGCTCACATGCGTACGCCATCTTAAATCAACCACACGCCATAGTCTTGTCGAAGCCACACAAGCCTCGGGCCTGCGCCACGTGTTTTCACGCCCAGAAGTCGGTCACCATCAACATCACGCTCCTATATCATCAGCGCCAATTCCACCACCGTCTTCTGTATCAACCGACTCACGTCGATCTGTCAGACTATCTAGTCCGACTAAGCCGAACTTATTCGGCTGTATGACACGCTCGAGGCTCCCAAATCATCTTCCGCGAATTTCCATCCATCACACTTAATTCCATCTTAGCTGGCATGACTTCCTGCAACACCCTCAAGCATCCCTGTAGTGCCAACAAATCTTCCACCATTGTCTGCCATAAACCAAGGTTTTCAGTTCCGTGAACTTCTCCACCCCAAATCTGACATCCGTTGACGCCATGGTTCTTCGTATAGCTGACCGTGTGAAAAATTATCTGAGCTCTCCTCATATGATGTCCAAGTACACAAGCAAAACCTGACGTGGTACACCCTCATGTACTAATAGCAAAATCCAAAACAAGGATTCCTTTTGATCTTCACGTGATTGCTCTTCTTTGGCTCAAACCCCGACGCTGGCTATGCTTTGTCCTGCCTTTTGATGGATAAGTATCAATGAATTTACTTGTTGCCGATTCGATCTGCCTATGTCCGTGTCCTAGGTGGACTCGGTCCTCTATGTTTCCAAAGCAAATCTCAGATGTGTGTACGTACGCCTCGCACGCACACGGCCTCGGCCACAGCCCCGCCGCGCCCGTCATGGGCCTGGCTCGCTAGCGACCAGCGCATGCGTTGCGCCTGCTGCTCACACGCATTATGCCGCCGCCGAGTCGATGTTCCATATGCGCCGCCTCAAACGCTCGCCCAATTGATCGACAATCGCCGCACGTTTCGCCTACTGCGGCCAAGCAACACGCCTCTCTCTGATTGGCTTTTTTGAGAAGGTCACAACCGTCGAGCACATCTGCTTCTTAGATCGCTCCTCGCAGAACTATCAACGACGTCTCGCCGCTTTTCTTCCGCTCCAACTGCAATCAATCCTGCAGATCTCCAACGATGCCTGCCATCTCCTCTAGATCAACAATCCACAGCCTTCGAATAACCTAGCTCATAATAGCATTTGTTAGAATAAATCCGAGGCATACTGTTGATCATCCAAGGACCAAGCAATCACATGAGCACGACACCGAGATTTGTTAACGAGGTTCACCGGTATGGCTACATCCCCGGGGCTTGACTATGGGCGCTCCTCCCCATGACACCACTACAATACCGCACCCGGTCGCCCTGGACACCGGCACATGCCGCCGGCTTCCCCTGCGTTCCGGTGCTATTATGTTGGCATAGGTTACATCGTGTGTCTACCCCCGCTATATATGAGAGGCCTAGGATACAAGTGTCCTATTAGGACACAACTCCACATTTTATATAAACACAATACAACTCCTAGTTCAACTGTAACCTATCTTGTGCACTATATTCGACACAACTCTAACAATTTGTCGGTTGAAGCAAAAAATTATTAGTTTCCAGCAAAAACTAAAGCTGGTTCTAGCAAAACAAAGTCAGCAGGAAAAGCTCCCAGTGGGCGATTGTAGCAAAAAAATAACTGGTTCCAGCAAAAACACAGACTGGTTCCAACGAAAAAAAGTTGCCGTCGATGGCGAGGGCGCGTCGGTTCCAGCACATCGCATGTCAAGCAGCAAAATTACTGATGCCGATTCCAACTCTGGGCTTCCCCGATTGCAGCAAAAGGGCATTGTGGTTCCAGCATCTGGCAAACCGGTTGTAGCACCCCGCATGGTCACCACTAGCAGATGCGGACTTCCAGGATTTTCCTCCATGGTTCCAGCATCTGGAAGCCACGGTTCCAGCATTTGTAACCGCGGTTTGTAGCACCACGGAGCTGCACGGCGCAGTCGCCGTCGATGCAGCCCACCGTCGACGCGGCGCAGCCACCATGGAAACTCATCTCGCTCTCTTTTGCAGCAAAAAACGGTAAGGATGGAGGGGCAAGGGGGTTGGGTGAGCGGCCATGGCTAGTAGCAGCGGCCGGTGCTGAATCTCATGGAGGGGGATTTCTCTCGCTAGAGAAAGAGAAATAGAGATGGAGGGGATGGGAGTGACGGGAGGAAGAGGATAAGGGAGGGAGGTGGAAGAAGAAGATAAGACAGAGAGGGAGAGAAAAAAACTGGGCGTGCAGTGCGGAACGTACGATTGTGGTGGGATCGAATCGCTGCGCGTGAGGGCCGGCCGAAGTTTCGGCCGACGCACCATCTGCAAGCGTTTTCCATTGATCAGGGGGTGAGGGGCGGCGGCGCGACGGTAGGAGGCAAGCAGGCACCAACCGAACTGGCGCAGGATCCAATCGATCGCTATCTTGTTTTCTTTGCTCCCTCAAGATGATCGATAGCCGGATGGGCCTTCAACTAGATGGACCGTGCCTGAGCTCGATCCAACTAAGTCCAACGGGTGTCCAGATTTATTTTTTACCCTGTCCAAGCCTCAAATACGAAGTAGTATACATGTAAGCGCAATTTCTACCCGGTGTCCTGTGACACCGGCTGTGTGAACGTAGGTCCGCCCCTGCCACCGGTGGGCTATCGAAGTGATCATACTCGTAATCCGGGAGACCGTATGTGCGGCATGACTCCGTAGCCGCGTGGATTGCCAGTATTTTTCTAGGAATCTCGTATCTAGGCCAACCGTTGGTCACCACGTACAGCTTGCCATCCATCGACACCGGTGACGAGATTTTCGTCGGGTGACACGGGGAGAGGAACGAGTGGTGGCGCCACCCGGCGGCGTCGCCTAGGGTGTGCATGTCCACCTCCACGCGCTGCTAGGAGGAAAGAGAGTGCGTCAATCGCCGAAAGAGCTTGTACTCCTTGGTGGGAGGGCTGAAACCCAAGGCGAACTGGTGCATTATATGAGCCCTTGGGGTGACCATCAGCGGGGTTCATTGCCATATTAAGGGGGTTATGTGCATTTTCTAAGCATTAATGGACATAATTCAAGTTCAAACAATCGGTGCATGAAAGGGTGCATAAGAACAGCTTGAAAAACCATGCTCGTGTCATTTAGTAAATTCTTATGCCTTTTAAGGGAGGGACACATATTTCAATGAAATGTGTGGCAATAGTCAACCACAAATGTTTGTTTATTGGGTTTTCAACTATAGAAAAACTGAAACAAATGCTTGAAAAGCATGACGCCTGGCATGGTGTGCCATGGTATGACCTCACCATGCACTGGTAAAAATTAGAAGGTTTGACTAATGTTGTCATGCACGACCTTCATAAATCGAACCATCACCAAAGAAATTCCACGCTTTCGAGAGGAAAATCACCAATATTAAAGGGGAATCCAAATTTTCTTCGTTCTTTGCCCTGGACGAACATACACCCTGCAAGTCACCGTGTTCAAATTTGGTATTTTTTCGGGCTCATTTACCATATTTAGGGGATTATGTGTATTTTCTAGGCAATTAGCACATATAAATCCAATCCAGCTACAGGTGCACGGGTGTGATGTGAGGGACGTGGATTGCCGTTCGATCGCGGCGCATCCTACAGTGCACACGCGCGATCCGCGTGACTGGGGTTCCGGCCAAACATAACGCAACACACAATAGGCTCAGCGCACACTGTTTCCGAAAGCGACGGAGATGAACCATGTGCGATAATGAACGAGCAAAATTTTAAGGGAAGCCAAATTTCTGTTGCGGTTTGTCGTTGAGCTCTTGAATACCACCGCACTGTACGGCTTCCCGGCCCCTCCATCCCAGAGCTCTCTCCAGGCGTCGTCCATGGCACCGCGACGCACAATAACTGGTAAGGAGGCGATGGCATCCCGCCGCACCGCGTTCCTCTCCGCCCGCGACCGCACACATGGTAATGAAGCGATGGCATCTCGCCGCGCCGAGTTCATCGCCGCCGGCGGCCAGACATTTACATGGGCGGACTTTGAGACTGCCATGGCCGAATGGGTGGTGGATCTAGAGGCGGCCAAAGCCGCACAGAAGAAGCGGAAAAGGCAGAAAGCAATCAAAAAAAGAGTGTCCCGCTGCCGCAAGAAAAAAGAGGTTGCACGCCGTGGTGAGGAGAGCTTGGCGGAGATCGAAGCACAGTGGGCTGCCGCCTACAAGGCCGGGAAGGAGAACGCCGGCGTCTGGCCAGCATGGCCTGATGACAGCATGTGAGAAGTAGTTTAAGTTTGTAGTCTTATGGCAAATTACCAGTAGTAATTTAAGTTTGTAGTGTTAATGTACAATGTCGGTAAGAGCATCCTTTGAGGGCTTTGAGTGTTGATTAGCATGTGTGCCCATGTGCATTTTTTGCGTTAATCATTAGAAGATCACCAAACACACGGTTTCTATGTCGTACTCGTTTGTGTTTTTTGCGTTAATGATCCATAGGTGAGTTAACTGTGTGATGTTTCCTAATAAATCAGGCGTACTATTGACCAAAAAAAATCAAGTAAATGTGTAATTTTTTTGGAGTCGGGATCTGCCAACTTTATTTTTTCTCGCACACGAGTATTTTACGCGCTTCGTCTGCGTTGTGTATTCCGCCGCCCAAGTTTCAAGTTTCGCAGCGAAATTTTCATTAGGCACGCGATTTCAGAATTTATTCCTCCAACCACATCCCCATCCTTAGTATTCCCCCCCCCCCTCGCGCCTTCCCCTACTGGCATCTGAAACCACCGCCGCCGCAACCACAGCTTCAACCACATCTACATTATGCTCGCATCCAGTCAAGCAAATGATGATTACAACCGTCAGATGATGGCGGTTAGTTTTGCCCTCTTAAAACCAAGCTAAATTTTTGCACTTTCATTCCTTCTGACCTTCTAGTTTGCTTGTTTAACTAACATCTAGGCTATGTTGGCGTCTTGGAGTAACCGCACGGATCCACCACAAATGGGACCCCCACCACCACCTGCGGGAGAACCCCCACACATGCCCACGTTCGATGAATGGGTGGCACTAGGCAGTGATAGTCCGGTTAGTACATTTGCCTAACTACTGACAAACTAGTTCTCGTTCATTCAACACTATCATATCATATTTACCGTTAGAATCTTCTCTCAAACATGTAGGGGACCGGTGGCTCGACTCCTGCTGCGTCGACCCCAGTCACTCCGATCTTCCAGAGTGATGGTGGTCGCGGTGGCGGTTTTGGCGGAGGTGGTCTTAGCGGTGGTGGTCTTGGTGGTGGTGCTTTTGGCGGAGGTGGTCTTGGTGGTGGTGGTTTTGGCGGAGGTGGTCTTGTTTGATGTCATGATGATTCCGTGCATGTGGCCGTCATGCCATGCCTTTCATGTTGCTACTTTTATTATGTTCCATGTCTTGCACTAGTTTTATGTTCATGAACTTCCGCCGGTGATGATCTTTAGATGATGATGATGAACTTGAGTATGTTTAGATGATAAACTGTCCTATTTCTGCATAATTCTATATTATTCTGCTTTGAAATGCTGTCAAATGAATTGAAAAAGAGAAAAGAGAGAAAAAACTATGCCTACGGCAAAGCCGTCGGCATATATAAGCCCAGGAGATACCAGGACACGCCACGTGGCAGAGATATGCCGACGGCAAAGCTGTCGGCATAGTTTTCGGTCTATGCCTACGGCAAATATCTCTGCTGCCAGGAGAAACCAGGGGCCGACACGTGGCAGAACTATGCCTACGGCAAAGCCGTCGGCATAGATTCCGTCTATGCCTACCTGCCACCAGGAGGCACCACGGGGTGCCACGTGGCAGAGGTATGCCGACGGCTTGCTTGGCATACCTCTGCCACGTGCCATTCCACGAATCGCCCGCGCTTTTGACGGTGCAATCTATGCCGACGGCCAAGCCGTCGGCATACCTCTGCCACGTGCCATACCACGATTCGCCCGCGCTTTTGACGGCGCCGTCCGTTGCCGTCAGACGGAAAACAATGCCGACGGCTATACTATGCTGACGGCTGACGCCGGGCCGTCGACATAGGCGCCTATGCCGAGGGCTATACTACGCCGATGGTCTGACAAGACTACGCTGACGTTATCTACGCCGACGGGTCTATGCCGACGGCAGCCGTAGGCATAGATCTATGCCGACGGCAGCCGTAGGCATAGATCTATGCCGACGGCATAGGACCTATGCCGACAGCCTTGGGCCGTAGGCATAGTCCACGAGTCCGGTAGTGAGTGTTTCGCCTTCTTAGTGGACAGTGCGCAACAAGGGTGTCAGTCAATTTTTTCATGTAAATGTTCACCCTCTAGTTCTCCATCCATTCACTTTTGCATATTCTCTACGTCTTGCAGGAAGTGTCTCCTAATGTGTGTTCTCAACTTGTGCAAATAGCTACTGGATGGCATCCCCAAAGTTGTTGCATGAACATCGTCAGGATGGCTATCCGGGCCAAGGTAGGCATGCAAATGATTAATTTCTCACTATTTTAGGTGTAGGACAATTCGAAAATGTGACTGCTATGAAAGAGGAATGAGGCCATCATGAACTCTAACTCCACTAGCATGAAGAACGAATACAACACATTTTTGGTGAGCACTTGAGCTTCTCACTTGGAATGTAGATGCTAATTGTAGTGTCGTGTAGTCAGATTAGTTGTATGTAGTGTACGCAACAAATTCTGAAGATTCGCTCTTCTTTTCTTTGCTAAGCCAAAGATTTGCAGATTAGCACAGTAATTAATCCCTTCACTAGGCTGTGATATACAGGTTACGCTAAGAGTTACATATATGTATGTATATCACTTATTCTTGAGCGGAATTTTTTTTTCAAGTAGTGTAGAATAGTGTTCAGTGTTAATTAGTTGGGTATATACCACAACCAAAATAACTCAATTCACTTGCCCAGATATAAAATAACTCAAGTCTTCCTCGAATTATGCAAGAAATATACCAATTAATATTTACTTAAAATAGTTTGTGTTTCTCACATAAGGACTATATAAGAATTTCCATTAAGTCGTGTCTAAGCTACGGGTAAAGTATGCATTTTTATCTGCTTGGACATGAATTCATATGCAATTATCCTTTGTGCTAGTTCATTTATATGTACTGACTTATAAATGATTTATGGTTTTGTAGAATTGATGGTGCATCGTAACAGAAGCATCACAAGGCATTGTAATCATTGACAAAGAATGATATGCACTAAAATACAAGGGCTTATAATGTTATCCCATGGCCGAAGATTATGAAGAAAAAAAAGTCACTTTTGTAGTTAGACATGAACGACTACAATGCTTGTCTAGAGAGTGTTTTTCGTTCATAATTTTTAATGGTATTTTTAACTTCGGCATTGTATCATGTTCAACATATGTGGTTTTGATTAATGAAAACAGGTTGTGATAAATTGACTGTTCAAATTATTTTGTTTCTTAATTGGTGTGGTTGATAATCGTCAAAAGTTACACGTAACATAAAATAATATCTTTAAAAGTTAAGATTGGTTGTTACAGGCAAGAAAAATGGTGAGATGGATGGCCATTGACAATATAAAGTGGTAATTATTAATATTTTAATAACCATGAAATGTTCTAAACGATGGGATAAGTGGTCGCGCGCTAGTACACGAATTGTTGTCGTTATTTCCTCACCATTAACGACAACACATTGTCCCACTCGTTATAAAATAACGACGGGAAAATGTGGTCGTTATACTTTTAACGACGGAGCCTACTACGACCAAAAAGATGTGGTCGTTAATGACTTTCAACGACCGCATTCTCACTTTTAACGACCACATCTCCCTTGTATTAGACAAATAAATCAAACCACTTTATGTCATGCTTGTCAAGTAGGACGTTATATACGTTTGCCTTTTCCTTCTTCTACTACTCGTACCACTCGACCATTCGAGTTAGTGCATTGTGATCTTTGGACTACACCGATTTTGAGTGTCTCCGAAAATAAATACTTTCTAGTCATTCTTGATGATTTCACACATTTTCTATGGACTGTTTCGCTCCGCCAAAAGTCTAATGCTTACGCCTCGCTCTCCGCTTTTCGCGCGTTCGCTCTTACTTAGTTTGGTTTGCCTCTCGTGTCCATACAATGTGATAATGGTCATGAGTTCGATAATAACAAACTCCACTCTCTCTCGCCGCCACACACGGTATTCATATTCCCTCCTCTTGCCCATGCACGTCCCAACAAAACAATAAAGCTGAACGCATTATTCGCACGTCAATGACATTGTGTGTTCTCTCTTATTTCAGGCTAGCTTGCCACCATGTTTTTGGGCCGAAGCACTTCACACCGCCACTCATGTCCTCAACCGTCTTCCCACAAAAACAATCAGCGACCCTTCTCCATATTTCACTCTACACAACAACCATCTCGATTACTCGTCACTACGCGTTTTGGCTACCTATGCTATCCTAACACAGCTTGTACTATGCCACACAAACTATCGTCGTGTTCGAGTGCTTGTGTTTTTCTCGGCTATTCCTTCATCATAAGGGGTACCGGTGCATGGATCTTACTACCCAACGTATCATCATCTCTCGTCATGTTGTTTTCGATGAGATGACTTTTCCCTTTGCCTCCCCACAGCCTACAATTGCTGCCACATACGACTTTCTCGACGCCAAAGACAACCCACCTGTTGTTGTCCCTCCCTTTCCGGTCATCACTCCTACACCCAACGCGCCGCCCTCACCTCCACCCACCTCTCCTTCCCCACCCGCCCCTCCTTCACCGCCCGCCCTTCCCTCACCGCCCGGGCCTCGTGCACCTACTCATCGCACGCGTAGCACCTCCGGCATACATAAGGGCCCCCGCGAGCGGCTTAACCTGCATGTTTCCTCTGTTAGCAGGTACTCACTGGTCCCCACCTCCGCCCGAGCCGCTCTCAAAGATCCTAACTGACTTGATGCTATGACTACAGAATATTGCGCTCTCCTGAGCAATAACACTTGGGATCTTGTGCCTCCTCCTCGGGATGCAAACATCATCTCCGGCAAGTGGGTGTTTTGTCATAAGATCAAGCCTGATGGCTCCCTCGATCGCTATAAAGCTCGTTGGGTTCTTCGGGGCTTTTCTGAGGAGCCAGGCATCAATTTTGATGAGACGTTTAGTCCGGTTTTCAAACCGACCACAGTGCGTGTCATCCTCTCCATCGCGCTCTCTCTTAATTGGGAGACCCGCCAACTCGACGTCAAGAATGCCTTCCTGCATGGTAAACTTGCCGAGGTAGTCTACTGTCGTCAACCCACTGACTTCATTGACTCCACTCGCCCCGAGCACGTATGTCGGCTGAACCGTTTGCTATACGGTCTCAAGCAGGCTCCTCGTGCGTGGTACGAGCGCTTCATGACTTTCATCACTTTGACTGGTTTCGTGTGTCCACCCTCGGAGACCTCGATGTTCGTCCTCCGGTGTGCGGAAGGCATGACCTTCCTCCTTCTATATGTGGACGGTATCGTCCTCACCGCCTCCTCAACTGGATCGCTCGACAGGATCACAGCCTCTCTCCACACCGAGTTTGCCATGACGGACATAGGCAGCCTCCACTACTTCCTTGGCATCACGGTCACCCGCGACTCCTCCGACATGCATCTCTCGCAAGACAAGTACGCCACGGAGATTCTGGACAGGGCCGGCATGACTGCATGCAAGTCCGCCACGACACCGGTTGACACGTCACCGAAGCTCGCTACTATGTCGGCCCTCCCGTCGCTGATTCTACCAAGTATCGGAGTCTTGTCGGGGCTCTACAGTACCTCACTTTTACGCGCCCCGATATCGCATATGATGTTCAGCAGGTTTGTATTCATTTGCACGACCCTCGTGAGCAACATCTGACAGGCATCAAGTGCATGTTGCGCTACGTCAAGGGCACACTTACTCATGGACTTTAGCTCTACTCGTCTTCGTCATACTCCATGATCGCCTACATCGACGCTGACTGGGCCGGCTGCCCCGACACTCGGCGGTCCACATCGGGCTTCTGTGTCTACCTCGGTGACAACCTGATCTCCTGGTTGTCCAAGCGACAACACATGGTCTCTCGCTCTAGCGCTAAAAACCGAGTACCACCCCGTGGCCAATGCCGTAGCTGAGGCGAGTTGGCTTCGGCAACTTCTCCAGGAGCTTCATCGCCCAACCCCTCCTGCTACGGTCGTCTTCAGCGACAACGTCAGCGCCGTCTACATGTGCACAAACCCAGTTCAACATCAGCGTACCAAACACATCGAGATCGACCTACACTTCATTCGTGATCGTGTCGCCATGGGTCAGGTCCGTGTGCTCCATCTTCCCTCGTCTTGCCAGTTCACTGATATCTTGACGAAGGGACTACCGTCACCGTTGTTTCTGGATTTTCGGTCCAGCCTCAACGTCCGCTCTCCTCCCATTGTGTTTGTGGGGGAGTGTTAGACTATATCACGTATCGTGACATATCTCCTAATTCCCTAAATTGAGGAGTATCGATATTATCGTGATCTCGCATTTATGATTAGGATTGTAAATCTATCTATATATTAACATGCAATGGAAAAGCCCAAGTGTGGCAAATATTCCTAAAGTCTTTTTGATTCAATGCCTGATGTCCAAACGTTGAACCCTTGAAGTTGAGAACATGGTCCTCCACAAGCTTTGTTTCTTCAAGAATCACCATCATTGCCTCTATTTCATACTCATCTTCCTCATCCAATGAAGGAAAATCCATGAATTCGACCTAGAAGCACTCCTAGTCAGAATCCATTTTGTTTTCGTCCAAGAAACAACAACAACATGAAATTTCGCTGTGGTATTCCACCGACCATCTCTCGTGCATGGTCTATCCGCTATGGACATCGTCGCTAGGGACGGAGGGTACACAGGCTATGGACGAACCGGCGGAGTGTGGTCAGAAGCATAGGCCGAAGCAAGCAGACGCATGGGTAGTGTGGTAGAGGTCTATCAAGGCCTGGTCAGTGTCAGGAGGGGGTTTACTAGGGCGGCGTCAGTCTCCAGCAGCAGACAAGGAGGGCAGGATTGTGAAAATACGGAGGCTCCAGGTGTGGTTCGGGGCGTTGGAGACCGTAGTGGCGAAAGTCTGGACTCCCCAAGAGCTCCCTCGATTTGGGGCCGGTCTATGGGATTTCGGACACCCGGACCGACCAGTTATAATTTGGTGGTCCATGGTCGGTCCAAAAGTATCCGGACATTGTGAGCGTTTTGGTGTCCGCGTTGAAGATGCCCTTATGAGTAGATCAAGCATCTTCTCAAAGAGAGCCATGAAACCAAGTTTCAAAGAAAACTTTGTGGAAACCATATTTGGAAGTTTCGAAAAATGTGAAGAAAAAAAGGGCATGTTAAGAGGGTGATGTTCTATTGCCATGCGAAGTTCGAAGTTCAAACACATTACCATTTATGAGCTATAAAAAGAACACATTCAGCTATTAGTCGAGATGTTTGCTGTTCGGCAATATTCAATGTTGATTTTGTTTTTTCCATACCTCATAAACTGCAATGTGTTTGAACTTGGGAATTTCACATGCTAATAGAACATCACACTATTAATATTGCTTGGTTCTTTAAGAATTTTTTTGAGACTTTAAAACATTGTTTCCGCATGGTTTCATCGGTTTCCACCGAAACTTTGTTTTCATGTGATACTCTATCCTTCTTCAAAAGAAAAAGAAAGGGTAGAAGCTGCCACGCATGCACAGCCTGGAGATACAAGCACATTGTTAGACAACTTCAACATACTTTTATTCCACGTACATATGCATGCACATATATACTCCCTCCGGTCCTTTTTAGTTCGCATATAATATTTGTCTGAAGTCAAGCCTTATAAAGTTTGACCAACTTTATAAAGAAAAATGCCAACATTCATAATGTGAAATCAATATCAGTAGATGCATCATGACTTAAGTTTTCATATTGTATAACTTTAACATGATATATGTTGATATTTTTTCATATAAATATGGTCAGACTTTATGAAGTTTGACTTCAGAAAATTCTTATATGCAAAGTAAAAAGGACCGGAGGGAGTATGCACGGATTAATTTCAACAACACAACACGGCACACTTATACGATTACCTAGTGAACAATGTTGCATGCATGCCTGCAGGAAACATGGACGAGACTGAGATATAAGATGAACTGGAACGCAAACTAGCAAAGAGCAGAGGTGATCATTCAGCGCCGGCAGGTGTAGTTGGATTCGCATGGAATCTTGCACTGGTTCAGGAGGGCGACGACGTCGACGTGGAGCAGCCCGTGGAGGACGACCACGTCACAGAGGCACGCCGCAGCGTCCAGGCCGGCCAACTCGCCCAGCAGCTGGCAGCACGGTTCATACGGCGACACGCCGAGGCTGACAATCGGCACGCTCAGCAGGCTCAAGCACACGCCCAGATCCGGGCACGAGCCACCGCTGGTTGATGGTGGTGGTGGTGACGGCGGCGGTGGGGGCGGCGGGCATGACGGAGGCGGTGGCGACGGCGGTGGGGTCTGGCAGTTGTTTCCGCCGCAACCGCGCACGGTGGAGACCGTCAGTGCCATGGCAAGGAGCAGGAGCACGAGCTTGGACGACGGCGCCATTGCGAGAGCTTTGATGGAGGGGAAGCTAGTGAGATGTGTATGTGATTGTGCTGCTGTATGTCTTTGGGTTGTTGTGGGGTGTTATTTATAGCCGGATTGTACATGATGCAAGAGGGTGTGTTACGATCGAATTTGACTCTAGCCAACTTAAACCACAAAGCTTGTACGTGTACCCTCATGGATCGATGCTCTGACCCTAGGTACCTTTTTTACAATAGGCGACGCTGCTTAAGTACAGGTGCCCTCATGGCCGGCACTAGCTCTCATTATTGTGAACGTACAGTATAGGCATGCACGTGCACAGCGAGCGATAAGCTAAAGCTGGCCAAGTCAACTATATGTTCCATAGCATAGCTTTGGCTCCTCTCCTCATACGTGGCACAAAATTGGTAGTTGCCTTCCCCCAGATCGGATTCTAACAATCCCGGACTAGCTACTGTATACGTGATTTGGTATGATTTGATTTCGATTTTCCTTGATCGATGCACACAGGTGGACTAATTTGGTAGGTACCCCTGTACAGTTTCCTCCAAGATCTTTACACTCCCCTCAACCTCCATGAACCCGCTAGTGGAGCTCCGCCAACCAAATCCGCATAGAAAGCCCTCGACGACAGTTGTGAGGAAGACTTGGTGATCTTCAGGCTAAATACATGGTTTTCTTTGATGTACTGAAGTATTCTTTGATGTACCGAAGTACAATTGATCGGCTTCGTCGCTCCATCCGTCACCTGGTCGTTGGTTGACACCAACCAAACTTCCAAGGCTTTGCGAGTCACCCTTTTCTCTGATTTATCTCGTGCCATCAGATCAACTATGAGAAGGCCAAGGACATCTTTTCCTCTACTCCGTGTAGCGATGGCGGAGGATATAAAAATACAAAGCATATTAAATTTGCACAAAGTATAAATTGTAACTTTTATAGATCATCATACTAATTAGACAACTGACTTCTATAGATAACTTCTAGAAGTAGCTAGCTTCAGTGATCGATCAGCGGACACTTGATTTACTGATAGCATCACCGTAGTAGACTTAGCATGGCATGCACGAACTAGTGTTTGTTTCTATCATCGTCCTAGGACGGCGGCAACTCAAAGGTGAGAGGTGAGAGTAGGGTAGGGCGGTAACCCCCATAGAAGTTCCATCGGCATTTGGACGGCAAGGGAGCAACCGGGAGATCTACTTCCTCGTCCCATCGTAGAAAACCTCCGTTGGATGTCAATGAGCCTTGTCTCGTTGTGTAATACGCCAGCGCATGCGTAGCACAACATCCCGTCATCATCAATCCAGCATGACCATGGTCTGCTGAACACAAAGCCTGATCGTCCCGGTGCTATGTGAAAGCTGTAGCGCAGATCCCAGATTGGCTGCTCGTCGTTGTTGTCGTCCGGCGGCGACATGACCCAGAAGTGGTGGCCTCAGCATCAGGGCATTTACAGCCGGCCCCTAAGCTCAAAGACACCCACCGGCCAGGGGCGGACCTAGAACAAAAACGTCCCGGGGTCCATGTGTACGCCATAAATGATGGATTCTAAACAACAATATACACAAAAGTAACCCACTAAATAGCTTAAAATGTCCAATAATAAAATAATAATTATCAAAATAAAGTGTTCCCCTGAAATTCTTGTTGATTGTGTAAAATTAAACAATAAAACATAAGATCTCCAAACAACAGGAACAAATATGATCAGGCAACATGAATTCCCTCATAATTCGCTGGTTATTATGTTATCACAAGTGCACAAGGAGTTGCACTATTTGTGTTTGTAGGCAGAGACAACAAATAACGCTTGCTGATTGAAATGTATGGTTGTGAAGTTAAACTTACTTGACATTGTGTCTTAATGCTGCCGCGCAGTCGACAAATAATCCAACGTTCCAAATGGATGTGAATCACTAAGGAAAATTTATCAAATCACAGAATCCATATCTCTGTTGTAATACCCTTGAATTTGAAGACACCAGTCATATAATCTAGGTAAAGAATTAGAGAAAATTGGGATATGTACATATGTTTGGGACAAATTGGCGACCTTACCGAGAGCAATACTCTTTCCTTTGATTATTTAGCAATCCGCAGCCGCCAGTGGATGAGCGCAGGGGATAGGGGCTGATGAGTGGCAATTGATCAGGGGTAGCACTACGCCGGTGCGTCGGCCCAAATTTGGGCCGGTCTGCACGCAGCCGTACGATCCAGCGTGCAGCAGCCGCTCGATGCTCCACATCATCATCTTCTTCCTCTCGTCCTTGCACACAAAAAAGAGAACGCGGAGCCAGCACAAGCGTTCATGGCGCCCCGCTCGTCGCAGGAACCAAAAAAAGGCGCCGTCCATGGCGCCCCACTCACGACGGCAGGGCTGCCCGTCGTCTTCGGCGACGGTGCTCGCTGAAGAACCTCCCCTCGTCGTCGATTTTAGTTGGAGATCCCGTCGATGACCCCCTGGTCGAAACTTCCCCCTCGACCGATTGCAACTCCGGTCGTTGATGCTCCACGGTTGCAGCGCTACGGTGCGCCGCCCGCCGGCCCTCGCCGTCGACGAGCGAGTTTCTGCCAACAACGGCCATAGGTCACATCGTGAATGGCATGTAGCAAAAAAAAACGGTCATAGCAAAAGAGAAGGCGGTTGCAGCAAAAGATCATCGCCGTCGCCGTTCATCGCCAAATGCAGTAGAAAACAGAGTAGCGCTCGCCATGGTTGCAGCTCTGACACCGGCCGGTTCCAGCCCGCGGTGACCACACTTTGCCGCAGGTCGGGGTGCCAAGCAACAAAAAACTATCATTTGTGTTAGAATAAATCCGAGGCATACTGTTGATCATCCAAGGACCAAGCAATCACACGAGCACGACACCGAGATTTGTTAACGAGGTTTACCGGTATGGCTACATCCCCGGGGCTTGACTATGGGCGCTCCTCCCATGACACCGCTAGAATACCGCACCCGGTCGCCCTGGACACCGGCACATGCCGCCGGCTTCCCCTGCGTTCCGGTGCTATTATGTTGGCATAGGTTATATCGTGTATCTACCCCCGCTATATATGAGAGGCCTAGGATACAAGTGTCATATTAGGACACAACTCCACATTCTATGTAAACACAATAAAACTCCTAGTCCAACTGTAACCTATCTTGTACACTATATTCGACACAACTCTAACAAACTCCACCTTGGCGAATATTCTCCACCACTTTGAATTCGTCAATGCGTCAAACTTCCATGTACATTGGACCTGAGCTTATCCCATGAATACCGCTGCTACTCCAAAGACTCCATATGACTCCACCTACAACTTGTAGTCCCTTCTTTTCTTCACCACTGTCAACACTCGAGCAAAATTAAGTTCCTTGTTACTCTTGTTTGTGCTCCCAACTTTCAGAGTATCAGTCCAACGCTATCACACACTGATCACTGACCTGCGTGAAAGTGAACAACTCACATATTGGATGTCACACATAAGAGTTACCTGAACTCAACATCATCGCTCCTTTCTTGACCGTCTGTCTGAAACTTGAAGGAATTTCACCGTTGCTTGTAGTCATCCTGAGTCAAATTCGCAGTTGTCTCACCACATGTATGACCACCAGAGCCCTGGCCCGTCTCCATGTACG
The DNA here is from genome assembly GCF_056163025.1 of Triticum urartu. NCBI lineage: Eukaryota > Viridiplantae > Streptophyta > Magnoliopsida > Poales > Poaceae > Triticum > Triticum urartu. The sequence goes on from NC_141877.1 coordinate 670,477,667, forward strand.
TGCATACCGCACGCCTCGCCGCTATTACCGCGTCGAGCCTCCACCGTCCCGGTCGAGTCTCAAGGGTCGCAAACCCACACCACTCAACACCCACTGCAGAGTACCACCGATCATCACCGACCGATGACGAGTTTCATGCTTCCATCAGACCACTGGGCTCCAGTCCAAACTGCATGTCACTCGCTTTTCTCAGCTGAATAGGCTTTGACTCTCTGTCGACTTACGCCGTAGCCCCTCAATCCAGCTCCACCTTCAACATGACTCCATGGCAGATAATCAGTCCACCACTCGCGTCCCGTCGACTCCAAGCTCACATGCGTACGCCATCTTAAATCAACCACACGCCATAGTCTTGTTGAAGCCACACAAGCCTCGGGCCTGCGCCACGTGTTTCCACGCCCAGAAGTCGGTCACCATCAACATCACGCTCCTATATCATCAGCGCCAATTCCACCACCGTCTTCTGTATCAACCGACTCACGTCGATCTGTCAGACTATCTAGTCCGACTAAGCCGAACTTATTCGGCTGTATGACACGCTCGAGGCTCCCAAATCATCTTCCGCGAATTTTCATCCATCACACTTAATTCCATCTTAGCTGGCATGACTTCCTGCAACACCCTCAAGCATCCCTGTAGTGCCAACAAATCTTCCACCATTGTCTGCCATAAACCAAGGTTTTCAGTTCCGTGAACTTCTCCACCCCAAATCTGACATCCGTTGACGCCATGGTTCTTCGTATAGCTGACCGTGTGAAAAATTATCTGAGCTCTCCTCATATGATGTCCAAGTACACAAGCAAAACCTGACGTGGTACACCCTCATGTACTAATAGCAAAATCCAAAACAAGGATTCCTTTTGATCTTCACGTGATTGCTCTTCTTTGGCTCAAACCCCGACGCTGGCTATGCTTTGTCCTGCCTTTTGATGGATAAGTATCAATGAATTTACTTGTTGCCGATTCGATCTGCCTATGTCCGTGTCCTAGGTGGACTCGGTCCTCTATGTTTCCAAAGCAAATCTCAGATGTGTGTACGTACGCCTCGCACGCACACGGCCTCGGCCACAGCCCCGCCGCGCCCGTCATGGGCCTGGCTCGCTAGCGACCAGCGCATGTGTCGCGCCTGCTGCTCACACGCATTATGCCGCCGCCGAGTCGATGTTCCATATGCGCCGCCTCAAACGCTCGCCCAATTGATCGACAATCGCCGCACGTTTCGCCTACTGCGGCCAAGCAACACGCCTCTCTCTGATTGGCTTTTTTGAGAAGGTCACAATCGTCGAGCACATCTGCTTCTTAGATCGCTCCTCGCAGAACTATCAACGACGTCTCGCCGCTTTTCTTCCGCTCCAACTGCAATCAATCCTGCAGATCTCCAACGATGCCTGCCATCTCCTCTAGATCAACAATCCACAGCCTTCGAATAACCTAGCTCATGATACCATTTGTTAGAATAAATCCGAGGCATACTGTTGATCATCCAAGGACCAAGCAATCACATGAGCACGACACCGAGATTTGTTAACGAGGTTCACCGGTATGGCTACATCCCCGGGGCTTGACTATGGGCGCTCCTCCCCATGACACCACTACAATACCGCACCCGGTCGCCCTGGACACCGGCACATGCCGCCGGCTTCCCCTGCGTTCCGGTGCTATTATGTTGGCATAGGTTACATCGTGTGTCTACCCCCGCTATATATGAGAGGCCTAGGATACAAGTGTCATATTAGGACACAACTCCACATTCTATATAAACACAATACAACTCCTAGTCCAACTATAACCTATCTTGTGCACTATATTCGACACAACTCTAACAATTTGTCGGTTGAAGCAAAAAATTATTAGGTTCCAGCGAAAACTAAAGCTGGTTCTAGCAAAACAAAGTCAGCAGGAAAAGCTCCCAGTGGGCGATTGTCGCAAAAAAATAACTGGTTCCAGCAAAAACACAGACTGGTTCCCACGAAAAAAAGTTGCCGCCGATGGCGAGGGCGCGTCGGTTCCAGCACATCGCATGTCAAGCAGCAAAATTACTGATGCCGATTCCAACTCTGGGCTTCCCCGATTGCAGCAAAAGGGCATCGTGGTTCCAGCATCTGGCAAACCGGTTGTAGCACCCCGCATGGTCACCACTAGCAGATGCGGACTTCCAGGATTTTCCTCCATGGTTCCAGCATCTGGAAGCCACGGTTCCAGCATTTGTAACCGCGGTTTGTAGCACCACGGAGCTGCACGGCGCAGTCGCCGTCGATGCAGCCCACCGTCGACGCGGCGCAGCCACCATGGAAACTCATCTCGCTCTCTTTTGCAGCAAAAAACGGTAAGGATGGAGGGGCGAGGGGGTTGGGTGAGCGGCCATGGCTAGTAGCAGCGGCCGGTGCTGAATCTCATGGAGGGGGATTTCTCTCGCTAGAGAAAGAGAAATAGAGATGGAGGGGATGGGAGTGACGGGAGGAAGAGGATAAGGGAGGGAGGTGGAAGAAGAAGATAAGACAGAGAGGGAGAGAAAAAAACTGGGCGTGCAGTGCGGAACGTACGATTGTGGTGGGATCGAATCGCTGCGCGTGAGGGCCGGCCGAAGTTTCGGCCGGCGCACCATCTGCAAGCGTTTTCCATTGATCAGGGGGTGAGGGGCGGCGGCGCGGCAAGCAGGCACCAACCGAACTGGCGCAGGATCCAATCGATCGCTATCTTGTTTTCTTTGCTCCCTCGAGATGATCGATAGCCGGATGGGCCTTCAACTAGATGGACCGTGCCTGAGCTCGCTCCAACTAAGTCCAACGGGTGTCCAGATTTATTTTTTACCCGTGTCCAAGCCTCAAATACGAAGTAGTATACATGTAAGCGCAATTTCTACCCGGTGTCCTGTGACACGGGCTGTGTGAACGTAGGTCCGCCCCTGCCACCGGTGGGCTATCGAAGTGATCATACTCGTAATCCGGGAGACCGTATGTGCGGCATGACTCCGTAGCCGCGTGGATTGCCAGTATTCTTCTAGGAATCTCGTGTCTAGGCCAACCGTTGGTCACCACGTACAGCTTGCCATCCATCGACACCGGTGACGAGATTTTCGTCGGGTGACACGGGGAGAGGAACGAGTGGTGGCGCCACCCGGCGGCGTCGCCTAGGGTGTGCATGTCCACCTCCACGCGCTGCTAGGAGGAAAGAGAGTGCGTCAACCGCCGAAAGAGCTTGTACTCCTTGGTGGGAGGGCTGAAACCCAAGGCGAACTGGTGCATTATATGAGCCCTTGGGGGTGACCATCAGCGGGGTTCATTGCCATATTAAGGGGGTTATGTGCATTTTCTAAGCATTAATGTACATAATTCAAGTTCAAACAATCGGTGCATGAAAGGGTGCATAAGAACAGCTTGAAAAACCATGCTCGTGTCATTTAGTAAATTCTTATGCCTTTTAAGGGAGGGACACATATTTCAATGAAATATGTGGCAATAGTCAACCACAAATGTTTGTTTATTGGGTTTTCAACTATAGAAAAACTGAAACAAATGCTTGAAAAGCATGACGCCTGGCATGGTGTGCCATGGTATGACCTCACCATGCACTGGTAAAAATTAGAAGGTTTGACTAATGTTGTCATGCACGACCTTTATAAATCGAACCATCACCAAAGAAATTCCACGCTTTCGAGAGGAAAATCACCAATATTAAAGGGGAATCCAAATTTTCTTCGTTCTTTGCCCTGGACGAACATACACCCTGCAAGTCACCGTGTTCAAATTTGGTATTTTTTCGGGCTCATTTACCATATTTAGGGGATTATGTGTATTTTCTAGGCAATTAGCACATATAAATCCAATCCAGCTACAGGTGCACGGGTGTGATGTGAGGGACGTGGATTGCCGTTCGATCGCGGCGCATCCTACAGTGCACACGCGCGATCCGCGTGACTGGGGTTCCAGCCAAACATAACGCAACACACAATAGGCTCAGCGCACACTGTTTCCGAAAGCGACGGAGATGAACCATGTGCGATAATGAACGAGCAAAATTTTAAGGGAAGCCAAATTTCTGTTGTGGTTTGTCGTTGAGCTCTTGAATACCATCGCACTGTACGGCTTCCCGGCCCCTCCATCCCAGAGCTCTCTCCAGGCGTCGTCCATGGCACCGCGACGCACAATAACTGGTAAGGAGGCGATGGCATCCCGCCGCACCGCGTTCCTCTCCGCCCGCGACCGCACACATGGTAACGAAGCGATGGCATCTCGCCGCGCCGAGTTCATCGCCGCCGGCGGCCAGACATTTACATGGGCGGACTTTGAGACTGCCATGGCCGAATGGGTGGTGGATCTAGAGGCGGCCAAAGCCGCACAGAAGAAGCGGAAAAGGCAGAAAGCAATCAAAAAAAGAGTGTCCCGCCGCCGCAAGAAAAAAGAGGTTGCACGCCGTGGTGAGGAGAGCTTGGCGGAGATCGAAGCACGGTGGGCTGCCGCCTACAAGGCCGGGAAGGAGAACGCCGGCGTCTGGCCAGCATGGCCTGATGACAGCATGTGAGAAGTAGTTTAAGTTTGTAGTCTTATGGCAAATTACCAGTAGTAATTTAAGTTTGTAGTGTTAATGTACAATGTCGGTAAGAGCATCCTTTGAGGGCTTTGAGTGTTGATTAGCATGTGTTCCCATGTGCATTTTTTGCGTTAATCATTAGAAGATCACCAAACACACGGTTTCTATGTCGTACTCGTTTGTGTTTTTTGCATTAATGATCCATAAGTGAGTTAACTGTGTGATGTTTCCTAATAAATCAGGCGTACTATTGACCAAAAAAAATCAAGTAAATGTGTAATTTTTTTGGAGTCGGGATCTGCCAACTTTATTTGTTCTCGCACACGAGTATTTTACGCGCTTCGTCTGCGTTGTGTATTTCCCCGCCCAAGTTTCAAGTTTCGCAGCGAAATTTTCATTAGGCACGCGATTTCAGAATTTATTCCTCCAACCACTTCCCCATCCTTAGTATGCCCCCCCCCCTCGCGCCTTCCCCTACTGGCATCTCAAACCACCGCCGCCGCAACCACAGCTTCAACCACATCTACATTATGCTCGGATCCAGTCAGGCAAATGATGATTACAAACGTCAGATGATGGTGGTTAGTTTTGCCCTCTTAAAACCAAGCTAAATTTTTGCACTTTCATTCCTTCTGACCTTCTAGTTTGCTTGTTTAACTAACATCTAGGCTATGTTGGCGTCTTGGAGTAACCGCACGGATCCACCACAAATGGGACCCCCACCACCACCTGCGGGAGAACCCCCACACATGCCCACGTTCGATGAATGGGTGGCACTAGGCAGTGATAGTCCGGTTAGTACATTTGCCTAACTACTGACAAACTAGTTCTCGTTCATTCAACACTATCATATCATATTTACCGTTAGAATCTTCTCTCAAACATGTAGGGGACCGGTGGCTCGACTCCTGCTGCGTCGACCCCAGTCACTCCGATCTTCCAGAGTGATGGTGGTCGCGGTGGCGGTTTTGGCAGAGGTGGTCTTAGCGGTGGTGGTCATGGTGGTGGTGCTTTTGGCGGAGGTGGTCTTGGTGATGGTGGTTTTGGCGGAGGTGGTCTTGTTTGATGTCATGATGATTCCGTGCATGTGGCCGTCATGCCATGCCTTTCATGTTGCTACTTTTATTATGTTCCATGTCTTGCACTAGTTTTATGTTCATGAACTTCCGCCGGTGATGATCTTTAGATGATGATGATGAACTTGAGTATGTTTAGATGATAAACTGTCATATTTCTGCATAATTCTATATTATTCTGCTTTGAAATGCTGTCAAATGAATTGAAAAAGAGAAAAGAGAGAAAAAACTATGCCTACGGCAAAGCCGTCGGCATATATAAGCCCAGGAGATACCAGGACGCGCCACGTGGCAGAGATATGCCGACGGCAAAGCTGTCGGCATAGTTTTCGGTCTATGCCTACGGCAAATATCTCTGCTGCCAGGAGAAACCAGGGGCCGACACGTGGCAGAACTATGCCTACGGCAAAGCCGTCGGCATAGATTCCGTCTATGCCTACCTGCCACCAGGAGGCACCACGGGGTGCCACGTGGCAGAGGTATGTCGACGGCCAAGCCGTCGGCATACCTCTGCCACGTGCCATTCCACGAATCGCCCGCGCTTTTGACGGTGCAATCTATGCCGACGGCCAAGCCGTCGGCATACCTCTGCCACGTGCCATACCACGATTCGCCCGCGCTTTTGACGGCGCCGTCCGTTGCCGTCAGACGGAAAACAATGCCGACGGCTATACTATGCTGACGGCTGACGCCGGGCCGTCGACATAGGCGCCTATGCAGAGGGCTATACTACGCCGACGGTCTGACAAGACTACGCTGACGTGATCTACGCCGACGGGTCTATGCCGACGGCAGCCGTAGGCATAGATCTATGCCGACGGCAGCCGTAGGCATAGATCTATGCCGACGGCATAGGACCTATGCCGACAGCCTTGGGCCGTAGGCATAGTCCACGAGTCCGGTAGTGAGTGTTTCGCCTTCTTAGTGGACAGTGCGCAACAAGGGTGTCAGTCAATTTTTTCATGTAAATGTTCACCCTCTAGTTCTCCATCCATTCACTTTTGCATATTCTCAACTTGTGCAAATAGCTACTGGATGGCATCCCCAAAGTTGTTGCATGAACATCGTCAGGATGGCTATCCGGGCCAAGGTAGGCATGCAAATGATTAATTTCTCACTATTTTAGGTGTAGGACAATTTGAAAATGTGACTGCTATGAAAGAGGAATGAGGCCATCATGAACTCTAACTCCACTGGCATGAAGAACGAATACAACACATTTTTGGTGAGCACTTGAGCTTCTCACTTGGAATGTAGATGCTAATTGTAGTGTCGTGTAGTCAGATTAGTTGTATGTAGTGTACGCAACAAATCCTGAAGATTCGCTCTTCTTTTCTTTGCTAAGCCAAAGATTTGCAGATTAGCACAGTAATTAATCCCTTCACTAGGCTGTGATATACAGGTTACGCTAAGAGTTACATATATGTATGTATATCACTTATTCTTGAGCGGAATTTTTTTTTCAAGTAGTGTAGAATAGTGTTCAGTGTTAATTAGTTGGGTATATACCACAACCAAAATAACTCAATTCACTTGCCCAGATATAAAATAACTCAAGTCTTCCTCGAATTATACAAGAAATATACCAATTAATATTTACTTAAAATAGTTTGTGTTTCTCACATAAGGACTATATAAGAATTTCCATTAAGTCGTGTCTAAGCTACGGGTAAAGTATGCATTTTTATCTGCTTGGACATGAATTCATATGCAATTATCCTTTGTGCTAGTTCATTTATATGTACTGACTTATAAATGATTTATGGTTTTGTAGAATTGATGGTGCATCTAACAGAAGCATCACAAGGCATTGTAATCATTGACAAAGAATGATATGCACTAAAATACAAGGGCTTATAATGTTATCCCATGGCCGAAGATTATGAAGAAAAAAAAGTCACTTTTGTAGTTAGACATGAACGACTACAATGCTTGTCTAGAGAGTGTTTTTCGTTCATAATTTTTAATGGTATTTTTAACTTCGGCATTGTATCATGTTCAACATATGTGGTTTTGATTAATGAAAACAGGTTGTGATAAATTGACTGTTCAAATTATTTTGTTTCTTAATTGGTGTGGTTGATAATCGTCAAAAGTTACACGTAACATAAAATATTATCTTTAAAAGTTAAGATTGGTTGTTACAGGCAAGAAAAATGGTGAGATGGATGGCCATTGACAATATAAAGTGGTAATTATTAATATTTTAATAACCATGAAATGTTCTAAACGATGGGATAAGTGGTCGCGCGCTAGTACACGAATTGTTGTCGTTATTTCCTCACCATTAACGACAACACATTGTCCCACTCGTTATAAAATAACGACGGGAAAATGTGGTCGTTATACTTTTAACGACGGAGCCTACTACGACCACAAAGATGTGGTCGTTAATGACTTTCAACGACCGCATTCTCACTTTTAACGACCACATCTCCCTTGTATTAGACAAATAAATCAAACCACTTTATGTCATGCTTGTCAACTAGGACGTTATATACGTTTGCCTTTTCCTTCTTCTACTACTCGTACCACTCGACCATTCGAGTTAGTGCATTGTGATCTTTGGACTACACCGATTTTGAGTGTCTCCGAAAATAAATACTTTCTAGTCATTCTTGATGATTTCACACATTTTCTATGGACTGTTTCGCTCCGCCAAAAGTCTAATGCTTACGCCTCGCTCTCCGCTTTTCGCGCGTTCGCTCTTACTTAGTTTGGTTTGCCTCTCGTGTCCATACAATGTGATAATGGTCATGAGTTCGATAATAACAAACTCCACTCTCTCTCGCCGCCACACACGGTATTCATATTCCCTCCTCTTGCCCATGCACGTCCCAACAAAACAATAAAGCTGAACGCATTATTCGCACGTCAATGACATTGTGTGTTCGCTCTTACCACCATGTTTTTGGGCCGAAGCACTTCACACCGCCACTCATGTCCTCAACCGTCTTCCCACAAAAACAATCAGCGACCCTTCTCCCTATTTCACTCTACACAACAACCATCTCGATTACTCGTCACTACGCGTTTTGGCTACCTATGCTATCCTAACATAGCTTGTACTATGCCACATAAACTATCGTCGTGTTCGAGTGCTTGTGTTTTTCTCGGCTATTCCTTCATCATAAGGGGTACCGGTGCATGGATCTTACTACCCAACGTATCATCATCTCTCGTCATGTTGTTTTCGATGAGATGACTTTTCCCTTTGCCTCCCCACAGCCTACAATTGCTGCCACATACGACTTTCTCGACGCCAAAGACAACCCACCTGTTGTTGTCCCTCCCTTTCCGGTCATCACTCCTACACCCAACGCGCCGCCCTCACCTCCACCCACCCCTCCTTCCCCACCCGCCCCTCCTTCACCGCCCGCCCTTCCCTCACCGCCCGGGCCTCGTAGCACCTCCGGCATACATAAGGGCCCCCGCGAGCGGCTTAACCTGCATGTTTCCTCTGTTAGCAGGTACTCACTGGTCCCCACCTCCGCCCGAGCCGCTCTCAAAGATCCTAACTGACTTGATGCTATGACTACAGAATATTGCGCTCTCCTGAGCAATAACACTTGGGATCTTGTGCCTCCTCCTCGGGATGCAAACATCACCTCCGGCAAGTGGGTGTTTTGTCATAAGATCAAGCCTGATGGCTCCCTCGATCGCTATAAAGCTCGTTGGGTTCTTCGGGGCTTTTCTGAGGAGCCAGGCATCAATTTTGATGAGACGTTTAGTCCGGTTTTCAAACCGACCACAGTGCGTGTCATCCTCTCCATCGCGCTCTCTCTTAATTGGGAGACCCGCCAACTCGACGTCAAGAATGCCTTCCTGCATGGTAAACTTGCCGAGGTAGTCTACTGTCGTCAACCCACTGACTTCATTGACTCCACTCGCCCCGAGCACGTATGTTGGCTGAACCGTTTGCTATATGGTCTCAAGCAGGCTCCTCGTGCGTGGTACGAGCGCTTCATGACTTTCATCACTTTGACTGGTTTCGTGTGTCCACCCTCGGAGACCTCGATGTTCGTCCCCCGGTGTGCGGAAGGCATGACCTTCCTCCTTCTATATGTGGACGGTATCGTCCTCACCGCCTCCTCAACTGGATCGCTCGACAGGATCACAGCCTCTCTCCACACCGAGTTTGCCATGACGGACATAGGCAGCCTCCACTACTTCCTTGGCATCACGGTCACCCGCGACTCCTCCGACATGCATCTCTCGCAAGACAAGTACGCCACGGAGATTCTGGACAGGGCCGGCATGACTGCATGCAAGTCTGCCACGACACCGGTTGACACGTCACCGAAGCTCGCTACTATGTCGGCCCTCCCGTCGCTGATTCTACCGAGTATCGGAGTCTTGTCGGGGCTCTACAGTACCTCACTTTTACGCGCCCCGATATCGCATATGATGTTCAGCAGGTTTGTATTCATTTGCACGACCCTCGTGAGCAACATCTGACAGGCATCAAGTGCATGTTGAGCTACGTCAAGGGCACACTTACTCATGGACTTTAGCTCTACTCGTCTTCGTCATACTCCATGATCGCCTACATCGACGCTGACTGGGCCGGCTGCCCCGACACTCGGCGGTCCACATCGGGCTTCTGTGTCTACCTCGGTGACAACCTGATCTCCTGGTTGTCCAAGCGACAACACATGGTCTCTCGCTCTAGCGCTAAAAACCGAGTACCACCCCGTGGCCAATGCCGTAGCTGAGGCGAGTTGGCTTCGGCAACTTCTCCAGGAGCTTCATCGCCCAACCCCTCCTGCTACGGTCGTCTTCAGCGACAACGTCAGCGCCGTCTACATGTGCACAAACCCAGTTCAACATCAGCGTACCAAACACATCGAGATCGACCTACACTTCGTTCGTGATCGTGTCGCCATGGGTCAGGTCCTTGTGCTCCATCTTCCCTCGTCTTGCCAGTTCACTGATATCTTGACGAAGGGACTACCGTCACCGTTGTTTCTGGATTTTCGGTCCAGCCTCAACGTCCGCTCTCCTCCCATTGTGTTTGCGGGGGAGTGTTAGACTATATCACGTATCGTGACATATCTCCTAATTCCCTAAATTGAGGAGTATCGATATTATCGTGATCTCGCATTTATGATTAGGATTGTAAATCTATCTATATATTAACATGCAATGGAAAAGCCCAAGTGTGGCAAATATTCCTAAAGTCTTTTTGATTCAATGCCTGATGTCCAAACGTTGAACCCTTGAAGTTGAGAACATGGTCCTCCACAAGCTTTGTTTCTTCAAGAATCACCATCATTGCCTCTATTTCATACTCATCTTCCTCATCCAATGAAGGAAAATCCATGAATTCGACCTAGAAGCACTCCTAGTCAGAATCCATTTTGTTTTCGTCCAAGAAACAACAACAACATGAAATTTCGCTGTGGTATTCCACCGACCATCTCTCGTGCATGGTCTATCCGCTATGGACATCGTCGCTAGGGACGGAGGGTACACAGGCTATGGACGAACCAGCGGAGTGTGGTCAGAAGCATAGGCCGAAGCAAGCAGACGCATGGGTAGTGTGGTAGAGGTCTATCAAGGCCTGGTCAGTGTCAGGAGGGGGTTTACTAGGGCGGCGTCAGTCTCCAGCAGCAGACAAGGAGGGCAGGATTGTGAAAATATGGAGGCTCCAGGTGTGGTTCGGGGCGTTGGAGACCGTAGTGGCGAAAGTCTGGACTCCCCAAGAGCTCCCTCGATTTGGGGCCGGTCTATGGGATTTCGGACACCCGGACCGACCAGTTATAATTTGGTGGTCCATGGTGGGTCCTAAAAGTATCCGGACATTGTGAGCGTTTTGGTGTCCGCGTTGAAGATGCCCTTATGAGTAGATCAAGCATCTTCTCAAAGAGAGCCATGAAACCAAGTTTCAAAGAAAACTTTGTGGAAACCATATTTGGAAGTTTCGAAAAATGTGAAGAAAAAAAGGGCATGTTAAGAGGGTGATGTTCTATTGCCATGCGAAGTTCGAAGTTCAAACACATTACCATTTATGAGCTATAAAAAGAACACATTCAGCTATTAGTCGAGATGTTTGCTGTTCGGCAATATTCAATGTTGATTTTGTTTTTTCCATACCTCATAAACTGCAATGTGTTTGAACTTGGGAATTTCACATGCTAATAGAACATCACACTATTAATATTGCTTGGTTCTTTAAGAATTTTTTTGAGACTTTAAAACATTGTTTCCGCATGGTTTCATCGGTTTCCACCGAAACTTTGTTTTCATGTGATACTCTATCCTTCTTCAAAAGAAAAAGAAAGGGTAGAAGCTGCCACGCATGCACAGCCTGGAGATACAAGCACATTGTTAGACAACTTCAACATACTTTTATTCCACGTACATATGCATGCACATATATACTCCCTCCGGTCCTTTTTAGTTCGCATATAATATTTGTCTGAAGTCAAGCCTTATAAAGTTTGACCAACTTTATAAAGAAAAATGCCAACATTCATAATGTGAAATCAATATCAGTAGATGCATCATGACTTAAGTTTTCATATTGTATAACTTTAACATGATATATGTTGATATTTTTTCATATAAATATGGTCAGACTTTATGAAGTTTGACTTCAGAAAATTCTTATATGCAAAGTAAAAAGGACCGGAGGGAGTATGCACGGATTAATTTCAACAACACAACACGGCACACTTATACGATTACCTAGTGAACAATGTTGCATGCATGCCTGCAGGAAACATGGACGAGACTGAGATATAAGATGAACTGGAACGCAAACTAGCAAAGAGCAGAGGTGATCATTCAGCGCCGGCAGGTGTAGTTGGATTCGCATGGAATCTTGCACTGGTTCAGGAGGGCGACGACGTCGACGTGGAGCAGCCCGTGGAGGACGACCACGTCACAGAGGCACGCCGCAGCGTCCAGGCCGGCCAACTCGCCCAGCAGCTGGCAGCACGGTTCATACGGCGACACGCCGAGGCTGACAATCGGCACGCTCAGCAGGCTCAAGCACACGCCCAGATCCGGGCACGAGCCACCGCTGGTTGATGGTGGTGGTGGTGACGGCGGCGGTGGGGGCGGCGGGCATGACGGAGGCGGTGGCGACGGCGGTGGGGTCTGGCAGTTGTTTCCGCCGCAACCGCGCACGGTGGAGACCGTCAGTGCCATGGCAAGGAGCAGGAGCACGAGCTTGGACGACGGCGCCATTGCGAGAGCTTTGATGGAGGGGAAGCTAGTGAGATGTGTATGTGATTGTGCTGCTGTATGTCTTTGGGTTGTTGTGGGGTGTTATTTATAGCCGGATTGTACATGATGCAAGAGGGTGTGTTACGATCGAATTTGACTTTAGCCAACTTAAACCACAAAGCTTGTACGTGTACCCTCATGGATCGATGCTCTGACCCTAGGTACCTTTTTTACAATAGGCGACGCTGCTTAAGTACAGGTGCCCTCATGGCGGGCACTAGCTCTCATTATTGTGAACGTACAGTATAGGCATGCACGTGCACAGCGAGCGATAAGCTAAAGCTGGCCAAGTCAACTATATGTTCCATAGCATAGCTTTGGCTCCTCTCCTCATACGTGGCACAAAATTGATAGTTGCCTTCCCCCAGATCGGATTCTAACAATCCGGGACTAGCTACTGTATACGTGATTTGGTATGATTTGATTTCGATTTTCCTTGATCGATGCACACAGGTGGACTAATTTGGTAGGTACCCCTGTACAGTTTCCTCCAAGATCTTTACACTCCCCTCAACCTCCATGAACCCGCTAGTGGAGCTCCGCCAACCAAATCCGCATAGAAAGCCCTCGACGATAGTTGTGAGGAAGACTTGGTGATCTTCAGGCTAAATACATGGTTTTCTTTGATGTACTGAAGTATTCTTTGATGTACCGAAGTACAATTGATCGGCTTCGTCGCTCCATCCGTCACCTGGTCGTTGGTTGACACCAACCAAACTTCCAAGGCTTTGCGAGTCACCCTTTTCTCTGATTTATCTCGTGCCATCAGATCAACTATGAGAAGGCCAAGGACATCTTTTCCTCTACTCCGTGTAGCGATGGCGGAGGATATAAAAATACAAAGCATATTAAATTTGCACAAAGTATAAATTGTAACTTTTATAGATCATCATACTAATTAGACAACTGACTTCTATAGATAACTTCTAGAAGTAGCTAGCTTCAGTGATCGATCAGCGGACACTTGATTTACTGATAGCATCACCGTAGTAGACTTAGCATGGCATGCTCGAACTAGTGTTTGTTTCTATCATCGTCCTAGGACGGCGGCAACTCAAAGGTGAGAGGTGAGAGTAGGGTAGGGCGGTAACCCCCATAGAAGTTCCATCGGCATTTGGACGGCAAGGGAGCAACCGGGAGATCTACTTCCTCGTCCCATCGTAGAAAACCTCCGTTGGATGTCAATGAGCCTTGTCTCGTTGTGTAATACGCCAGCGCATGCGTAGCACAACATCCCGTCATCATCAATCCAGCATGACCATGGTCTGCTGAACACAAAGCCTGATCGTCCCGGTGCTATGTGAAAGCTGTAGCGCAGATCCCAGATTGGCTGCTCGTCGTTGTTGTCGTCCGGCGGCGACATGACCCAGAAGTGGTGGCCTCAGCATCAGGGCATTTACAGCCGGCCCCTAAGCTCAAAGACACCCACCGGCCAGGGGCGGACCTAGAACAAAAACGTCCCGGGGTCCATGTGTACGCCATAAATGATGGATTCTAAACAACAATATACACAAAAGTAACCCACTAAATAGCTTAAAATGTCCAATAATAAAATAATAATTATCAAAATAAAGTGTTCCCCTGAAATTCTTGTTGATTGTGTAAAATTAAACAATAAAACATAAGATCTCCAAACAACAGGAACAAATATGATCAGGCAACATGAATTCCCTCATAATTCGCTGGTTATTATGTTATCACAAGTGCACAAGGAGTTGCACTATTTGTGTTTGTAGGCAGAGACAACAAATAACGCTTGCTGATTGAAATGTATGGTTGTGAAGTTAAACTTACTTGACATTGTGTCTTAATGCTGCCGTGCAGTCGACAAATAATCCAACGTTCCAAATGGATGTGAATCACTAAGGAAAATTTATCAAATCACAGAATCCATATCTCTGTTGTAATACCCTTGAATTTGAAGACACCAGTCATACAATCTAGGTAAAGAATTAGAGAAAATTGGGATATGTACATATGTTTCGGACAAATTGGTGACCTTACCGAGAGCAATACTCTTTCCTTTGATTATTTAGCAATCCGCAGCCGCCAGCGGATGAGCGCAGGGGATAGGGGCTGATGAGTGGCAGTTGATCAGGGGCAGCACTACGCGCCGGTGCGCCGGCCCAAATTTGGGCTGGTCTGCACGCAGCCGTACGATCCAGCGTGCAGCAGCCGCTCGATGCTCCACATCATCATCTTCTTCCTCTCGTCCTTGCATACAAAAAAGAGAACGCGGAGCCAGCACAAGCGTTCATGGCGCCCCGCTCGTCGCAGGAACCAAAAAAAGGCGCCGTCCATGGCGCCCCACTCACGACGGCAGGGCTGTCCGTCGTCTTCGGCGACGGTGCTCGCTGAAGAACCTCCCCTCGTCGTCGATTTTAGTTGGAGATCCCGTCGATGACCCCCTGGTCGAAACTTCCCCCTCGACCGATTGCAACTCCGGTCGTTGATGCTCCACGGTTGCAGCGCTACGGTGCGCCGCCCGCCGGCCCTTGCCGTCGACGAGCGAGTTTCTGCCAACAACGGCCATGGGTCACATCGTGAATGGCATGTAGCAAAAAAAAAATGGTCATAGCAAAAGAGAAGGCGGTTGCAGCAAAAGACCATCGCCGTCGCCGTTCATCGCCAAATGCAGTAGAAAACAAAGTAGCGCTCGCCATGGTTGCAGCTCTGACACCGGCCGGTTCCAGCCCGCGGTGACCACACTTTGCCGCAGGTCGGGGTGCCAAGCAACAAAAAACTATCATTTGTGTTAGAATAAGTCCGAGGCATACTGTTGATCATCCAAGGACCAAGCAATCACACGAGCACGACACCGAGATTTGTTAACGAGGTTTACCGGTATGGCTACATCCCCGGGGCTTGACTATGGGCGCTCCTCCCATGACACCGCTACAATACTGCACCCGGTCGCCCTGGACACCGGCACATGCCGCCGGCTTCCCCTGCGTTCCGGTGCTATTATGTTGGCATAGGTTATATCGTGTATCTACCCCCGCTATATATGAGAGGCCTAGGATACAAGTGTCATATTAGGACACAACTCCACATTCTATGTAAACACAATAAAACTCCTAGTCCAACTGTAACCTATCTTGTACACTATATTCGACACAACTCTAACAAACTCCACCTTGGCGAATATTCTCCACCACTTTGAATTCGTCAATGCGTCAAACTTCCATGTACATTGGACCTGAGCTTATCCCATGAATACCGCTGCTACTCCAAAGACTCCATATGACTCCACCTACAACTTGTAGTCCCTTCTTTTCTTCACCACTGTCAACACTCGAGCAAAATTAAGTTCCTTGTTACTCTTGTTTGTGCTCCCAACTTTCAGAGTATCAGTCCAACGCTATCACACACTGATCACTGACCTGCGTGAAAGTGAACAACTCACATATTGGATGTCACACATAAGAGTTACCTGAACTCAACATCATCGCTCCTTTCTTGACCGTCTGTCTGAAACTTGAAGGAATTTCACCGTTGCTTGTAGTCATCCTGAGTCAAATTCGCAGTTGTCTCACCACATGTATGACCACCAGAGCCCTGGCCCGTCTCCATGTACGTGCATACCGCACGCCTCGCCGCTATTACCGCGTCGAGCCTCCACTGTCCCGGTCGAGTCTCAAGGGTCGCAAACCCACACCACTCAACACCCACTGCAGAGTACCACCGATCATCACCGACCGATGACGAGTTTCATGCTTCCATCAGACCACTGGGCTCCAGTCCAAACTGCATGTCACTCGCTTTTCCCAGCTGAATAGGCTTCGACTCTCTATCGACTTACGCCGTAGCCCCTCAATCCAGCTCCACCTTCAACATGACTCCATGGCAGATGATCAGTCCACCCCTCGCGTCCCCTCGACTTCAAGCTCACATGCGTACGCCATCTTAAATCAACCACACGCCATAGTCTTGTCGAAGCCACACAAGCCTCGGGCCTGCGCCATGTGTTTCCACGCCCAAGAGTTGGTCACCATCAACATCACGCTCCTATATCATCAGCACCAATTCCACCACCGGCTTCCGTATCAATCGACTCACGTTGATCTGTCAGACTATCTAGTCCGACTAAGCTGAACTTGTTCGGCTGTATGACACGCTCGAGGCTCCCAAATCATCTTTCGCGAATTTCCATCCATCACAAATAATTCCATCTTAGCTGGCATGACTTCCCGCAACGCCCTCAAGCATCCCTGTATTGCCAACAAATCTTCCACCATTGTCTGCCATAAACCAAGGTTTTCAGTTCCGTGAACTTCTCCACCTCAAACCTGACATCCGTTGACGCCATGGTTCTTCGTACAGCTAACCGTATGAAAAATTATCTGAGCTCTCCTCATATGATGTCCAAGTACACAAGCAAAACCTGACGTGGTACACCCTCATGTACTAATAGCAAAATCCAAAACAAGGATTCCTTTTGACCTTCACGTGATTGCTCTTCTTTGGCTCAAACCCCGATGCTAGCTATGCTTTGTCCTGCCTTTTGATGGATAAGTATCAATGAATTTACTTGTTGCCGATTCGATCTGCCTATGTCCGTGTCCTAGGTGGACTCGGTCCTCTTTTTTTCCAAAGCAAATCTCAGATGTGTGTACGTACGCCTCGCACGCACACGGCCTCGGCCACAGCCCCGCCGCGCCCGTCATGGGCCTGGCTCGCTAGCGACCAGCGCATGCGTCGCGCCTGCTGCTCACACGCATTACGCCGCCGCCGAGTCGATGTTCCATATGCGCCGCCTCAGACGCTCGCCTAATTGATCCACAATCGCCGCACGTCTCGCCTGCTGCGGCCAAGCAACACGCCTCTCTCTGATTGGCTTTTTTGAGAAGGTCACAACCGTCGAGCACATCTGCTTCTTAGATCGCTCCTCGCAGAACTATCAACGACGTCTCGCCGCTTTTCTTCCGCTCCAACTGCAATCAATCCTGCAGATCTCCAACGATACCTTCCATCTCCTCTAGATCAACAATCCACAGCCTTTGAATAACCTAGCTCATGATACCATTTGTTAGAATAAATCCGAGGCATACTGTTGATCATCCAAGGACCAAGCAATCACACGAGCACGACACCAAGATTTGTTAACGAGGTTCACCGGTATGGCTACAATCCCGGGGCTTGACTATGGGCGCTCCTCCCCATGACACCGCTACAATACCGCACCCGGTCGCCCTGGACACCGGCACATGACGCCGGCTTCCCCTGCGTTCCGGTGCTATTATGTTGCCATAGGTTACATCGTGTGTCTACCCCCGCTATATATGAGAGGCCTAGGATACAAGTGTCCTATTAGGACACAACTCCACATTCTATATAAACACAATACAACTCCTAGTCCAACTGTAACCTATCTTGTGCACTATATTCGACACAACTCTAACAATTTGTCGGTTGAAGCAAAAAATTATTAGGTTCCAGGAAAAACTAAAGCTGGTTCTAGCAAAACAAAGTCAGCAGGAAAAGCTCCCAGTGGGCGATTGTAGCAAAAAAATAACTGGTTCCAGCAAAAACACAGACTGGTTCCAACGAAAAAAAGTTGCCGTCGATGGCGAGGGCGCGTCGGTTCCAGCACATCGCATGTCAAGCAGCAAAATTACTGATGCCGATTCCAACTCTGGGCTTCCCCGATTGCAGCAAAAGGGCATCGTGGTTCCAGCATCTGGCAAACCGGTTGTAGCACCCCGCATGGTCACCACTAGCAGATGCGGACTTCCAGAATTTTCCTCCATGGTTCCAGCATCTGGAAGCCACGGTTCCAGCATTTGTAACCGCGGTTTGTAGCACCACGGAGCTGCATGGCGCAGTCGCCGTAGATGCAGCCCACCGTCGACGCGGCGCAGCCACCATGGAAACTCATCTTGCTCTCTTTTGCAGCAAAAAACGGTAAGGATGGAGGGGCGAGGGGGTTGGGTGAGCGGCCATGGCTAGTAGCAGCGGCCGGTGCTGAATCTCATGGAGGGGGATTTCTCTCGCTAGAGAAAGAGAAATAGAGATGGAGGGGATGGGAGTGACGGGAGGAAGAGGATAAGGGAGGGAGGTGGAAGAAAAAGATAAGACAGAGAGGGAGAGAAAAAAACTGGGCATACAGTGCGGAACGTACGATTGTGGTGGGATTGAATCGCTGCGAGTGAGGGCCGGCCGAAGTTTGGAAGCGTTTTCCATTGATCAGGGGGTGAGGGGCGGCGGCGCGACGGTAGGAGGCAAGCAGGCACCAACCGAACTGGCGCAGGATCCAATCGACCGCTATCTTGTTTTCTTTGCTCCCTCAAGACGATCGATAGCCGGATGGGCCTTCAACTAGATGGGTCGTGCCTGAGCTCGCTCCAACTAAGTCCAACGGGTGTCCAGATTTATTTTTTACCCGTGTCCAAGCCTCAAATACGAAGTAGTATACATGTAAGCGCAATTTCTACCCGGTGTCCTGTGACACCGGTTGTGTGAACGTAGGTCCGCCCCTGCCACCGGTGGGCTATCGAAGTGATCATACTCGTAATCCGGGAGACCGTATGTGCGGCATGACTCCGTAGCCACGTGGATTGCCAGTACTCTTCTAGGAATCTCGTGTCTAGGCCAACCGTTGGTCACCACGTACAGCTTGCCGTCCATCGACACCGGTGACGAGATTTTCGTCGGGTGACACGGGGAGAGGAACGAGTGGTGGCGCCACCCGGCGGCGTCGCCTAGGGTGTGCATGTCCACCTCCACGCGCTGCTAGGAGGAAAGAGAGTGTGTCAACCGCCGAAAGAGCTTGTACTCCTTGGTGGGAGGGCTGAAACCCAAGGCGAACTGGTGCATTATATGAGCCCTTGGGGGTGACCATCAGCGGGGTTCATTGCCATATTAAGGGGGTTATGTGCATTTTCTAAGCATTAATGTACATAATTCAAGTTCAAACAATCGGTGTATGAAAGGGTGCATAAGAACAGCTTGAAAAACCATGCTCGTGTCATTTAATAAATTCTTATGCCTTTTAAGGGAGGGACACATATTTCAATGAAATGTGTGGCAATAGTCAACCACAAATGTTTGTTTATTGGGTTTTCAACTATAGAAAAACTGAAACAAATGCTTGAAAAGCATGACGCCTGGCATGGTGTGCCATGGTATGACCTCACCATGCACTGGTAAAAATTAGAAGGTTTGACTAATGTTGTCATGCACGACCTTCATAAATCGAACCATCACCAAAGAAATTCCACGCTTTTGAGAGGAAAATCACCAATATTAAAGGGGAATCCAAATTTTCTTCGTTCTTTGCCCTGGACGAACATACACCCTGCAAGTCACCGTGTTCAAATTTGGGATTTTTTCGGGCTCATTTACCATATTTAGGGGATTATGTGTATTTTCTAGGCAATTAGCACATATAAATCCAATCCAGCTACAGGTGCACGGGTGTGATGTGAGGGACGTGGATTGCCGTTCGATCGCGGCGCATCCTACAGTGCACACGCGCGATCCGCGTGACTGGGGTTCCAGCCAAACATAACGCAACACACAATAGGCTTAGCACACACTGTTTCCGAAAGCGACGGAGATGAACCATGTGCGATAATGAACAAGCAAAATTTTAAGGGAAGCCAAATTTCTGTTGTGGTTTGTCGTTGAGCTCTTGAATACCACCGCACTGTATGGCTTCCCGGCCCCTCCATCCCAGAGCTCTCTCCAGGCGTCGTCCATGGCACCGCGACGCACAATAACTGGTAAGGAGGCGATGGCATCCCGCCGCACCGCGTTCCTCTCCGCCCGCGACCGCACACATGGTAATGAAGCGATGGCA
This sequence comes from Triticum urartu, assembly GCF_056163025.1. Lineage (NCBI taxonomy): Eukaryota > Viridiplantae > Streptophyta > Magnoliopsida > Poales > Poaceae > Triticum > Triticum urartu. The sequence goes on from NC_141877.1 coordinate 670,498,307, forward strand.
TCTCGCCGCGCCGAGTTCATCACCGCCGGCGGCCAGACATTTACATGGACGGACTTTGAGACTGCCATGGCCGAATGGGTGGTGGATCTAGAGGCGGCCAAAGCCGCACAGAAGAAGCGGAAAAGGCAGAAAGCAATCAAAAAAAGAGCGTCCCGCCGCCGCAAGAAAAAAGAGGTTGCACGCCGTGGTGAGGAGAGCTTGGCGGAGATCGAAGCACGGTGGGCTGCCGCCTACAAGGTCGGGAAGGAGAACGCCGGCCTCTGGCCAGCTTGGCCTGATGACAGCATGTGAGAAGTAGTTTAAGTTTGTAGTCTTATGGCAAATTACCAGTAGTAATTTAAGTTTGTAGTATTAATGTACAATGTCGGTAAGAGCATCCTTTGAGGGCTTTGAGTGTTGATTAGCATGTGTGCCCGTGTGCATTTTTTGCGTTAATCATTAGAAGATCACAAAACACACGGTTTCTATGTCGTACTCGTTTGTGTTTTTTGCGTTAATGATCCATAAGTCAGTTAACTGTGTGATGTTTCCTAATAAATCAGGCGTACTATTGACCAAAAAAATCAAGTAAATGTGTAATTTTTTTGGAGACGGGATCTGCCAACTTTATTTTTTCTCGCACACGAGTATTTTACGCGCTTCGTCTGCGTTGTGTGTTCCTCCGCCCAAGTTTCAAGTTTCGTAGCGAAATTTTCATTAGGCACGCGATTTCAGAATTTATTCCTCCAACCACATCCCCATCCTCAGTATCCCCCCCTCGCGCCTTCCCCTACTGGCATCTCAAACCACCGCCGCCGCAACCACAGCTTCAACCACATCTACATTATGCTCGGATCCAGTCAGGTAATCCACCGATCTCTATCACGGCCCCAGCCTGATTGCTTAAATGGCGCGAGCGAAACATCATCATGCCTCCAAATCCCCACCGACAGGAGCTGATGGCGGTCCATGGCGCGATGGCCGTTGTGCGTGTTGACCCGAAGGAACACCTCGCCTCCGCCGCCGCCGACGACATGGTGCAGGCTCTGGCCCAGATGAAGTCCCCCAGCGACTACCCCCCAGGACTTAACATGTAAGATCTGACCAGCTAAATCTAACCAATACCACTTGCAACGGCTATGATTTGTATGGTTGATGTATTAAGCATGTCCGTGCCTTGTTTATTTCAGTACTGCACACTATGTGATGTTCAAATATTACCATGTCCAGCTCAAATTTCACCAATACCAGCAACAAACTTACAATACATGACTCGGGATATCACTAAAGATGCTGCCCATTTGCTATTTTTAGTGGATGCTAACCCTGTTGTACTTAACATGCATGTCGATGTACTTACACAGGGTCATAACAGTTGATGCTTTTGTTTGCCGTCGAGGTGAGCTACATCCCATGTCTTACAGTATTTCACATCATTTGTGCAATTGCAGTCTAACTTCTACCATTTACAAGTTGCATGTAGGTACACATGTCAGTGACACTGATCCATGCTTCGACCCGAAGGAACAAGTCGCCTCCGCCATCGCTGACTTTGGGCGGGCTCTGGCCAAGATGAAGTGCCCCGGCAACTACCTCTCGGGACTTACCAAGTATGTACTCACCGGTTCAGTCTTACCAATACCAGTTGCAATTAATGGCTATGTTCTGTACGGTCTATGTATTAAGCATGTTCTAGTAAACATGCCTAACACATTTTTGCTATTTTCCCTACCTTTTTATAGACATTTGGGCCATTCTCTGCTCTGGGAGCACCTGTTGTGATGTTTAACTATGTCAATTGCATTTTTATCAGTACTGGTTTCAATGTCTATTAAGCCTGTTGCAATTAATAGTTGAATCCATTTTTAAACATTTGTATTTCAATGGCTACAAACTTACAAAACATGACTTATGATGTTGTTAAGCCTGTTGCAATTAACAGTTGTATTCATTTTTTAATCTGTCCATTCTCTACCATGCTACTCTCTGCAATGAAGATATACTAGAAATGTTGCTCATTTGCTATTTTTGATTGATGCTAACCCTGTTCTACTTAACATTCCTGTCCATGTACTTACGAAGGGTCATAACGGTCGGTGCTGTTGTTTGCCGTCGAGGTTAGTTGCATCCCATGTCTTACAGTATTTCACATCATTTCTGCAATCGCAGTTTAACTTCTACCATTTACTGGTTGCCTGTAGGTACACATGTTAGTGGCACTGATTCACGCTTCGCTACCCGGAGGAACAGCTTGGCTCCATCGTCGCTGACTTTGGGCGGGCTCTGGCCAAGATGAAGTGCCCCAGCAACTACCTCTCAGGACTTACCAAGTATATACTCACCAGTTCAATCTTACCAATACCAGTTGCAATTAATGGCTATGTTTTCTACGGTCGATGTATTAAGCATGTTGTAGTAAACATGCCTAACACGTTTTAGCTATTTTCTCTACCTTTTTATAGACAACTAGGCCATTATCTGCTCTAGCAGCACCTGTCATGTGATGTTTAACCCTGCCAATTGCATTTTTATCAGTACCGGTTTCAATGGCCATTAAGCCTGTTACAATTAATAGTTGTATCCATTTTTAAAGAGTTGTATTTCATGGCTACAAACTTACAAAACATGAATTAAGATGTTGTTAAGCCTGTTGCAATTAACAGTTGTATCCATTTTTTAATCCATCCCTTTGCTACTGTGTTACTCTTTCGAAATGAAGATGTCACTACAGATGCTGCCGTTTTATTACCATTTGCTATTTTTGGTGGATGTTAACCCTGTTGTAGTTAACATTGACTTTCCATGTACTTACAGAGGGCTACAATGGGCGATGTTGTTCTTTGCCGTCGAGGTTAGCTACATCTCATGTCTTATACACCATCTATTCCTAAATATAAGTATTTTTAGAGATTCCAATATAGACCACATAAGGAGCAAAATGAGTGAATCTAGATTCTAATCTAAATGATATCTATAATTCTATATACATCCGTATGTACTTCATATTGAAATATCGAAAAAAATACTTGTGCTGAGAATTTGAATTGCACGTTTAATATTTCAAAATTTCCAATTCGAATAATAAATTACAGGGAACTTTGCAAATGCTTCTGGCAGTAAAAGCGCTTGTGATGGATAGCCCAGTGCCACACAATTTTCTACATCAAATCGTGTGTGATGTAGTTAATGAAAGCAAACAGTTAACCAGGGCAGAGTGTGTCTGATAGTTACACCTTTCACACATGAGCGTATACATAAAACTGTGTGGGATGTACATACAGACAGAAACGTTTTCCCTGGATTGACTGTGTGGGATGTACATAAGAATGGAAACGTATTACTTGGATTGACTGTGTGTGATATACCTATGAACGGAAATGTTTTTTTGGGATTCACCGCGTGGGATGTACATACCTACGGAAATGTTTTTCTCGGATTACTGTGTGGGATGTACATACCTACAAAAATGATTGGGTTTCGATGCCTCGCCCGATCGCACACGGCCCCAGCCTGTGTCCTAGGAGGGCATATCCCCGACGATTTCTGGGTCGTGTGGTAAGGACCCCCCTATCGCCCACACTCACTTAGCGACGGTTCCAAATGCCATTGCGGAAAGGGGTTAAAAACCGTTTGTATAGCACCGACGCGTACCAGTGTAGGGTTAGGGTAAAACCTTAACTCGGTTTAACCGATTAGACAAACTCGGTGAGACCGATTTTGGTAATAAGCAAACACAGAGTTGGTCAAGCAAACTCGGTGGGACTGACTGCGTATTTCGGTGAGACCGAAATAATTACAACGGGCAACAGAGAGTTTGCAAGCCCATCTCGGTGAGACCGAGATCCCATCGGTAAGACCGAACTGATTAGGGTTTCTGATAGTGGCTATGTCAAGTGAACTCGGTGGTGCCGGATAGATCAAATCGGTGGGGCCGAGTTTGACTTTAGGTTTAGGACAAATGTGGAAATGAGAAAGTGGTTGAGGGTTTTGGAGCATATCACTAAGCACTTTGAGCAAGCAAGCCATTAAGCAACACCTCATCCCCTTTTTATAGTATTGGCTTTTCCTATGGACTTAATGTGATCTTGGATCACTAAAATGAAAATGTAGAGTCTTGAGCTTTTGCTAATATGTGTCCTTAGCATTTTGAAGGGGTTCCACATCCTCTTGTCCATGCCAGTCCAGTGTTGAACTCATCTGATATATACTAGATGAAAATATTAGTGCAATAGGAGATATGCTGACATTAATTACCAAAATCACCCAGGGAGCACTTGTGCTTTCAATCTCCCACTTTTTGGTAATTGATGACAACATACATCAAAGCTTTGTATTTTCGTTTTTTCACTCAAACTCAAGGGAGAAACTTTGCTTCTTATCTTTTTTTTAATCTATTTTCAAAAATGGGGTTTACCAAATTTTTAATGACTCTGAGGTTCAACCCAATCCATCTTTTCTTTCTTTTTCCTTCCGATACTAAAAAAAGATTGAAAAGGATCAAATTTTGTCATATCACGAAGAAATCTATCCCTCCCATAGCAATAACTTCCTTTGCACTCGAGGACCAATGTCCGTCTGGCCCGAGGAAACCTTTGCACGCCTCCGTTACCTTTTGGGAGGCCTACGCCCCATAGAAACTGTCTACCTGAGACTGTCCCTTGGCCCTCAATGACCATAGATCGAACCTATCCTATTTTTACAGTGCGATGGCTGGCTATTCACGGACTAGCTGTACCTACTGTTTTTTTCTTGGGATCAATATCAGCAATGCAGTTCATCGCGATCTCGCGAGGGTGAGCTAACTCCAAAAACCCGTCCTCAGTTCGGATTGCAGGCTGCAACTCGCCTGCATGAAGCAGGAATCGCTAGTAATCGCCGGGTATCACTTTTCACGATACCTAAAAGGTGGAATAGCGATTTTCGAACCATTTCCTATAAGAGAATGGTTTCCATTACTTTGAGAAATGGATTCTTATATCAAACTATAGCTATTGCATTAAAGAAGAAAAGAAACCACTTTTGGAACACCAATGGGCATATTAGATTAATATTATTAAATTTAAGTAAGAAAACCACACTTTAATATGGAAACGTAAGAATGGAACAGAAAGAAAGAATCCGCGAACCATAATAGACTAGTATTATTATTTTATCATTGAATCGTTTATTTCTCTTGAAATGAAAGTTGAAAGCGGGTTAATTCTTTTACAGACGTCTTTTTTAGGCGGTCGACATCCATTATGCGGCATAGGTGTTACATCGCGTATACAACTTAATCGCACACCACTTTTAGCAATGGCTCGTAATGCGGCATCTCTTCCACTACCAGCGCCCTTTACCATAACTTTTGCTCAGTTGGTAGAGCTCCGCTCTTGCAATTGGGTCGTTGCGACTACGGGTTGGCTGTCTAATTGTCCAGGCGGTAATGATAGTATCTTGTACCTGAACCGGTGGCTCACTTTTTCTAAGTAATGGGGAAGAGGACTGAAACATGCCACTGAGTACTGATGTTTACCATGCGCCCGAATATCAATATGGTAATCTTCGCCGATTACCAAAAACAAGCCAATTAATTCCTGCCAATACCCCCGCCAGGAAATTAAGAACATAAATCTAGTAGCCCAAACAAGATGTCCAAATAAGAACATCCATGCCCATTAGTTCATGAGCAATTCTGCATGAATATGGATAGAGGAAGGAAATAATGAAAAAATTTTCTAGTGCACTCCAAAACAAACGCGCTACCAAGCTGCACTACATCCCTTTTCCAAATTAAATTGTTGTACAATGCCATTGTACACAATTCCTGTCTTCTTTTCCACATCATAATTTTCTTCTTCTTTCTTTCTCTATCTATATATAGAACCCTCGTGTCATTTCTTCTTTTTGACTCTTATTGAATCGCGGTAAAGTATTCTAATTCAATAAGAATTTCGCGGGTGAATATTTACTCTTTCCTGTCTTATTTGTTAATTAAAAGTCAAATAAGAGGTGTTAAGCTTTTTATCATTCTGGCATCGAGCTATTTTGCCGCAGGACCTCCCCTACAGTATCGTCACCGCAGTAGAGTTTAACCACCAAATTCGGGATGGATTGGTGTGGTTCCTCTACGCCTAGGACACCAGAATATCGAACTGTCGTATTGAATGATCCGGGTCGATTGCTTGCGGTGCATATAATGCACACAGCTCTAGTTTCTGGTTGGGCTGGCTCAATGGCTTTATACGAATTAGCAGTTTTTGATCCCTCTGATCCTCGGCTAAACCTAAGCAAAAGAAAAAGAGGTCCAAGAGACAGACCCGAATAAAGAAGAAATAGTAATCTTTGACGAATTAGGAAGAAAAAGGATTCTTATTTTGATACAAGAAGAAAAAAAAGAGAGACAGGTGGTTTATCTATCACCAAATAGAGATGAATATTATATGATAGCAGCAGGAAATTCTTTGTCCTTGAATCAAGGTTGTGAATCCACCATGCGCGGGTTCAATTCCCGTCGTTCGCCCATCGCATTATTGCAAATTCCAAAAATGCAATTTTCCATATTCCTAGTTCTTTAGTAAAATCAAGATCATTTTCGAGCGGTAATGAGCATCCAAAACCAAAGGGTTTTTCTGGGCAACAAACAAATAATAAGATTTTGGAATAATATGAATTGACTTATCAAAAAAGAAAGCCAAAATAGACTAAATATATATAGCCTGAACGATCCTAAAAATCCCTCGAAGGAGATAATAAAGAACCCAAAGCAGATGGTATCCTACTGCAAGGGTGGTCTTAAGAATCCAAAAGAGGTTGCTCAGAAGAGATAGATGTATCCCAACCTCTATTGCTCTCGCGTAAAGACTTTTTTTTTACGCGACAGGAAAAAGTGACTACGAATTCCCCTTTTTGTCGCAATACCTTCTACAGCTTGTCCTGCAGCAGTACCTTGACCAACTCCAGGTCCAATAGAAGCAAGCCCTACGGCCAATCCAGTAGCAATAACAGAAGCAGCAGCAATTAGTGGATTCATGGTGAGTAGTTCCTCGTGTCAAAAAAAGAAATGGTTAAGGATACAATCAACCAATAAATTCTTACTTCTAAGCTCTATTGGGGAGAAGTAAAGTAACTAAAAAGTACAAATTGAAATCAAATTGAAATCTAAAGATATGTAGAATAACAAGTAAAGCTTTGGAAAGACATGTAACATGCATAGGCTTCCCCTGCATGTATGCAATCATGTAAATATAGAATATAAGAGCATGTGAATGCATAAGCATGTCAGAGAAAGCAATGAGTTACATGTATCTTGGCTATATGCATCAGAGCAAATGATGTCGAATAGGAAATGTACCAACATGTTCATGAGTCGTCCTTGCAAACCAAATGTAGATCAACAAGAGATTATCATGCACATGAGTGTGATGTATATACTTACCTTGTGGTGTTGAGCTGACTTTGGAAGAGATGATCCTGAGAAAACAGGGTTAGATACCACAGGAACATCTACTAAATAGAGCAAGATCAGGAAACCACAAGAGTACCAAGACTGGGATGACATGTAGTGAGTGAGTACTTAGTACTCCATTTGGATATTGACATGTCCCCAAGAGATAAAGATATGCAATGAATTCCAAAGATTTTCTTCCCTTAGAAATGAATTATTTCTCCCCCTGAATCTGATATTGGATAATGGGAGAAGATAGGGTAAAAGAAAATCAGAGCAACATAAACATAACACATAACACATACTAACATGTCTTTCCCCTCTTAAAGACATGTGACTTCTCTCCTTTATGGTTTATAAGCATCTGGAGAAGCTAAGATGTGCTTTCTCTCTTATGTGATAAGCTTTGATGTGCTCTCTCTCCCCCTTTGACATCAATTTTCAAGAAGGGATCTTCTGGAGCATGAGTCAAGTAGGTTCGGTCCTTGAGTCATATTACAAAGCAACATGTAATTTAAGATGCTGGTAGAGGACAAGAATGATCAAGTGGAGCTGGAACAGATGTGCAGGATGCAAATGGCAAAATGTTTTCTAAGTATTGAAATCGGTTAGGCCGATTCATTTTCATAGGTGACACCGAGTTGGCAGTGTTAGAGATGATGCATATCGGTCAGACCGGGTTTGTCCTTGTCAGTTGGACCGATGAACAATCTATAATGCAGTATTGCAGTTTGGTCTGGCCGAGAGGCAGAAATGGTGAGACCAAGTTCAGTAGAGAGGAAAAGATTTTATCATCTCAGCTCACTAGGAAAATAAGATCTCACAAAGATTTGCAGGGAATTAACTAAAAGATTTGCAATGAATTAAACGCAGGGAATGCAAAACATAACAGACCAAGCAAAGAAATCAAGATGAAGTGAAAGGGAAACATGCTAGGCTCAAATGCAAGAACACAAAGAAACACTAGAGAACTTCATCTAGAGAGGGTCGGCAACAAAGTCACCTATGTTAGAGTATATTGACTGAGGAGTCAAGTGAGAACCCTTGATCGTAGGTCATACTCATCGTTTAAGCTCAAAATGGGGTTACCATTTTTCGTTTAAGCATTTTGATGTATTCACATCTTGTTGAGCTGCTTTGACCCATGACTTGGGGTAAAGCTTCTCTAAGATGGAATGACATATGATACGTCTCCAACGTATCTATAATTTTTGATTGCACCATGCTATATTATCTACTGTTTTGGACATTATTGGGCTTTATTATCCACTTTTACATTATGTTTGGGACTACCCTAATAACCGAAGGTCCAGCCCGGAATTGTTGTTTTTTTGCCTATTTTAGAGTTTCGCAGAAAAGGAATATCAAACGGAGTCCAAACGGAATGAAACCTTCGGGAACGTGATTTTCGGAACGAACATGTTCCAGGAGAATTGGACCCTGCGTCAAGAAATAAAGGAGGAAGCCACGAGGTAGGCGGACGCGCCTACCCCCCAGGCGCGCCCTCCACCCTTGTGGGCCCCCTGTTGCTCCACCGACGTACTCCTTCCTCCTATATATACCTACGTACCCCCAAACGATCAGGGACGGAGCCAAAAACCTAATTCCACCGCCGCAACCTTCTGTATCCACGAGATCCCATCTTGGGGCCTGTTCCGGAGCTCCGCCGGAGGGGGCATCCATCACGGAGGGCTTCTACATCAACACCATAGCCTCTCCGATGAAGTGTGAGTAGTTTACCTCAGACCTTCGGGTCCATAGTTATTAGCTAGATGGCTTCTTCTCTCTTTTTGGATCTCAATACAATGTTCTCCCCCTCTCTTGTGGAGATCTATTCGATGTAATCTTCTTTTTGTGGTGTGTTTGTTGAGACCGATGAATTGTGGGTTTATGATCAAGATTGTCTATGAACAATATTTGATTCTTCTCTGAATTCTTTTATGTATGATTGGTTATCTTTGCAAGTCTCTTCAAATTATCAGTTTGGTTTGGCCTACTAGATTGATCTTTCTTGCAATGGGAGAAGTGCTTAGCTTTGGGTTCAATCTTGAGGTGTCCTTTCCCAGTAACAGTAGGGGCAGCAAGGCACGTATTGTAATGTTGCCATCGAGGATAACAAGATGGGGTTTTTATCATATTGCATGAATTTATCCCTCTACATCATGTCATCTTGCTTAAGGCGTTACTCTGTTTTCATGAACTTAATACTCTAGATGCATGCTGGATAGCGGTCGATGAGTGGAGTAATAGTAGTAGATGCAGGCAGGAGTCGGTCTACTTGTCTCGGACGTTATGCTTATATACATGATCATACCTAGATATTCTCATAACTATGCTCAATTTTGTCAATTGCTCAACAGTAATTCATTCACCCACCGTAAAATACTTATGCTCTTGAGAGAAGCCACTAGTGAAACCTATGGCCCCGGGGTCTATCTTCATCATATTAATCTTCCAATACTTAGTTATTTCCTTTGCTTTTTACTTTGCTTTTATTTTACTATGCATCCTTATCACAAAAATACCAAAAATATTATCTTATCATATCTATCAGATCTCACTCTCGTAAGTGACCGTGAAGGGATTGACAACCCCTTATCGCGTTGGTTGCGAGGAGTTATTTGTTTTGTGAAGGTACGAGGGACTCGCGCGTAGCCTCCTACTGGATTGATACCTTGGTTCTCAAAAACTGAGGGAAATACTTACGCTACTTTGCTGCATCATCCTTTCCTTTTCAAGAAAATCCAACGCAGTGCTCAAGAGGTAGCAAGAAGATTTCTGGCACAGTTGCCGGGGAGGTTCGCGCAAGTCAAGATTTGACTCCCGACAACGAGCCATTTCTGGCGCCATTGCCGGGGAGTCTACACAAAAGTCAACATATCAAGTACCCATCACAACCCTTATCTCCCGCATTACATTATTTGCCATTTGCCTCTCGTTTTCCTCTCCCCCACTTCACCCTTGCCGTTTTATTCGCCCTCTCTCTCTATCCTCCCTCTCTTTCTCTATTTGCCTCTTTTTGCCCGCTTGCTTTTTGTTTGCTTGTGTGTTGGATTGCTTGTTTGTCACAATGGCTCTACCCAGATTTGGTGATCTTCACCTTAAAAGGTTAGAGGAGATCGAAAGCAATGTCAGGAGTTTTATGATTTTGCAATTTGAGCATAATAATTTCTTCAGAAACGAGCTTAAGGAACATAAAAGTTTTATGAGTTCTATGAATAAAGAGCTAGATGATATGTCTAAAGAATTTGATGGTTTAAGATCCCAAATTGCTCGTCTTGAGAAATTGACTGCTGAAATTTCGGATAAGCAGGCTACCTTAGTTAATTGGATGGCCGCTATACCGGATTTTTATGAAAATAAAGATGAAGATCTAAAAGTTATTGATGTGTCCCCTATTAAATCTTTGTTTTGCAATATGAATCTTGATAATGATGGGACTGAATATGATCCACCTTTACCTAGAAGGCATTTCAAAAATTTAGAGTTTTTAGATCTTGATGCTAAATTTGATGAAAGTGGGATTGAAGAAATTAAAACCCTAGATGTTGCTAAAACCACTATTTTGGATTTCAAGGAATTTAATTATGAAAATTGCTCTTTGATTGATTGTATTTCCTTGTTGCAATCCATGCTAAATTCTCCTCATGCTTATAGTCAAAATAATGCGTTTACTAAACATATCCTTGATGCCTTAATGCAATCTTATGAAGAAAAACTTGAGTTGGAAGTTTCTATCCCTAGAAAACTTTATGATGAGTGGGAACCAACTATTAAAATTAAGATTAAAGATCATGAGTTCTATGCTTTATGTGATTTGGGTGCTAGTGTTTCCACGATTCCAAAGACTTTGTGTGATTTGTTAGGTTTCCGTGATTTTGATGATTGCTCTTTAAACTTGCACCTTGCGGATTCCACTATTGAGAAATCAATGAGAAGAATCAATGATGTTCTTATTGTCGTAAATAGGAATTATGTGCTCGTAGATTTTATTGTTCTTGACATAGGTTGCAATCCTTCATGTCCTACTATCCTTGGTAGACCTTTCCTTAGAAAGATTGGTGCAATTATTGATATGAAGGAAGGAAATATTAGATTCCAATTTCCGTTAAGGAAAGGCATGGAACACTTTCCTAGAAACAAAATTAAATTACCTTATGAATCTATTATGAGAGCTACTTATGGATTGCCTACCAAAGATGGCAATACCTAGATCTATCCTTGCTTTTTATGCCTAGCTAGGAGAGTTAAACGATAGCACTTGTTGGGAGGCAACCCAATTTTATTTTTATTCCTTGCTTTTTGCTCCTGTTTAGTAATAAATAATTTACCTAGCCTCTGTTTCGGTTGTGTTTTTTGTGTTTAATTAGTGTTTGTGCTAAGTAGAACCGTTGGGAAGACTTGGCGGAAGTCTTGTTATCTTGCTGTAAAAACAGAAACTTTAGCGCTCACGAGAACTGCTGCCATTTTTATTTGCAAAGTGCTATTTAGTTAATTCTTTTTGCAGATGATTAATAGATAAATTCCTCACGTCCAGCAATTTATTTTAGAATTTTTGGTGTTCCAGATCTTGCGCTAGTTACAAATTACTACAGACTGTTCTGTTTTTGACAGATTCTATTTTTCCTGTGTTGTTTGCTTATTTTGATGAATCTATGGCTAGTAAAATAGTTTATAAACTATAGAGAAGTTGGAATAAAGTAGGTTTAAAACCAATATAAATAAAGAATGAGTTCATTACAGTACCTTGAAGTGGTCTTTTGTTTTCTTTCGCTAACGGAGCTCACGAGATTTTCTACTTTAAGTTTTGTGTTGTGAAGTTTTCAAGTTTTGGGTAAAGATTTGATGGATTATGGAACAAGGAGTGGCAATAGCCTAAGCTTGGGGATCCCCCGGAAGGCATCCCCTCTTTCGTCTACTTCCATCGGTAACTTTACTTGGAGCTATATTTTTATTCACCACATGATATGTGTTTTGCTTGGAGCGTCTTATATGATTTGAGTCTTCGCTTTTTAGTTTACCACAATCATCCTTGTTGTACACACATTTTGAGAGAGCCATACATGATTTGGAATTTGTTAGAATACTCTATGTGCTTCACTTATATCTTTTGAGTTATATAGTTTTGCTCTAGTACTTCACTTATATCTTTTAGAGCACGATGGTGGATTTGTTTTATAGAAACTATTGATCTCTCATGCTTCACTTAGATTATTTTTAGAGTCTTAAATAGCATGGTAATTTGCTTAAATAATCCTAATATGCTAGGTATTCAAGATTAGTAAAACTTTTCTTGTGAGTGTTTTGAATACTCAGAGAAGTTTGATGCTTGATGATTGTTTTGAGATATGGAGGTAATAATATCAAAGTCATGCTAGTTGAGTAGTTGTGAATTTGAGAAATGCTTATGTTGAAGTTTGCAAGTCCCGTAGCATGCACGTATGGTAAACGTTATGTAACAAATTTGAAACATGAGGTGTTCTTTGATTGTCCTCCTTATGAGTGGCGGTCGGGGACGAGCGATGGTCTTTTCCTAAGAATCTATCCCCCTAGGAGCATGCGCGTAGTGCTTGGTTTTTGATGACTTGTAGATTTTTGCAATAAGTATGTGAGTTCTTTATGACTAATGTTGAGTCCATAGATTATACGCACTCTCACCCTTCCATCATTGCTAGCCTCTTCAGTACCGTGCATTGCCCTTTCTCACATTGAGAGTTGGTGCAAACTTCGCCGGTGCATCCAAACCCCGTGATATGATACGCTCTTTCAAACATAAACCTCCTTATAACTTCCTCAAGACAGCCACCATACCTACCTATTATGGCATTTCCATAGCCATTCCGAGATATATTGCCATGCAACTTTCCACCATTCCGTTTATCATGACACATTCATCATTGTCATATTGCTTAGCATGATCATGTAGTTGACATAGTATTTGTGGAAAATCCACCATTCATAATTCTTTCATACATGTCACTCTTGGTTCATTGCATATCCCAGTACACCGCCGGAGGCATTCATATAGAGTCATCTTTTTTTTCTAGCATCGAGTTGTAATCATTGAGATGTAAATAAATAGAAGTGTGATGATCATCATTTTCTAGAGCATTGTCCCAAGTGAGGAATTAAAAAAATGGGGAGAGAAAGGCCATAAAAAAGAGAAGGCCCCCAAAAAAGAGAGAAAAAGAGAGAAGGGACAATGCTACTATCCTTTGCCACACTTGTGCTTCAAAGTAGCACCATAATCTTCATGATAGAGAGTCTTTTGTTTTGTCACTTTCATATACTAGTGGGAATTTTTCATTATAGAACTTGGCTTGTATATTCCAACAATGGGCCTCCTCAAGTGCCCTAGGTCTTTGTGAGCAAGCAAGTTGGATGCACACCCACTTAGTTTCTTTTGTTGAGGTTTCATACATTTATAGCTCTAGTGCATCCGTTGCATGGCAATCCCTACTCCTTGCATTAACATCAATTGATGGGCATCTCCATAGCCCATTGATTATCCTCGTTGATGTGAGACTTTCTCCTTTTTTTGTCTTCTCCACATGATCCCCATCATCATATTCTATTCCACCCATAGTGCTATGTCCATGGCTCACGCTCATATATTGCGTGAAAGTTTATAGGTTAGAGATTACTAAAGTATGAAACAATTGATTGGCTTGTCATCGGGGTTGTGCATGATGAGAGCATTCTTGTGTGACGAAAATGGAGCATGACTAAACTATATGATTTTGTAGGGATGAACTTTCTTTGGCCATGTTATTTTGAGAAGACATAATTGCTTAGTTATTATGCTTGAAGTATTATTATTTTTATGTCAATATGAACTTTTATCTTGAATCTTTCGGATCTAAATATTCATACCACAATTAAGAAGAATTACATTAAAATTATGCCAAGTAGCACTCCGCATCAAAATTATCTTTTTTATCATTTACCTACTCGAGGACGAGCAGGAATTAAGCTTGGGGATGCTTGATACGTCTCCAACATATCTATAATTTTTGATTGCTCCATGCTATATTATCTACTGTTTTGGACATTATTGGGCTTTATTATCCACTTTTATATTATTTTGGGGACTAACCTATTAACCGGAGGCCCAGCCCAGAATTGCTGTTTTTGCCTATTTCAGAGTTTCGCAGAAAAGGAATATCAAATGGAGTCCAAACGGAATGAAACCTTCGGGAACGTGATTTTCGGAACGAACATGATCTAGGAGACTTGGACCCTGCGTCAAGAAATAAAGGAGGAAGCCACGAGGTAGGGGGCGTGCCTACCCCCCCCCCCCAGGCGTGCCCTCCACCCTCGCGGGCCCCCTGTTGCTCCACCGACGTACTCCTTCCTCCTATATATACCTACGTATCCCCAAACGATCAGGGGTGGAGCCAAAAACCTAATTCCACTGCCGCAACCTTCTTTATCCACGAGATCCCATCTTGGGGCCTGTTCTGGAGCTCCGCCGGAGGGGGCATCCATCACGGAGGGCTTCTACATCAACACCATAGCCTCTCTGATGAAGTGTGAGTAGTTTACCTCAGACCTTCGGGTCCATAGTTATTAGCTAGATGGCTTCTTCTCTCTTTTTGGATCTCAATACAATGTTCTCCCCCTCTCTTGTGGAGATCTATTCGATGTAATCGCATTTTTGCGGTGTGTTTGTTGAGACCGATGAATTGTGGGTTTATGATCAAGATTATCTATGAACAATATTTGAATCTTCTCTAAATTATTTTATGTATGATTGGTTATCTTTGCAAGTCTCTTCGAATTATCAGTTTGGTTTGTCCTACTAGATTGACCTTTCTTGCAATGGGAGAAGTGCTTAGCTTTGGGTTCAATCTTGCGGTGTCCTTTCCCAGTGAAAGTAGGGGCAGCAAGGCACGTATTGTATTGTTGCCATCGAGTATAACAAGATGGTTTTTTTTATCACATTGGATGAATTTATCTCTCTACATCATGTCATCTTGCTAAAGGCGTTACTCTGTTTTCATGAACTTAATACTCTAGATGCATGTTGGATAGCGGTCGATGAGTGGAGTAATAGTAGTAGATGCAGGCAGGAGTCGGTCTACTTGTCTTGGACGCGATGCCTATATACATGATCATACCTAGATATTCTCATAACTATGCTCAATTCTGTCAATTGCTCAACAGTAATTCGTTCACCCACTGTAAAATACTTATGCTCTTGAGAGAAGCCACTAGTGAAACCTATGGCCCCTGGGTCTATCTTCATCATATTAATCTTCCAATACTTAGTTATTTCCTTCGCCTTTTACTTTGCTTTTATTTTACTTTGCATCCTTATCACAAAAATACCAAAAATATTATCTTATCATATCTATCAGATCTCACTCTTGTAAGTGACCGTGAAGGGATTGACAACCCCTTATCGCGTTGGTTGTGAGGAGTTATTTGTTTTGTGCAGGTACGAGGGACTCGCGGTAGCCTCCTACTGGATTGATACCTTGGTTCTCAAAAAATGAGGGAAATACTTACACTACTTTCCTGCATCATCCTTTCCTCTTCAAGGAAATCCAACGCAGTGCTCAAGAGGTAGCAACATACCTTGGGTGGTGGTGTTGATCTTGATCATGTAGTTGAACTTGTGTGGGATGCTCAAGGTTGATGTAGCTCATCAAGAGTTGGGAGCACCACTTGTAATTTGAGTTCATCTACATACATGGGTTTGCCTTGAAGGAAGAGCACTTGTGTATCCAAGGTGACAATCATGAAATTTGATACCAAATGAAATTTTATATAAAGAAATTGTCAAAGGATATGTTGAAAGGTTTCATGCTTCCTTGTCTTCAACCACCATATTGTAGAGACTTGGTGATGTAGAGATTGTTCAAGATATGAATGAGTCGCAATCTCATAGATTTGGATTCATCCAAGTTCCTACAAGGGTTAGATGACATGCAAGGGTACAAATATAGATCCAAGACATATGGTCATCATCATAAGAGAAAATCAAGGATTAGTCAAAGGCTCATGCCTTGCATGCATCCAAATGGAGTTTCTACTCCAAGTTTGAGGCATCAATAATGTTCAATCCACCTCTCAATCGACAAAATACTTTATCATCAAGCGGTTTGGTGAATATATCCGCCAATTACTTATTGGTACAAACATGCTTAAGATCAATGTCTCCTTTAGCAACATGATCTCGAATGAAATGATGAAAAACTTCAATATGCTTAGTTCGAGAATGTTGCACAGGATTGTGAGCAATCTTAATAGCACTTTCATTATCACAAAGCAATGGAACATGTTTCACATATATCCCATAATCCTTAAGAGTTTGGGTCATCCAAAGTAATTGAGCACAACATGAACCGGCAGCAATGTATTCCGCTTCGGCGGTGGATAAGGATACCGAGTTTTGTTTCTTAGAGGACCAAGACACAAGAGATCTACCAAGAAATTGACAAGTACCTGAAGTGGACTTTCTATCAACGTTGTCTCCGGCATAGTCCGAATCGGAGTAGCCAACAAGATCAAAAGAAGACCTCTTAGGATACCAAATGCCAAAATTTGGTGTATGAATTAAGTATCTCAATATCCTTTTCATAGCCTTAAGATGACATTCTTTAGGGCCACTTGACATCGTGCACACATGCACACTAAGCATAATATCGGGACGGTAGACACATAGATATAACAATGAACCAATTATAAAGCGATAAACCTTTTGGTCAACCGGTTTGCCATCCTTAGTCAAGTCAAGATGTCCACTAGTAGGCATGGGTGTTTTCATACCTTTGCTTTCTTGCATGTTGAACTTCTTGAATAAGTCCTTGGTATACTTTGTTTGGGAAACAAAGGCACCCTCCTTAGTTTGCTTGATTTGCAAACCAAGAAAGAACTTGAGTTCACTCATCATAGACATCTCAAACTTCTTCGACATTAGCCTTGAAAACTTTTTGCTAAAATGAGGGTTAGTTGAACCAAATATGATAGCATCAATATAAATTTGGCACACAAATAATTCACCATTAACCCTTTTAGTAAAAAGAGTGGAATCAATCTTTCCAATCTCAAAGCCTTTTTCAATAAGGAACTTGGTCAAGCATTTATACCACGCTCTAGGAGCTTGTTTAAGGCCATAAAGAGCTTTGTGAAGTTTGTAAACATGGTCAAGTTTCTTAGGATTAACAAAGCCGGGAGGTTGTTTAACATAAACTCCCTCCTCCATTCACCATTTAGAAAAGCACTTTTAATGTCCATTTGATATAATGTGATATCATGATGATTGGCATAAGCAAGTAAGATGTTTATGGACTCACGTCTAGCAACAGGGGCATATGTCTCACCATAGTCCAAACCTTCGACTTGAGTGTAGCCTTGAGCAACGAGACGAGCCTTGTTGCGTACAACTTGTCCATCTTCATCTTGCTTATTTCGAAACACCCATTTGGTACCAATGACATTTTGGTCGTTGTCCGGCTTTTCTACCAATCTCCACACTTGGTTTCTCTCGAAATTGTGTAGCTCTTCGTGCATGGCATTCACCCAGTCCGAATCATCAAGCGCTTCTTCAACGTTCATAGGTTCAATTCTAGAGATGAATGAATAATGTTCACATAAATTAGCCAAATGAGTTTTAGAGTGAGTAATTCTCCCGGTTTGGATATCGTCAAAGATTTCTTCGACGGGATGGTCCCTTAAGACTCTTGCTCTAACTCGTGAGAACTTTTGTTTGGGTCGGGGTGGAACATCTTCTTCATCATCTTGTTCTTCCTCTTGGCCTTCTTCGTTGTTGGTGTTGTCGTTCTCTTGTGGAGGTGGAGAAGGAGGTTGATGAGGTTCATCTTAGTGTACTTCCTTGTTTTCTTCATCTTGGTGTGTCCCACTTGTGGATGACTCCGAGTCAACTCGTGGTTCACCTTGTCATGAGGTAGAAGCTTCCACTTGGATGGACGAGGTACTCTCCTTCACCTCCGTTGGGAGAATCTTGCCAATAGACAATTCTTGGATTGCTTCTGAAGGGTCTTTGTCTCCTACATCAATTGGCAATTGCTCTACTTGCGAGCTGTTAGATTCATCGAACTTCACATCTATCGTCTCTTCAACCTTTCGGGTGAAATTGTTGTAGACACGGTAAGTGTGAGAGTTTGAGCCATAACCGAGTAGGAAACCCTCATGAGATTTAGGAGAAAATGTAGAACGACGATGCTTATCAAGAATATAGCACTTTGAGACGAATACTCGAAAGTATCCAACTTGGGTTTGTTACTGATGAGAAGCTCGTATGCCGTCTTGCCGAGTAGCTTGTGAAGATATAGACGATTTGTTGCATGACAAGTTGTCTCAACTGCTTCCGACAAAAGTGTTTTAGCGTCTGCTACGTCTTGAGCTTGCGTTGGTTTTCCCCGAAGAGGAAGGGATGATGCAGCAGAGTAGCGTAAGTATTTCCCTCAGTTTTTGAGAACCGAGGTATCAATCCAGTAGGAGCCCACGCTCAAGTCCCTCGTACCTGCATAAAGCGATAGCTACTCGCAACCAACGCGATTAGGGGTTGTCAAGCCCATCACGATCACTTACGAGAGTGAGATATGATAGATAGAATATTTTTGGTATTTTTGATATAAAGATGCAAAGTAAAAAGTAAAAGCAAAGTAAATAGCGAAACAATATAAAAGTGATGGAGATTGATATGATGAGAATAGACCCGGGGGCAATAGGTTTCACTAGTGGCTTCTCTCAAGAGCATACGTATTCTACGGTGGGTGAACAAATTACTGTTGAGCAATTGATAGAATTGAGGATAATTATGAGAATATCTAGGCATGATCATGTATATAGGCATCACGTCCGTGACATGTAGATCGAAACGATTCTGCATCTACTACTATTACTGCACTCATCGACCGCTATCCAGCATGCATCTATAGTATTAAGTTAAAAACAGAGTAACGCCTTAAGCAAGATGACATGATGTAGAGAGATAAATTCATGCAATATGAAATAAACCCCATCTTGTTATCCTCGATGGCAATGATGCAATACGTGCCTTGCTGCCCCTTCTGTCACTGGGTAAGGACACCGCAAGATCGAACCCAAAGCTAAGCACTTCTCCCATGGCAAGAACTACCAATCTAGTTGGCCAAACCAAACGGATAATTTGAAGAGACTTGCAAAGATAACCAATCATGCATAAAAGAATTCAGAGAAGATTCAAATATTATTCATAGATAGACTTGATCATAAACCCACAATTCATCGATCTCAACAAACACACCGCAAAAAGAAGATTACATCGAATAGATCTCCACAAGAGAGGGGGAGAACTTTGTATTGAGATTCAAAGAGAGAGAAGAAGCCATCTAGCTACTAACTATGGACCCGAAGGTCTGAGGTAAACTACTCACACTTCATCGGAGGGGCTAGGATGATGTAGAAGCCCTCCGTGATGACGGCCCTCTTCCGGCGGAGCTCCGAAATAGGCCCCAAGAAGGGATCTCGTGGATACAGAAAGTTGCGGTGGTGGAATTAGGTTTTTGCCTCCTGTTCTAATTGTTTCGGGGTACGTATGTATATATAGGAGGAAGGAGTACGTCGGTGGAGCACCGAGGGGCCCACGAGCCAAGGGGGCGTGCCCCCCACCCTCGTGACCACCTTTTTGATCCCTTGCAGTAGGGTCCAAGTCTCCTAGATCACGTTCAGTGAGAAAATCACGTTTCCGAAGATTTTATTCTGTTTGGACTCCGTTTGATATTCTGTTTATCCGAAACACTGAAATAGGCAAAAAAACAGCAATTCTGGGCTGGGCCTCCGGTTAATAGGTTAGTCCCAAAAATAATATAAAAGTGGAAAATAAAGCCCAATATAGTCAAAACAGTAGATAATATAGCATGGAGCAATCAAAAATTATAGATACGTTGGAGACGTATCAGGCATCCCCAAGCTTAATTCCTGCTCGTCCTCGAGTAGGTAAATGATAAAAAGAGAATTTTTGATGCGGAGTGCTACTTGGCATAATTTCAATGCAAATCTTCTTAATTGTGGTATGAATATTCAGATTAGAAAGATTTAAGACAAAAGTTTATATTTACATAGAAAATAATAATACTTCAAGCATACTAACAAAGCAATTATGTCTCCTCAAAATAACATGGCCAAAGAAAGTTATCCCTACAAAATCATATAGTCTGGCTATGCTCCATCTTCCCCACACAAAGTATTTAAATCATGCACAACCCCGATGACAAGCCAAGCAATTGTTTCATACTCTAACTTTTTCAAAACTTTTTCAATCTTCACGCAATACATGAGCGTGAGCCATGGATATAGCACTATAGGTGGAATAGAATGGTGGTTGTGGAGAAGACAAAAAGGAGAAGATAGTCTCACATCGACTAGGCGTATCAACGGGCTATGGAGATGCCCATCAATAGATATCAATGTGAGTGAGTACGGATTGCCATGCAACGGATGCACTAGAGCTATAAATGTATGATAGCTCAACAAAAGAAACTAGTGGGTGTGCATCCAACTTGCTTGCTCACGAAGACCTAGGGAAATTTGAGGAAGCCCATCATTGGAATATACAAGCCAAGTTCTATAATGTAAAATTCCCACTAGTATATGAAAGTGACAACATATGAGACTCTCTATATGAAGAACATGGTGCTACTTTGAAGCACAATATATGAGACTTGCTATATCATGGTGCTACTTTGAAGCACAAGTGTGGAAAAAAGGATAGTAGCATTGTTTATTTATTTAATATTATTTCGGGCCTTCTTTTTTTCTTTGGCCTTTCCTTTTTTTGGGACAATGCTCTATTGAATGATGATCATCACACTTCTATTTATTTACAACTCAATGATTACAACTCGATACTAAAACAAAGTATGACTCTATATGAATGCCTCCGGCAGTGTACCGGGATATGCAATGAATCACGAGTGACAAGTATGAAAGAATTATGAACGGTGGCTTTGCCACAAATACTATGTCAACTACATGATCATGCTAAGCAATATGACAATGATGGAGGTGTCATGATGAACTAGATGGTGGAAAGTTGCATGGCAATATATCTCGGAATGGCTATGGAAATGCCATAATAGGTAGGTATGGTGGCTTTTTTGAGGAAGGAATATGGTAGGTGTATGATACCGGCGAAAGTTGCGCGGTATTAGAGAGGCTAGCAAGGGTGGAAGGGTGGGAGTGCGTATAATCCATGGACTCAACATTAGTCATAAAGAACTCATATACTTATTGCAAAAATTTAGAAGTTATCAAAGCAAAGTATTACGCGCATGCTCCTAGGGGGATAGATTGGTAGGAAAAGACCATCGCTCGTCCCCGACCGCCACTCATAAGGAAGACAATCAATAAATAAATCATGCTCCGACTTCATCACATAACGGTTCACCATACATGCATGCTACGGGAATCACAAACTTCAACACAAGTATTCTTTAAATTCACAACTACTCAACTAGCATGAATTCAATATTATCACCTCCATATCTCAAAACAATTAGCATGCTTCAATCTTTTCTTAGTATTCAACACACTCAAAAGAAAGTTTCACAAATCTTGAATACCAAGCATATTATTATTAGGCAAATTAGCATGCTATTAAGAGACTCTCAAATTAATTTAAGTGAAGCATGAGAGATCAGTAGTTTCTTTAAAACGAATCCACGACCGTGCTCTAAAAGATCTAAGTGAAGCACATAGAGCAAAATTATCTAGATCAAAAGATATAAGTGAAGCACATAGAGCAAAATTATCTAGCTCAAAAGATATAAGTGAAGCACATAGAGCATTCTATCAAATTTTAATTCATGTATGGCTATCTCAAAAGGTGTGTACAGCAAGGATGATTGTGGCATACTAACAAACAAAGACACAAATAATACAAGACGCTCCAAGCAAAACACATATCATGTTGGTGAATAAAAATATAGCTCCAAGTAAATTACCGATGGAAGTGGACGAAAGAGGGGATGCCTTCCGGGGCATCCCCAAGCTTTGACTTTTTGGTGTCCTTGGATTATCTTGGGGGTTCCATGGGCATCCCCAAGCTTAGGCTCTTGCCACTCCTTGTTCCATGATCCATCAAAAGAATTCACCCAAAACTTGAAAACTTCACAACACAAAACTCAAAATAGAAAACTCGTGAGCTCTGTTAGCGAAAGAAAACAAAAGACCACTTCAAGGTACTGTAATGAACTCATGCTTTATTTATATTGGTGTTAAACCTACTGTATTCCAACTTCTCTATGGATTATAAAATATTTTACTAGCCATAGATTCATCAAAATAAGCAAACAACACACGAAAAACAGAATCTGTCAAAAACAGAACAGTCTGTGCTAATCTGTAGCTAGCGGAAGATCTGGAACCCCAAAAATTCTAAAATAAATTGCTGGACGTGAGTAATTTATATATTAATCATCTGCAAAAAGAAATAACTAAATATCACTCTTCAAATAAAAATGACAGCACTTCTTGTGAGCGCTAAAGTTTCTGTTTTTTACAGCAAGTTCAACAAGACTTTCCCCAAGTCTTCCCAACGGTTCTACTTGGCACAAACACTAATTAAACACAAAAAAAACAAAACCAAAAAAGAGGCTAAATAATTTATTTATTACTAAACAGGATAAAAAAGCAAGGAATAAAAATAAAATTGGGTTGCCTCCCAACAAGCGCTATCGTTTAACGCCCCTAGATAGGCATAACAAGCAAGGATAGATCTAGGTATTGCCATCTTTGGTAGGCAATTCTTCAATTAGGCATCTACCATATTTAGGAATTTCTTTATTTTTATTAATTATCAAACTTTTAGGCACAAGATCGAAAAATTCATTTGTAATCAATGGTTCTTTAATGATAGCAAAAAGATTGGGATGAATACTTATAGATTTAAGATCAGCAATTTCCTTACTAGCTGATTCACCCTTATTTTTAGGAACATACATGAGCTTGGAAATTTTAGTAGGATGACTAGGAGTATTCTTTATGGAAGAAAAAGCGGTTCCCAAATTTGTAATGATACCCTCAAGTTTATCAATTCTAGTAGAATCTAAGTTCATCTTCTCATTAACTATGGGTTCCTTTTCCTTGATATTTTTCAAAGTCATTCCTACCTTAGATCAATATTGAGTTATTTAATTGTGGATCTTTTTATCTAGATTTTCAATTGATTCAATAGTAGCAACTTTATTTTCAATAATTTCAAGCCTTTGCATAACATGCTCCAAAGTTAACATGGTTCCATTAACCAAAAGAGGTGGTGAGCCAAATAAATCTAACATAGCATTATAAGAATCAAAAGTATGGCTACCCAAGAAGGTCCCTCCGGTAATGGTATCGAGGATATATCTATTCCAAGGATTAATACCTACATAAAAATCGCGGAGAAGAACTAAGGTAGATTGTTTCCTGGTAGATCTATTTTGAGCATTGCAAATCCTGTACCAAGCATCTTTTAGATTTTCTCCCTCCCTTTGTTTAAAATTTAGAACTTCACGCTCGGGAGACAACGGAGAAGATATGAGACTAGCCATGACGACAAGCAATCAAACTAGCACACGAGCAAACAAAAAGGCAAATAGAGAGGGGGGATAGAGAGAGAGGGTGAATAAAACGACAAGGGTGAATTGGGGGGAGAGGAAAACGAGAGGCAAATGACAAATAATGTAATGCGAGAGATAGGGATTGTGATGGGTACTTGGTATATTGACTTTTTGCGTAGACTCCCCGGCAACGGCGCCAGAAATCCTTCTTGCTACGTCTTGAGCTTGCGTTGGCTTTCCCCGAAGAGGATGGGATGATGTAGCAGAGTAGCGTAAGTATTTCCCTCAGTTTTTGAGAACCAAGGTATCAATCCAGTAGGAGCCCACACTCAAGTCCTTCGTACCTGCAGAAAGCGATAGCTACTAGCAACCAACGCGATTAGGGGTTGTCAAGCCCTTCACGGTCACTTACGAGAGTGAGATCTGATAGATAGAATATTTTTGGTATTTTTGATATAAAGATGCAAAGTAAAAAGTAAAAGCAAAGTAAATAGTGAAACAATATAAAAGTGATGGAGATTGATATGATGAGAATAGACCCGGGGCCATAGGTTTCACTAGTGGCTTCTCTCAAGAGCATAAGTATTCTACGGTGGGTGAACAAATTACTGTTGAGCAATTGATAGAATTGAGCATAATTATGATAATATCTAGGCATGATCATGTATATAGGCATCACGTCCGTGACAAGTAGATCGAAACGATTCTGCATCTACTACTATTACTCCACTCATCGACCGCTATCCAGCATGCATCTAGAGTATTAAGTTAAAAACAAAGTAACGCCTTAAGCAAGATGACATGATGTAGACAGATAAATTCATGCAATATGAAATAAACCCCATCTTGTTATCCTCGATGGCAACGATACAATACGTGCCTTGCTGCCCCTTCTGTCACTGGGTAAGGACACCTCAAGATCGAACCCAAAGCTAAGCACTTCTCCCATGGCAAGAACTACCAATCTAGTTGGCCAAACCAAACGGATAATTCGAAGAGACTTGCAAAGATAACCAATCATGCATAAAAGAATTCAGAGAAGATTCAAATATTATTCATAGATAGACTTGATCATAAACCCAAAATTCATCGTTCTGAACAAACACACCGCAAAAAGAAGATTACATCGAATAGATCTCCACAAGAGAGGGGGAGAACTTTGTATTGAGATTCAAAGAGAGAGAAGAAGCCATCTAGCTACTAACTATGGACCCGAAGGTCTGAGGTAAACTACTCACACTTCATCGGAGGGGCTAGGAAGATGTAGAAGCCCTCCCTGATGACGGCCCTCTTCCAGCGGAGCTCCGGAACAGGCCCTAAAATGGGATCTCGTGGATACAGAAAGTTGCGGCGGTGGAATTAGGTTTTTGGCTCCTGTTCTGATCGTTTGGGGGTACGTGTGTATATATAGGAGGAAGGAGTACGTCAGTGGAGCACCGAGGGGCCCACGAGGCAGACGGCATGCCCCCCACCCTCGTGACCACCTCTTTGATCCCTTGTAGTAGGGTCCAAGTCTCCTGGATCACGTTCGGTGAGAAAATCACGTTTCCGAAGATTTTATTCCGTTTGGACTCTGTTTGATATTCTGTTTATCCGAAACACTGAAATAGGCAAAAAAAACAGCAATTCTGGGCTGGGCCTCCGGTTAATAGGTTTGTCCCAAAATAAATATAAAAGTGGAAAATAAAGCCCAAAATAATCCAAAACAGTAGATAATATAGCATGGAGCAATCAAAAATTATAGATACGTTGGAGACGTATCAGCGTCTTGTACTCATCAAGCATCGTTCACGCCATCTCAATAAGAGTCCTGTTCTTCCTCTCAACAACTCCATTCCATTGTCACTTCAAACTTTCTTGATCTTCAATTCAAATTGATTTTGCGCCTACCTAGTGAAGTTCTTGAAGATCTTTTGGACCTGTGATTTATCATCAATAAAGAACACCCACGTAAATCTTGAAAATTCATCGACAATGACTAAATAACCAAATGAGTTACCATCGAGACTTTCGTAGGCATTGGGACCAAAGAGATCCATATGAAGCAGCTCAAGCAGTCTTCGTGTGGTCATGGTGTTCTTCACGGGGTGGCTCCCTCTAACCTCTTTTCCTGCTTGACAAGCACTACACGATCTATCCTTCTCAAATATAACATCTTTCACTCCAAGGATATGATAACCTTTAATAAGCTTATCAAGATTTCACATGCCCACATGACCTAACCTTCTATGCCACAACTGACCTTTAGAAGATTTAGCAATTAAGCAAGTTCTAGGTTGAACCTTTTTAGTGAAATCAACAATGTATAGGTCACCTCTACGTATACCGGTAAAGATCATTTTATGATTATCTCTTCGAAACACTTGGCAATCTACTTTAGTAAATAGGACATTGAAACCGAAGTCAGCTAGTCTAGATACGGAAAGTAAATTATAGCCAAGAGATTCAATGAGCATAACATTTTGGATGAAGCTGTCATGTGAGATGGCCACCTTACCAAGGCCAACCACCTTACCCTTTGAGTTATCACCAAAAGTGACATACTTTTGAGGGCCGTTGTTTTCAGCAAGCTCACGAAACATATCCTTGTATTCGGTCAAATGATCGGTACATCCACTATCAATAACCCATTCTTTTCCTCCAGCCATGTAGCCGCGAAGATTAGCCATAAGACCAAAGTGTCTCATAGTGTCGGTGTCAAAACCGGCGGATCTCGGGTAGGGGGTCCCGAACTGTGCGTCTTGGCCGGATGGTAACAGGAGGCAGGGGACGCAATGTTTTACCCAGGTTCGGGCCCTCTTGATGGAGGTAAAACCCTACGTCCTGCTTGATTGATATTTATGATATGGGTAGTACAAGAGTAGATCTACCACGAGATTGGAGAGGCTAAACCCTAGAAGCTAGCCTATGGTATGATTGTATGTTGTGGTTGTTGTCCTATGGACTAAAACCCTTCGGTTTATATAGACACCGGAGAGGGTTAGGGTTACACAAGGTCGGTTACAAAGGAGGAGATATCCATATCCGTATTGCCTAGCTTGCCTTCCACGCTAAGTAGAGTCCCATCCGGACATGAGACAAAGTCTTCAATCTTGTATCTTCATAGTCTAATAGTCCGGCCAATGGAGATAGTCTGGCTGTCCGGAGACCCCCTAATCCAGGACTCCCTCAGTAGCCCCTGAACTAGGCTTCAACGACGATGAGTCCGGCGTGCAGTATTGTCTTCGGCATTGCAAGGCGGGTTCCTTCTCCGAATACATCATAGAAGAATTTGAATACGAGGATAGTGTCCAACCCTGCAAAATAAGTTCCACATACCACCGTAGAGAGAATAATATTTTCGCAGACCTAATTTGCAGGCTTGTTTTGGTAGCATGACGTTATGTCATGGCCCGATGATTATTCGAACCATTTCCTTTAACCCGCCCCATACATAACGCGAGGCAGTTTTTCGACACATCTCGTCAAAGCAGAGATCGTGTCCCCTTATTAAGGGATTCTCATCAATACGGGCGTGGGTAACCCAACCGTGTCTAGGACTCCTAGATTATAGGCAAGTCCTAAACGACTACGGAGAGGACGCTTGATATTCACCCTCTTTATAAAGGGACAAGGTTTTCGCTTTTTCCCTCTCGTGCTCAATCGAACCCTTCCCCCGCCTCGAGTTCGAACACCCAAAGCCCGGGTTAGGTGCTCCGGATCTTCAATCATGTCCGGATCCAGCCTTCAAGGCTGATGGATGCCCTCCTTCGTGACAGAAGAGGACATCAAGAAGTTGAGGGAGGCCAGATACCTGACCGCCGAGGTTTCGCATTGGCTACCTGCTCGAGGGCAGGTCGTCCCTACTCCCGAACCCAACGAGAACGTCGTGTTCGTCTCCCACTTCTTCCGAGGCCTAGGCCTCACTCTGGATCCCTTCGTCAAGGGTTTGATGTTCTATTACGGGCTAGATTTCCGGACTCCTTTCTCCACATCTCGACATTTATTGTCGTGTGTGAGGCCTTCCTCCGCATTACTCCTCACTTCGGCATGTGGCTCAAGACCTTTGAAGTGAAGCCGAAGATGATCGAGGGGCAACATGCAACGTGCGGAGGTGCATCAATAGGCAAGATGGCAGGAGCTTCATGGCCGAAAGGTTCCTTTCCAGAGATGTCCGAATTATGGCAACGGGAGTGGTTCTATGTCATGGCTCCCAGAAGTGCCAAGTGGGCGGCTGCCCCCACTTTCCTCTCGGGCCCCCCACCATAACTAATGTCATGGATTAGCAGAGGTCTGAGCTAGGGTCCAGCCAAGGACGTGCCTATACTGCAAAGCCGCATTCGAGATCTCTTTGAGGGAGATTTTAATTTGGTCGTGGTAATACAAGTTATGCTGGTTCGTCAAGTCCATCCTTGCAAACGCTGGCCCCTTCGCTTGTGGGAGTTCAACCCAGGAGGACCGCGTGCCATTCAAAGTTTCCTCGGCCTGACGCACGAGGAGATGTACAAGTCATTCTTCGGACCTCAAATAGAGTGTCCGGATACTACCGAGGACGTGGGCCTGAGCAGTAACCGCGCCGCCGAACAAGTAAGAAATCCTCTAGCCGAACACACTGTCTTTTATTCATCATGAAGTTATTTCTGAGAGTTCGCTCTTTGACCAGGACTGGCTAACAAAGGCGAAGATGATTCGGTGTTTGGCCCCCCTCCCTGAGGGTTTGGAAAATCCGGTATTGGAAAAGATGCTCGAGCTCGCACCTTGCCCGAAGCCCTCGAAGGAAGATACGGGGGGATAATACGGGGGGACGCGGGCCCCCATCACTGCCAGTTCCAACCGAGGGAATGAGCGTCTCCATGAAGGAGGATAACCGGGGGAGGAAAAGGACTGCTTCCGAAGATCCGAAAGCCGAGGCCTCCAAACGGGAGAAGAAGTCTCCCACAGAGGGTCCTGCCTCGGGGGGTGCTTTTGCCACACAAAGTCGCGGGGGGATCAGCCCTCCAACGAGTCATAAATGATCCCAAAAATACTTTAATAGTGAAGGTATACTATCTTTCTTCTAAGAAAATAACTGCCGCATATATCTTGCAGTTCGGGTCTTAGCCCTTCTCAGCTGAGCTCGTCTTTGGGGGATCTTCTTCCGGAGATGATGGAGAGCGAAACACCTCCCCTGGACTCCTCCGCTCAAGAAGCGGGCGACCCCGAAGTGTCGTCACGGAGGGCCTCTCCGGATCCGGTGAGGCCAGAAGATAATCCCATAGACCCCCGAAGTCCCTAGCGTCCGGCTCTCGAGGAGAGCGAACAAAAGAGTCTGGCACCATCTGGTATGCGGTCGGACGTTCTGAGGGAGCTGTTGGGGTGAGCGGCCATCTCAGAAGAACACCGTACGCTGATGGGTACGGTGATGGAAAGAATTTCGTCCACCGAAAGCGGATTACACGAAGCCTTTCTGAGTCTACTGACAAGCTTTGAGGTACGTGATAGTACCGCACATGTTAGGTGTGCCCTGTGTAGATAGTAGCCCCTGATACTCTAGTTGTCGACGAGAACGGCGGCGAACAGAGGATCATAGTCCCAGGAAATAACCAGAAAGCCCTTATGTGCAGGTGGTGGAAGCTCAGGTTGCTAGCCGGACTAGTGAGTTTGCCAAATTAAAACGGCAACTGGATGCGGCAGACGCCGACATCGAGCTTGTTAACAAGAGGCTTGACGAGGCACAGGGTAAGTGTTATTATCTGGTGAACGCCACATAGTAAGAGCAGCATGATGTCCGTATCTTTAATATGTTGTGACTGCAGATGGAGCTGCCACCGTGGAAACCTTGCGGGCAGAACTTGCCCGAGCCAAGGAACAAGCGAGGATTAGTAATGCGGCTGCTTTGAGGCGGCCGAAGAGTTGAAAGCCGAGAAGGCCGCACATTGCGAGAGCCAGGAGAAGATGGCCAAGATGGCCGTAGAATTAAAAGACACTCCCGACCGTTGCCGGCTCCTTGAAAAAGAAAACCGAGCGAAGGTAGCGGAGCTTGAGAAGGCCACGATGGCGGACAAAGACACCCGCTCTGCTATCAGAGCGAAGAAGGAGGAGTTGCGGGAAGCCAGGGATATTGCGGCTGGGAAGCCCTTCATGCTACGGAGGAAGTTCGGAGATCCACGGTATGCCCCTCTGGATCGTATGTGGAGTTCGGCAGATGCGTATATGGACTTGGCGGCGAGCGCTGCCGATGCGGCCAAATACTTCCAAGGTCAAACAGATCGTGAAGTGGACAAGCTGTTCTGGTCACAATTCATCGTTCCAGAGCATCCGCTTCCATTGACTGATCAGCTAGCCGAATGGGCCGAACTAAATAGGTTGTCCAGACTCGCCATGAGGTCTGTCGTGGAACAGCTATGGCCAGAAAAGCCAAAGCCGAATAGCTATTTTAGTTTAGTGCAGTGGTTCCTTGGTGCGGTGCCGCGCATTAATGCGATGAAGAGGTCGGCGTGCATAGAAGGCTCGCGGATGGCCCTTGCCCGTGTTAAAGCATACTAGGCGGAGATGGATGCTACCGTTGTTGCGGCGCAGGGTTCGGCCATAGGCCGAGTGGCTGCCGAGCACTATTTCGAGGAGGTTCTCGAGGGTGCTCGTTTGATAGAGGCCCAGTGCTCGAAGTATATTATTTTTGAGTGACATGTATTCCCATTGTAAACACAATGTTTTTATGAAATTTTATAAGGCTGTGTTTATACTTTTGCCCGAAAGTAATATGATGCCTCCTGTGCGGTCGTTTATGTATACATGTGTATAACCTGAAAGATTGCAGTCATCGGCTTCAGCCCCCACGCATATAATGCGGAGGTGCTCGCAAAAAACGCATGTTCACACTTAACCCAACGTCTTGGTCCTATTAAGGAGGTGATAGCGTAGCGAACGAGGCAACCGGACTATAATGCTTTAACACTTTCACTTAGCCATAGGAGTTTGACAGTGGGGCTACTAGATAGCCCCTGGTGGCTCCGCAGTCTCCCGATCTCGGGGTGCATACATGACTGGCCGGAAAACGGCCCTTCGTTAAGGCGAAGGAATTCTAACATTCCGATATGTCATCGAGTGGTTACCAGTCTCACGCTATATCATGACAGTCAGTTTTCGGCTTTCTCTACTGAGGTGCTCGTCCGGATGAACTAGGGCACAATCGCAGTAGTTCTCCTAGTGCTGCCTTAGCCAATAAAGCAGAACGTAAGGCACCAAAACACAGGAGCCGGGCAAACCCAACATTTGACCAAAGACAATGATTCAGAGCTAATGCATATAAGGCCAAACTCGCGACGCCGAACACTCCCTAAGGTGTTTGGTCTTTATGGTATAAACCGGGCCTAAATAGTGCCCTTTGTAAGAAGCCCCTTGTGTCCAGGTACGTGCATTATTCTGACGTGGCCACATGCCAAGACGTCAGCATCCTTCTCAATTGTGCTGAGAATTCGATGGATGTGTATCAACAAGAGACAGTAAAAAAGGTTTACGTAGGGTCTTAATCTAAAAAGAATCCTTGGAACGGATCCCTGCTGCACGTCTGCGCCTGTGTCTCCGCTGTGCCGTATCCTGGACGGGTGTAGCACGATGGTCATCTGTAAAAGAGAGGAATTTAGGTGAAAAAGTTGTCGTGCAGAGAGATAGTTTTTAAAGAAACCATGTATAACTAGAAATGAGTATAAATTGCCACTTGTCTGCGCGTGTTGGGCCCCTTGTATTTGTAATAGGGGTGTGGCCATTAATTCGGTACAAATTACATATAGCAGCGTCGGACTCGTTTAACCGCGTTTGTGGTCTTGACGACCTATCAAATACTTTAGTTGGTGAGTCCGTTTTTAGTGTGTGGCTGCCAAGGCAGTCGCATTCTCTTCGGCGCGCAATGATCGCTTAATACTTCCGTTCACTGTAATGATGCCACGTGGGCCGGGCATCTTGAGTGTGAGGGAAGCGTAGTGCGGTATTGCATTAAAGCGAGCGAAAGCTTCGGGTCCAAGTAGTGCTTGATAGCCACTTTGGACCGGAGCGATGTGGAAGGTTAAACGTTCGCTACGGAAGTTATCGGGGAAGCCGAATATAACCTTTAGTAGCAGGGAGCCCGTGCAATGAGCCCCTGGGCCTGGGGTTACTCCTTTAAAGGTAGTGTTGCTATTGCAAATTTTCGTTGGGTCTATCCCGATTTCGCGGATTCTATCCTGGTATATTAGGTTTAGACTGCCGCCACCGTCCATCAGGACTCGTGTGAAGTGGTATCCGTCAATTATTGGGTCTAATACCAAGGCAGCCCATCCTACACGCCGGATACTTGCTGAGTAATCACGATGGTCGAAAGTGATCGGTTCAGACGACCAGTGGCAGGACTCCGCGGTGATAGGCCCTTGGGCATATTTTTCTGGGAGTGCCGTTTTGTTTCTCCCCTTGATCACGTGTAACACATTTACTGTTTTGACTTCTGGTGGAAATTTCTTTTGTTCCCCAGTGTCTTGCTTGAGAGGCTCATCCTCGTCTTCGCTTGGTGTATCCTCCCCCTTGTGTACGGCGTTGAGCTTGCCGAACTGCTTGAAGACCCAACATTCTATGTGGGTATGATTAGCGGGTTTACCAGGGGTGCTATGGATCTGACATATTTGATCCAGAATTTTGTTTAGGCTGGACAGTTCGTCTCTGGCGCCTTTAGAGGGCGGCTTTTGCTAACCTGGCCGAGAGCTTTTGATTCCAACGTTTACTGCCGTGCTCTTCGTGCTATCTTCTTTATTCCGGCGTTTGTTATTGCTGTTGCGCCATGATTTCCCGTTTCCATCTCTAACTTCGGATGTACTGGGGTCGCTGGTGCTGCATCTGGCTAGCCAGCTATCCTCACCCGCGCAAAAGCAGGTCATGAGGCTTGTTAATGCTGCCATTGTTCTCAGCTTTTCTTGGCCGAGGTGTCTGGCAAGCCATTCATCACGGACCTATGCTTAAAAGCTGCCAAGGCTTCGGCGTCCGGACAGTCGACAATTTGGTTCTTTTTAGTAAGAAACCTATTCCAAAGCTTTTGGGCTGACTCTCCGGGCTGCTGAGTTATATGACTCAAATCATCCGCGTCCGGAGGTCGGACATAAGTCCCTTGAAAATTTTCCCGAAAGGCGTCTTTGAGCTCTTCCCAACTTGCAATGGAGCTTTCGGGGAGGCTCTTAAGCCAGTGCCGAGCTGGCCCTTTGAGTCTGAGGGGTAAATACTTAATGGCATGGAGATCATCTCCTCGAGCCATGTGGATATGGAGGATATAGTCCTCAATCCAGACCCCAGGGTCGTTGTTCCATCGTATGCCTCTATGTTTACGGGTTTGAATCCCTCTGGAAATTCATGGTCCAGCACCTCATCGGTGAAACATAGGGGTGTGCGGCACCCCTATATCTGGGTGTACCGCGTTGTTCGGAAGTTTGTTGTGTTGCATCGTATGCTGGAGCACGCTTGCGTGGTCCATAGATGGATCTGGTTTCGCCGTCCTTTTGATGCGAGCCCTCGCGTAGACCGCGTATTGGCTTATGTGCGGCGTTGCTAGCCGCTTTATGTTGGTCGTGAGGTCGTCTATCCGGCCAAATGGCTGTTTTAATTTTTGGTTGTGGGGGGTCTAAGGCCTCCTCATCGAATTCAGGTAGCAACTTCCGCTTTGGGTAGCTCTTGGTGGGGCGATTGCCGCCGTACTTCGCTGCTGTGTTGAGTACTTTACTCCCTCTGATTTGGTGTGTGTCCTGCGCAGCCTTGAGCCTTTGCTTCTGCTTTTTCAGACTCCTCGCGGTGGCAACAAGCCTTTGACGGGCATTCTGCTGCTCCGGGTGCCTGTCCGGCGTTATGTCGTCCAGACTATTATCTTTGACAGACTTGGTTTGTTCGGTTTGATTCTTCGTATTGCCATGTCCGGCGGTGGTTCGCCCTGCTCCAACGCTGGGTCTGTATGATCGTTATTTCTGCCGAGGCAGGATTTGGGGCGGCGCTTACGCCGCCGCTTTGTCTGCTTCTCGAGGGAACAAGCCTTCGTTGCGTCCTTCCATTCCTCGTCGTCGTCTTCTTTTGGTGTGTCCACCATGTATACGTCATATGATGAGGTGGACGTCTAGCGCCCTGTGGGCGGTGGTTCCTCTTCGCCTCCCGCATCGTCGTCCATACCGTCGATATCTTCGGAGTCGAAGTCGAGCATGTCGGTTGAGTCATCGACAGTGGCTATTAAGTGGGTGGTGGGTGGGCGTCGAATTTCTTCATCATCCGCATCCCGATCTTGCCGGACATAGTTCGGCCAGGATTCTCCTGACAAGAAGAGAGACCTTAATGAGTTCAGTATGTTGCCAAAGGGCGAGTGCTGAAAAATATCCGCGGAGGTAAACTCCATGATCAGTGCCCAATCGGATTCGATAGGAACGGGCGCAGGCGGTTCGGAGTCCGTGGCCGGAGAAGGATCCGGTAGTTTACAACACGGCTCTCGTGCAAGGCAAGGTCGATGTTCGGCTCGATCACCGCTGAGGGTAAGGCCTTCGTGGTGGGGTCCATCCACCCGTCCGCGGAAGGCGCGACTGGCTCCGAATTGAGGGTCGGAGCGGCTGCCGGTGCGATCTCCTTAACACTGTCCAATGGGAGAGCTAAGTCATGCTCATCGTGACCGCGTGGCGCACAAGGCAGACGCTTGAATCCGTCAAAGATCAAATCTCCACGGATATCGGCCGTGTAGTTTAAGCTTCCAAATCTCACCTGATGGCCAGGGGCGTAGCTTTCAATCTGCTCCAGATGGCCAAGCGAATTAGCCCGCAGTGCAAAGCCGCCGAATACGAAGATCTCTCTAGGGAGAAAAGTCTCACCCTGGACCGCATCGATATCGATGATAGTAGGAGCCATCAAGCCTAACGGCGACGACACAGCGGAACTCTCAATGAAAGCACCAATGTCGGTGTCAAAACCGGCGGATCTCGGGTAGGGGGTCCCGAATTGTGCGTCTAGGCCGGATGGTAACAGGAGGCAGAGGACACAATGTTTTACCCAGGTTCGGGCCCTCCTGATGGAGGTAAAACCCTACGTCCTGCTTGATTGATATTGATGATATGGGTAGTGCAAGAGTAGATCTACCACGAGATCGGAGAGGCTAAACCCTAGAAGCTAGCCTATGGTATGATTGTATGTTGTGGTTGTTGTCCTACGGACTAAAACCTTTCGGTTTATATAGACACCGGAGAGGGTTAGGGTTACACAAGGTCGGTTACAAAGGAGGAGATAACTAGAAATGACTATTAAATGCCACTTGTCTGCGCGCGTTGGGCCCCTTGTATTTGTAATAGGGGTGTGTCCATTAATCCGGTGCAAATTGCATATAGCAGCGTCGGACTCGTCTAACCGCGTCCGTGGTCTTGACGACCTATCAAATGCTTTAGTTGGTGAGGCCGTTTTTAGTGTGCGGCTGCCAAGGCAATCGCATTCTCTTCGGCGCGCAAAGATCGCTTAATACTTCCGTTCACTGTAATGATGCCACGTGGGCCGGGCATCTTGAGTGTGAGGGAAGCGTAGTGCGGTATTGCATTAAAGCGAGCGAAAGCTTCGCGTCCATGTAGTGCTTGATAGCCACTTTGGAACGGAGTGATGTGGAAGGTTAAATGTTCGCTACGAAAGTTATCAGGGAAGCCTAATATAACCTTTAGTAGCAGGGAGCCCGTGCAATGAGCCCCTAGGCCTGGCGTTACTCCTTTAAAGGTAGTATTGCTATGGCAAATTTTCGTTGGGTCTATCCCCATTTCGTGGATTGTATCCTGGTATATCAGGTTTAGACTGCCGCCACCGTCCATCAGGACTCGTGTGAAGTGGTATCCATCAGTTATTGGGTCTAATACCAGGGCAGCCCATCCTGCACGCCGGATACTTGCTAAGTAATCAAGATGGTCGAAAGTGATCGGTTGAGATGACCAGTGGCAGGACTTCGCGCTGATAGGCCCTTGGGCATATTTTTCTGGGAGTGTCGTTTTTTTCTCCCCTTGATCACGTGTAACACGTTTACTGTTTTGACTTATGGTGGAAATTTCTTTTGTTCCCAGTGTCTTGCTTGAGAGGCTCATCCTCGTCTTCGCTTGGTGTATCCTCCCCCTTGTGTACAGCGTTGAGTTGCCGGATTGCTTGAAGACCCAACATTCTCTGTGGGTATGATTAGCGGGTTTACCAAGGGTGCTATGGATCTGACATATTTGGTCCAGAATTTTGTTTAGGCTGGACAGTTCGTCTCTGGCGCCTTTAGAGGGCGGCTTTTGCTAACCTGGCCGAGGGCTTTTGAATCTGGCGTTTACTGTCGTGCTCTTCGTGATGTCTTCTTTATTCCGGCGTTTGTTATTGCTGTTGCGCCGTGATTTCCCGTTTCCATCTCTAACTTCGGATGTACTGGGGTCTCTGGTGCTGCATCTGGCTAGCCAGCTATCCTCACCCGCGCAAAGGCGGGTCATGGGGCTTGTTAATGCTGCCATTGTTCTCGGATTTTCTTGGCCGAGGTGTCTGGCAAGCCATTCGTCACGGACGCTAGGCTTAAAAGCTGTTAAAGCTTCGGCCTCCGGACAGTCGACAATTTGGTTCTTTTTAGTAAGAAACCTGTTGCAAAGCTTTCGGGCTGACTCTCCGGGCTGCTGAGTTATATGACTCAAATCATCCGCGCCCGGAGGTCGGACATAAGTCCCCTGAAAATTTGCCCGAAAGGCGTCTTCGAGCTCTTCCCAACTTCCAATGGAGCTTTCGGGGAGGCTCTTAAGCCAGTGCCGAGCTGGCCCTTTGAGTTTGAGGGGTAAATACTTAATGGCGTGGAGATCATCTCCCCGAGCCATGTGGATATGGAGGATATAGTCCTCAATCCAGACCCCAGGGTCTGTTGTTCCATCGTATGCCTCTATGTTTACGGGTTTGAATCCCTCTAGAAATTCATGGTCCAGCACTTCATCGGTGAAACATAGGGGGTGTGCGGCACCCCTATATCTGGGTGTACCGCGTTGTTCGGATGTTTGTTGTGTTGCATCGTATGCTGGAGCACGCTTGCGTGGTCCATAGATGGATCTGGTTTCGCCGTCCTTTTGATGCGAGCCCTCGCGTAGGCCGCGTATTGGCTTATGTGCGGCGTTGCTTGCCGCTTTATGTTGGCCGTGAGGTCGTCTGTCCGGCCAAATGGCTGTTTTAATTTTTGGTTGTGGGGGGTCTAAGGCCTCCTCATCGAATTCAGGTAGCAACTTCCGCTTTGGGTAGCTCTTGGTGGGGCGATTGCCGCCGTACTTCGCTGCTGTGTTGAGTACTTTACTCCCTCTGATTTGAAGTGTGTCCTGCATAGCCTTGAGCCTTTGCTTCTGCTTTTTCAGACTCCTCGCGGTGGCAACAAGCCTTTGACGGGCATTCTGCTGCTCCGGGTGCCTGTCCGGCGTTATGCCGTCCGGACTATTATCTTTGACAGAATTGGTTTGTTCGGTTTGATTCTCCGTATTGCCGTGGTCCGGCGGTGGTTCGCCCTGCTCCAACGCTGGGTCTGTATGATCGTTATTTCTGCCGAGGCGGGATTTGGGGCGGCGCTTACGCTGCCGCTTTGACTGCTTCTCGAGGGAACAAGCCTTCGTTGCGTCCTTCTGTTCCTTGTCGTTGTCTTCTTTTGGTGTGTCCACCATGTATACGTCATATCACTAGTAGAAAATGGAGCTTTAAAACCGGTTCGTAAGGGCCTTCAGTGCCGGTTCCATAACCGGCACTAATTGGTGGGCACTAAAGGCCCCCCCCTTTAGTACCGGTTCGGCACGAACCGGCGCTAAAGTGCCACCACGTGGCGTGAGCTCGCGCCCTGGTATGGGGGACCTTTAGTACCGGTTGGTGTTACCAACCGGTACTAAAGGTTTTTTTTTGAATTTTTTTTTTGAAAATTTTGGAATTTTTTTTTTATTTTTGATTTTTATGAATTATTTGGTGATTTAGTCTCTAATCACCTCTCTTAACTGCTCAAGTGTGGATCACTCATTCCAAATCATCTAACTTCCCGACCGGTCACCCATCCCTCTCACTACTCCAGCCCGAGCACGCTTAACTTTTGGGTTCTATTCTCCTTCGTTTCCAAGTCTGCACTTGTTGTTTTCCTGACAATAGTAAGATGCCAATCCTATTAACCCTCAGGAGTTTAGCTTGAGCATGAAGTCAGACATTTCACTGTTTGAGTTTGAAACTATTATTCTAAAAAACAGTAATTATTTAGTAACACTAATATTTCTTGAATAAGTTTGACCATAGTTTGACCACAGTTTGACCATAGTTTGACCACAGTTTGACCAGATTTGACCAAAATTCAAAAAATTGAAATAATTATTTAGTAACACTAATATTCTTGAATAATTATGTAGTAACATTAATACTTCTTGAATAAGTAGTTTGACCAGATTTAACAAAAAAAATTAAAAAAACTTAAATTTGACCATATCTTTTTTCCTTTTGGAATTTGAGGATTCTAAAAAAATGCAAACAGGCCGTAGGCGGTCTCCATCGGATGCGGATTTTCGTGCTGAATTTTTTAATATATTATACGTTTTTTCCGACATCGTATGCAAAAGTTATAGCCGTTTTACATTTTCCCTACACTTTTTGCAAAACATGTCCAAATTTAAGTTTTCAAATTTTCCTAACTAGTAGATGTAGTAATATAACTACCTCTCGAAGGATTTTATTTTTTGAAGTTTTTATCATTTTCTTTTGATTTTTTCAGAACTGAAATGGCGACACACGGGGGGGGGGGGGGGGGGGGTAGAGTTTGAAAATTGCCCTATAGTGCCGGTTTGTGTCACAAACCGGTACTATAGGTCAGACCCCTTTAGTACCGGTTCGTGGCACAAACCGGTACTAAAGGTTAGCCCTTTAGTAACATTAATACTTCTTGAATAAGTAGTTTGACCAGATTTAACAAATAAAAATTAAAAAAAAACTTAAATTCGGCCATATCTTTTTTTCCTTTTGGAATTTGAGGATTCTAAAAAATTGCAAACAGGCCGTAGGCGGTCTCCATCGGATGCGGATTTTTGTGCTGAATTTTTTGATATATTATACGTTTTTTCCGACATCGTATGCAAAAGTTATAGCCGTTT
This sequence comes from Triticum urartu, assembly GCF_056163025.1. Classification (NCBI taxonomy): domain Eukaryota; kingdom Viridiplantae; phylum Streptophyta; class Magnoliopsida; order Poales; family Poaceae; genus Triticum; species Triticum urartu. The sequence continues at coordinate 670,537,345 of NC_141877.1, forward strand.
TACATTTTCCCTACAGTTTTTGCAAAACATGTCCAAATTTAAGTTTTCAAATTTTCCTAACTAGTAGATGTAGTAATATAACTACCTCTCGAAGGATTTTATTTTTTGAAGTTTTTATCATTTTCTTTTGATTTTTCAGAACTGAAATGGCGACACACGGGGGGGGGGGGGGGGGGGGGGTAGAGTTTGAAAATTGCCCTATAGTGCCGGTTTGTGTCACAAACCGGTACTATAGGTCAGAACCCTTTAGTACCGGTTCGTGGCACAAACCGGTACTAAAGGTTAGCCCTTTAGTACCGGTTTGTGCCACGAACCGGTACTAAAGGTGATCGTGGGTCCCCAGCCTGACGCCAGCCTGCCATCACCCCTTTAGTACCGGTTCGTGGCACGAACCGGTACTAAAGGTTCAACACGAACCGGCATTAATGCATAGTCGTTCGAACCGGCACTAATGGTACCATTAGTGCCGGCTCAAATTCAAACCGGCACTAATGTGCTTCACATTTGACCCTTTTTCTACTAGTGTATGATGAGGTGGACGTGAGACCCTTCCACGCTAAGTAGAGTCCCATCCGGACATGAGACGAAGTTTTCAATCTTGTATCTTCATAGTCTAACAGTCCGGCCAATGGAGATAGTCCGGCTGTCCGGAGACCCCCTAATCCAGGACTCCCTCAGATAGGGTTACACAAGGTCGTTTACAAAGGAGGAGATATCCATATACGTATTGCCTAGCTTGCCTTCCACTCTAAGTAGAGTTCCATCCGGACACGAGACGAAGTCTTCAATCTTGTATCTTCATAGTCTAACTGTCCGGCCAATGGAGATAGTCCGGCTGTCCGGAGACCCCCTAATCTAGGACACCCTCACATAGACTCATCGAGATTGAAGTCACTATCATCATCCTCACCATAGTCTCCATGTTCAACATCGTCTTGTGATTGATCATCACCTAGAAAGAGTGATTCATTAGACTTATGATCATTACAATGTTCATCTTTATAAATTCTAATGACTTCCGAGATGATGTTACTAATGATTCCAACATCTCCTTTGGCACGCATAAGGTCACGAAGCTCAAATGAACAATCACCAAACATAGGATCATTGGGATTAATCTTACTTAAAGCAATTGACTTTTGAATAATCACATCTATATTTTTCAAGGAATAGTTTGGGAATCGTTCCTCAAGAAATCTACATATGGTGTAAGCACAATCAAGAGTAGGCAAGCAAACAATCAAATTTCTAGGGAATCCTCTAATGATAAGATTGATAGTTCTAAGATTGCGGATCATGTCAAGGGACTCATCGGGGGTAGGATGCAAGGGGTCAACAAGGGGCGCACAAGGGCTAGTAATGTACTCGTTCAAGTGATATTCATTTAAAATCTCAAGCATCTCATTTTTCCATCAAGCATAGGCACTATATGTTTAAAACTCCCCATCGTGGACTCATCCATCTTCCTTCAATGGCAATTAAACCAAAGCAATGGAGACTAATGCTCTGATACCAATTGAAAGGATCGGGAAGAGGTGTCTAGAGGGGGGTTATTAGACCCTCAACAAAGAAAAGTAGCAGTTTTTAAATACTTTAAGTTAAGGTGGAGTTCTACCACAAGTTATGGCAAGCATGGCAAGAGTATATGAGCTGCAGAAAGTAAAGCATGCAAGTTGCAAGAAAGTAAAGGGATGGGGTTGGAGTGTGTGCAAACGCAATTGGAGACATAGAGATTTTTGGCGTGGTTTCGATATGTGGTGCTATCGTACATCCACATTGATGGAGACTTCGACCCATGAAGGGTAACGGTTGCGCGAGTCCACGGAGGGCTCCACCCACGAATGGTCCATGAAGAAGCAACCTTGTCTATCCCACCATGGCCATCGCCCATGAAGGACTTGCCTCACTTGGGTAGATCTTCACGAAGTAGGCAATCTCCTTGCCCTTACAAACTCCTTGGTTCAACTCCACAATCTTGACGGAGGCTCCCAAGTGATACCTAACCAATCTAGGAGATACCACTCTCCAAAAGGTAATAGATGGTGTGTTGATGATGAACTCCTTGCTCTTGTGCTTCAAATTATAGTCTCCCCAACACTCAACTCTCTCTCACAGATTTGGATATGGTGGAAACAAGATTTGAGTGGAAAGCAACTTGGGGAAGGCTAGAGATCAAGATTCTTGTGGTTGGATTGGAATATCTTGGTCTCAACACATGAGTAGGTGGTTCTCTCTCAGAAAATGAGTAGTGGAACTGTAGGCACGTTCTGATGGCTCTCTCTCTCAAATGGAGAGGAGGTTGGAGGGGTATATATAGCCTCCACACAAAATCTAACCATTACACACAAAAGAGCCAACTCGATCAGACCGAACATATGAACTCGATGAGACCGATTCAGTCCAAAAAGTGAACGTTAGGATTTTTGGTGGGACCGACATGATCAACTCGGTGGGACCGATGTGATAGGGTTAGGGTAAATCCTCAACTCGGTTTGACCAATTACACAAACTAGGTGAGACCGATTTTGGTAATAAACAAACAGAGAGTTGGTCAAGCAAACTCGGTGGGACCGACTACGTATTTCGCTGAGACCGAAATAATTACAACGGGCAACATAGAGTTTGCAAGCCCATCTGGGTGAGACCGAGATCCCATCGGTGAGACCGAACTGATTAGGGTTTCTGGGAGTGGCTATGTCAAGTGAACTCGGTGGCGCCGGATAGATCATATCGGTGGGGCTGAGTTTGACTTTAGGTTTAGGACAAATGTGGAAATGAGAAAGTGGTTGAGGGTTTTGGAGCATATCGCTAAGCACTTTGAGCAATCAAGCCATTAAGCAACACCTCATCCCCTTTTCATGGTATTGCCTTTTCCTATGGACTCAATGTGATCTTGGATCACTAAAATGAAAATGTAGAGCTTGAGCTTTTACCAATATGTGTCCTTAGCATTTTGAAGGGGTTCCACATCCTCTTGTCTATGCCACTCCACTGTTGAATTCATCTGAAATATACTAGATGAAAATATTAGTCCAACAAGAGATATGTTGACACTAATTACAAAAATCACCTAGGGAGCAATTGTGCTTTCAACTCCGTCCAGCCACCATCATCCACACATGCTCGACCGATCACTCTTTCCGCCGGCGTCGATCTTTGGCACACCCGTCTTCGTCATTGTAGCTCCGCCGCACTTCGTCAAATAATTAGGGATTTTTCTTTTACATGTAATAAAACGGATGCCCACTCTTGTCACGCATGCCGTCTCGACAAACATGTTCGCCTCCCTCTTAGTGCTTCATCCGTAGTTGCATCATTACCTTTTGAGTTAATCCATAGTGAGGTCTGGACCTCTCCCGTTGCTAGTAATACTGGTTTTTCATATTATCTTGTTATCTTGGATGACTACTCTCATTTTGTGTGGACCTTTCCACTACTTAAGAAGTTTGATGTTGCTGCCATACTTACCGCCTTCTACTCTTACGTCTCTACACAATTTGGTCATCCTATCCTCGCTTTGCAAAATGATAACGGGAAAGAATTCGATAGCACCACCATTCACAATCTTCTCTCCACTCATGGCATAATTTTCCGGCTCATGTGTCCTTACACCTCACAGCAGAACGGTCGGGCAGAATGCATCCTTCACACTCTTAACGATTGCATCTGCACCCTCCTCTTCCACGCCTACATGCCTTATCGCTTCTGGCCCGACGCTCTCGCCACCACCACTATCCTTATTAACCTTCGTCCATGTTGCACTCGCTGGAATTTTGCACCACACTACCTTGTCTTTGGATCTCCTCCCTCATATGACGGTCTTCGTATTTTTGATTGTCTTTGTTACACTAGTATTGTCGCCACCTCCCCTCATAAACTTGCTCCTCGTTCTATTTTGTGTGTCGTCCTTGGTTACCCAGCTAACACAAAGGGCTATAGATGCTATGATCAGGATTCTCACCGCGTCATCACATCTCGGCATGTTTACTTTGACGAGTTTTGATTTCCGTTTCAACAGGAACGGCAGTTGGTTTCTTCATCGACGCTCGGTCCTTCTCTGGCCGACCCTGTCCGCCCTGGCTCCCTGCCATGGCGTGGTGCGCCCCCGAGCAGCGTGGCCTTGCGTCAGCCGCCGGCCTCGCCGGCTTCTCCGGCCTTTGCACAAGCCTCGCCGGCCTCGCCGGCTCACTCACCAGCATCCACACCAGCCTTTTCACCGGCTCACTAGCGGGCCTCTGCACCGGCCTCGTCGGCCTCCGCACCAGCCTCTTTGCCGGCTCACTTGCCGGCCCCTACAACGCAGGTCATGGCCACGCCGGCATCTTCACCGGTAGCCACGGCCTCGCCGGCCTCACTGTCGTCATCCTCTTCGGTGCTCGGTGGCCCTACCGGAGAGGCGTCTACCTCCGGGGTTGTTGTCGTGGCTCCACCACCCGCCGGTCCTTTCACTCGTTCCCGCATGGTTGTCCACCGGCCGAGTACCCGTTACTCCCTGGATGACTACGCTTGTCTGACCTCAACGGCCTCTCCGTCGCCTCTGCCGACCTCCGCCTGTGCTGCGCTTCACGACCCGTTGTGGTTCGCCGCGATGAAGGAGGAATTCGACGCTTTGCTGCGGAATCACACTTGGAAGCTTGTCCCACGTCCCCCCAATGCCAACATTGTTACTGGGAAGTGGGTGTTCAAGCACAAGTTTCATCCTGATGGTACTTGTCGTGGGAACAATTCTGACAATAATAAGGTATAGGGTAACGGAGCATGATCTATCGATATGCATATGGGTGACACGGTGGTTTTAGCGAGTTCGGGCCTCTCACGGTGGAGATAACAGCCCTACGTCTCGTGCTCCGGAGAGGCTTTGTTTTATCTGAGTATGTATCCGGAGATTACAATGAGAGAGAGAGAGGAACAGATCCCCATGCCTGAGCTAAGTCCTGAGACTAGAGAGAGAGGTAGAAGAAAGAACTTGCCCTAAGTCTAGTGGTGGGGGTGGCTTATATAGAGTGTGCCACCCCCTCACCTCCTATGTTACAAAGTGGGGCATGAATGCCATAATGCCATCTCACTATCAAGCCTTCACTATGAGAATGATGCTTTGACTGCTTTGCTGCCTGCTGGTCTTCGTATGCCCGAGTGAGTCGTACGGTCGAGTGGTGAACTATTATCCGAGTGGATGTATGCTGCTTGGTCGAGTGGATAGTATGCCTGTATGAAATTTATCTGGACCCACATGTTGTGTGGACCCCATGCTTTATGATATTTCGACCCTTTATGGGCCTACCTGTTATGTGTATCCCCAACATTAGACCCCGAATCGGTTGTGATTTTGCAGAACGAGTTTGTGAAAGACACAATTTGGTCCGAGTGATTACGGAAATACTCGGTACTTGTCATCGTGCTTTCAGACAACCAATGTTTTAACAAAATCTCAATGGATTCCGGCACTGCGCTTCCCGACTGATCTAGGGTAAATGCCCGCGAGGAGCAACTTGGTGACATTTGTTCATATCTCGGAAGAGGTTAACTCGTGATCAAAGTATGGGTGTGTCATTAAATCCGGGCAACAGGATTGACGCATGGGTTGTTCTCTCGGAGAGATGCCATTCTTTATCCTAGGGGAACGTCAATACGAGTCGGTTCTGGATCCAAACGTGTGAGTTTCACGCTTTGAGTCCTAGAAGAAGGCTCAAAATAGGTCCACGGGGGAGCGTTAAACTCACCTTATAGGATTTTTTTGTAGTTTGACGGGAGTCTTTAGAACTTGTTTGTTTGTTGTTCATCACTCGGACTGGTCAGGCCATACCGAGTAGAGATTACTCCAGTGGGGGCACGCTGAGTGCACCCACTGGGTGTAGTCCCCGAGACCGCCGTCAACTGCGGGCAGTCGGCGGGGGTCTGAAAAAACTAAAAATCTTCTTAGTTGGTACCGATCGAACTTGTTCCTCTCCGACTCAGAGGTCGAGAAGTACTTGAGGATCTGGTATTGGTCTAGACTGGCCAAAAATGTTTCTTTCTGAGTTCTCTTCCAGTGGGGGCATGCTGAGTGCACCCACTGGGTGTAGTCCCCGAGCCTTAGTCAGACTAGATGAGTCGGGCAGAGGGTTTAAGTCAGATTGAGTGAATCGGATGCATCTTCAGATGCTTGACATGGTAAATAAGCTCAGCCTGGAGCTGATCAGTCGGACTGATCTTCGTGCACTCAGCATGCAATAAATTCAGCCTAGAAGTCGGTCAAGCAGGTGAATCTCCGTGCTCTCGGCACGGTGAATGAACTCGGCTTTGAAACTGTCAACTGTAGAAAAAGCTGGACACTCCAGGGAGTGATCGTTCCAGTATTACTTCTTATATTGACCATTAGATTTTACGTGAAAGGGGTATTTGTCCGAGTGGACAAGCTTCCCGACTGATCGGGGTATGTTGACTGCAAGGAATAATTTGGTGGCACTTGTATGTATGGTCAGAAAGATATTCCTGATGTAATCAATGGGTTGATCGAATGGGCGTAACCCCTGAGGACAGCATGGCCAACGGCTGTGCGTAGCCCCCGAGTGATGTTTGAAAGAGGTAAGCTTGCTACAGAGTGTGATATGAGGTTTGATCATATGAGTAACTTAGTCGTTCCCGTGTTGGGGGTGTAGAGGTAAAGACATGTCCAACTGATGGTGACGCGTGAGGTGGCCGAGGGGCGATGATGTGTACAACCGAGTGACGACGCGCGGGGCGGTCGAGTCATGTTGTGCGAGGTGGTCGAATGATGAAGACGTGCATAACTGAGTGGCAACACGTCGGGCGGCCGAGTGGTGAAGATGTGCACAACCGAGTGGCGACGCGCGGCGCAGCCGAGTGAGGATGCGCGAGGTGGCCAAGTGAAGAACTACGTGTCCAACCAAGTGGTGACGCGCGGAGCGGCCGTGTGTTGAAGGCATGCACAACCGAGAGGCGACGCGCGGAGCGGCGAAGTGGTGAAGACGTGCATAACCGAGTGGTGACGTGCGGGACAGCCGAGTGAGGATGCGCGAGGTGGCCGAGTGAAGGACTACGTGTCCAGCCAAGTGGTGATGCGCGGGATGGCCGAATGACGACGCGTGGCGTGGCCAAGTGACGATGAACGGGGCGGCCGAGTGAAAGATTGCGTGTCCAACCAAGTGGCTGAAATTGTCTTCGAAGGAGTTAGCCAGATGCTTTCGAAGCTAATGTAGTGACGAGTTCGGTGTAGTGTCTTTGCGACGCAACAAGACCGGCATGACAACTGAGTCTAGGTAGAAATGAAGATGGCGCGCAGAGCGCCTGGGTGAATATAAAACTTGTCAAAGTGGCGGATGGGATGCACTTGTTGAAGTGAAGGATCTGACTGGTGATGAAGTACTCGACCACTCAGGAGAGTGTCATTCCAAATGAGATGCAGCCCCCGAGTGCGGCGTAGCCCCCGAGCGCACTACAGGCTTCGACAACGGACGCGTTGGAATACGAGAAATATAGTTTTGAATGAATGATTTGCAATTCATTGAGTCAAACTCGGGTAAAGATGAGGAGAAGCTTCCGTGTGATGCTTGAAAGAGGCAAACTCGCAAAAGAGTGAAGTGTGAAGTTTAATTATAAAAGGGACTTATTTGTCTCATGTCTGACGAGGTCTATATCATTGATACGATGAAGAGGATTCCATAGAGGGGTTGGCCGGATGTGTTTGAAGTCAACAGAGCGACAAGGTTAGTGTTGTGGTGCGCTAGGACCGATACGGTGACCGAGTCTGAGTAGCGATGAAGTTGGCGCATAGGGCCGTCGAGTGATCGCGTAACTTGTGTAAAATAATGGCACAAGCCAACGAAATAATTTCTCGAGGAAATTTGATGTGTGCTGAAATGATTTGTGTGAATAACACCCATAGATACCCGCTGGGAGTGAAAGGGGCTTGCTGGTTAACCAGCAAGAGTCTGAAAGAGCGAAGGATCCGTTCGAACTTGTCGAAGCGACAGATCCGACTGAACTCATTGGAATACTAGCTCAAATAAAACAGAAGTGTAGTGTTTCTACTGAGTTACTGCACCGGAGGACCGATGCAAACTCGAAATGAAGAACGACACATGGTGTTCGTGAATGATGTATGCGAAAAAATGGAAGTTGGACTCGGGAGTCACATAACCAGTACTAAGCAAGTATGTGAAAATAAGCGGCCGAGCGTAGAGGTACACTCGGTGGCGTGGCCTCCGAGTGAACGTCATGTGTGAATTATGGGATACTCCGGAAGACAGAAATAACCAAATGTAAAATGACTTAGCTGTCTGAAGGGGCGCGAGTGGCCGAGCGGTCGTGAGGCGACCAACCGAGTGGCGACGCGCGGGGCGGCCGAGTGGTGATGAGGTGACCAACCGATGGCGACGCGCGGGGCGGCCGAGTGGTGATGAGGTGACCAACCGATAGCGACGCGCGGGGCGGCCGAGTGGTGATGAGGTTACCAACCGAGTGGCGACGCGCGGGGCGGCCTAGTGGTGATGAGGTGACCAACCGAGAGGCGACGCGCGGGGCGGCCGAATGGGGATGAGGTGACCAACCGAGTGGCAACGCGCGGGGCGGCCGAGTGGTGATGAGGTGACCAACCGATAACTACGCGCAGGGCGGCCGAGTGGTGATGAGGTGACCAACCGAGTGGTGACGCGCGGGGCGGCCGAGTGGTGATGAGGTGACTAACCGAGAGGCAACGTGCGGGGCGACCGAGTGGTGATGAGGTGACCAACCGATGACGGCGCGTGGGGCGGCCGAGTGGTGATGAGGTGACCAACCGATGACGGCGCGTGGGGCGGCCGAGTGGTGATGAGGTGACCAACCGATCGCGACGCGCGGGGCGGCCGAATGGTGATGAGGTGACCAACCGAGTGGGGACGCGCGGGGCGGCCGAATGGTGATGAGGTGACCAACCGAGAGGCGACGCGCGGAGCGGCCGAGTGGTGATGAGGTGACCAACCGATGGCGACGCGCGGGGCGGCCGAGTGGTGATGAGGTGACCAACCGAGTGGCGACGCGCGGGGCGGCCGAGTGGTGATGAGGTGACCAACCGAGTGACGACGCGCGGGGCGGCCGAGTGGTGATGAGGTGACCAACCGAGTGGGGACGCGCGGGGCGGCCGAGTGGTGATGAGGTGACCAACCAAGAGGGGCGATGCGCGGGGCGGCCGAGTGGTCATGAGGTGACCAACCGATGGCGACGCGCGGGGCGACCGAGTGATGATGAGATCACCAACTGAGTGGCGACGCACGGGGCGGCCGAGTGGTGATGAATTGACCAACCAAGAAGCGACGCGCGGGACGGCCGAATGATGATGAGATGACCAACCGATGACGACGCGTGTGGCGGCCGAGTGGTTATGAAGTGACCAATTGATGAAGACACACGGGACGGCCGAGTGAAATAGATGCGTC